>NC_090437.1:154521082-154837732 GCF_031143425.1 Pleurodeles waltl
CAGCCCTCGTCGGCTACAGCCTGCAGCTTCGTCCCACTGGAGATTTTTGACTTCAAAGAAAGAGACTACATCCAAATGCAGAAATCTTTGCCACATCTTCATTGTGAGATTCCCAGACCATGACGCCTCCTCTTTGGACACCGCCGGCTGCTTCACATTGCTGAAATTTACCATCTCAGAGATGTTTCTACAAAAAAATCTTCTCAGTCCAAAAGTAAGTGGACACTGGGCCCAATCCACTTCATGGGCTGATCCATTGAGGCTCATCAGAACTATTAACTTTGCCCGCTCTTGCATGACTAAATGTCTGTGGTTAGCGCTTTGAAAAATAGTCCTAAAGGATCACTTTAAAATGTAAAAGTTAATAACTCAGTTTCTATGGATTGGATTTTTGTTGCTATGTTGTTGAATGTGGCATATCATTTGTTGCTAACAATGTCACTATGGCTCAGTAACAGAGCAACTGTAATATGAAAATGCAACTAAAATAGGAATACTGCATTGTGCTGATCTGAGGTGATCTTGCTTTTAATGAAAGCTCTAGAAAATGATAATTACAGGATCCCACTGGATTAGTCTGGGAGAATGTGGACTGAAGCAATAGTAAGGTGATTGTCTTTTCTCCATCTTCCACAAAAATAGACTCAGTATCACATACTTCAAAGACAGATTAGCCTATTATGACTCATATTGTCCACCCCCCCCCCCAATTATCAACGACATCTGAACTGCTAGAAAAGATGATGCTAAAAACTGGGAGTGAAGTTGATCATATAGTCCAATAATTTGTGTTCTGAATATTTCAGGTACCGTGTGAAAAGTCATGAGAATCCAGATTCTTGACCAATGGCCTGTCCCCTCACTTCACTAATGTAAAAACAAGCAAAATGGCAGGGTGTGTGTTCCTACACAGCAGAAAACACCTGAGCTACAGAAGAGCTGATACAGGATTCATGGTCTAGATTATATGCTACATGCAATTACATGTGAAGAGACAGTCTCAGCAGCCTACTTACCATACGAAGATCAACATCTAAGAGAGTGTGATTACTGGAAAGAAGGTCCCGCAGTTGCTGTGGGAAGTCAGCAAGGTAGTCTGGATAACACTGGGCAACCTTTGAAAATAGACTTTTTTTTAAAAACTCATATGCTAATGTTGATTAAATGTATTATCATTAGCTGGCAAACACAAACATCGTAACTGCCAGGGACGGACCTATTATCCAAAGAAAGCACTGCAATAAATTACCAATGGTACTCAACTCGCTACACTTAAAATTGTGACTTTCATGCAATTTGTGTCCTAAAACACATGTAATTCTGTGTCAAAACCAATACAAAATTTAAGTATGGAACTGTGTTGACATGCTTCTTACAGTAAACTACACATTCAAAATTGCTATCTATAGACAGAGGGAACACATCCAGACCACATGTCATATGCAGGTTTAGGTTGATCGTAAGCGTAGAACCTCTTGTATACTTTTAAGTATACTTCTACTGTGGGCTTCCAGCTATTTCATTTGTTAGTTTTGGTGTCATTTAAAACTCCTTGCTTGCTAGTGGTCAGTCATGCCTCTTTGTCCCTCCTTCTTCTGTGTGGAGATAGGGGCCAATTACTGTATAATTACGCTTTGTCCTCTGTATCTGGTCAGTAAGGGATTTATTATTTTTTTTTTTTTAAACTTTGTTTTCTGCTCCGGTCCATGGACGCTTCCCTTTTGATTTGCAGAGCATTCTTGCTCTGAGCTTAGCTGTAAACAAGGCTATAAATCAGGCTGTTCTCTTGGTCACCTTTGGTCTTTATGGGCTCTCTGCACCCTCTCTCAGCTGCCTGGTACCCACCTTTCCTTGGCTTGGATTTCCTTTACCAAGTGTGCCTGCCTGGAGGATCACTTGTAATTGCTTATAGCCTAGGCACCCAGCTCTACCAGGGCTCTACAATCCTTAGAGACCGTGCCCACTTCTGCTCTATACTGGGATCCCTCTTGCAGCTCCATCAGTGCACCTCAGTTCACACACTCCAAGCCCTCAACTGTGCCAATGCCAGAACCCCACACAAGCTGTCTGCCAAAGCACCTCAGTTTTTGCAGTCAGTACTCTCTGCTGCGCCAGTACCAGGACCTCAGGCACAACTCCATCAGTGTACCTCTGTTCCCACATTCCAAGCCCTCAGCTGTGCCAGTACCATGAACCCCAAGCACGCTGTCTGCCAGTGCACCTCAGTTCTTGCAATTAGTACACTTTGCTGCTCCAGTACTGGGACCTCGGGCACAGCTCCATCAGTGCACCTCCGTTCACATGCTTCAAGCCCTCAGCCATGCCTGTAACCCCACACCCGCTGTCTGCCAGAGTACCTCAGTTTTTGCAGTCAGTACACTCTGCTGCGCCAGTACCAGGACCTCGGGCACAGCTCCATCAGTGTACCTCCGTTCCCACATTCCAAGCCCTCAGCTGTGCCAGTACCATGAACCCAAAGCACGCTGTCTGCCAGAGCACCTCAGTTCTTGCAATTAGTACACTTTGCTGCTCCAGTACTGGGACCTAGGGCACAGCTCCATCAGTGCACCTCCATTCATATGCTTCAAGCCCTCAGCCATGCCCGTAACCCCACACATGCTGTCTGCCAGAGCTCCTTAGTTTTTGCAGTCAGTACACTCTGCTGCGCCAGTACCAGGAGCTCGGGCACAGCTCCATCAGTGTACCTCCGTTCCCACATTCCAAGCCCTCAGCTGTGCCAGTACCATGAACCCCAAGCACGCTGTCTGCCAGAGCACCTCAGTTCTTGCTGTCAGGACACTCTGCTGCTCCAGTACTGGGATCTCAGGCGCAGCTCCATCAATGCACCTCAGTTCTACTCTGGTGAAGTCACCTCCTTTCCTACACCTGCTCACATACAGTTCCATTACAGCAGTTCAATTTTAATATTCAGTCCCACTGCCAAGCCTATACTGGACCCAAAAGGGCAAAAAACAGCTCAGCCAGTGCACCTTAAGTCTAACATCCAACACCACTATTGAGGGGAACCACCACAGCTCCTCCAGAATCCAACAATTCTAACATTCAGTGCACATTTCTTCTCAGTACTAAGGCTTTCACACACACCCTTTCAAGACTCCTCGCTTCTGTGGTTTAGAGGCAATGCCACTCCCATGCTAGGCCCCACTCGCAGCTTCACAAGGGCACCTCCAGGCTAACTCTCGGCAGCACTGGCACACCAATACTAGGTTACACACACAGCTCCATTAACATACCTACTGCTTACTTTGTGTGCCCATTACTATTCCAGTACTGCAGCCCACATACAACTCTGTCAGTGTACCTCAACCCTCACCTGAAGTGCTCATTTATTCCAATACCAGGAATTACACTGCTCAGTTTCTCATTCCTCAACCACAGCCTTTCTGTTATTCCAGCACTGGGTTGGGACATACCTCTGTCTATACCCCCAATCCTGATCTGAAGAGCCCCAATATTGCTGTATTGGGGTTCATATACAACTCTGCTAATGCACCGCCTGCTGTTCCACACTCTGACTTCTGTTTGAGGACGTGGAGAATCCAATCAGTGCATACAGTTAGCTGCACCTTGAAGAAAACTGCTTTTTCAAGCACACTACACCAAATATACACATAAAATAAAAAGTACATAAGTTACCATGTGTAATAAGGTCCTATATTACCATCTGATGGTTCTGCTGATCTTTATAAACGATTTGGCCTTCAGACTCCTGGTTTATGACGTAACCAGAACCCCTCAATGGCAATATTGGACCATATTACAGTTACCTCATACGTATACTCTTATTTATGAATTTAAAGCAATTAATACCTAAATTATTTATGAGCATGCTTTCGTAGTATCAGTCACTTCTTCACACAGGTTTCAACTAAAGGTTCTAGGAGTGACAAAGCTATTAAATGTAGATAAGGACGGGCCACATCTTACCTGTGCCATAAACATAACTAGTTCAGCGAGGTCCTTATTTGATTTATCTGGCTGCAATTTGAAGATCTCAATATGGGACTGAAAGTGGTGGTACTGTTGCAGAAACTAGAGAAAGCACAACAGTATGAAATTCATTTTTCCACCACTGTAATAAAACACACAAAAACTTGCACAACTGCATACAAAGACAATCAGTCAAGGTTTACATTCAGAACAATAACATTTGGTGAGTTGAGACTGGAAATGCCATTACATCAAAAGGCACAAGGCATGTATGTCCACAAACAAGATCAACCAATTCTGCTTGAGAGCAAAAGTTTCCAT
Organism: Pleurodeles waltl; assembly: GCF_031143425.1. Lineage (NCBI taxonomy): Eukaryota > Metazoa > Chordata > Amphibia > Caudata > Salamandridae > Pleurodeles > Pleurodeles waltl. The sequence goes on from NC_090437.1 coordinate 154,525,355, forward strand.
GCTGCTGTACATATGTATAGCGTCAGAGGGGCAAATACATGGTAGCTGCAAGAATGTAAGAATTTAATGTTGGCATGTGTGGTGCCTACATTGACTAGCAGCCAACAGCTATTTTCACTGTAAAGGGCTGCAGCTGTCCTAAGAGTTGACCCGCTCCAGAAATTCTGAAAAGCTGAGACTTCCAAGACCTCCAGGGGCATCAGCGGGACCAAAGGTGTTCAATTTTGAGAGGACTCTGGCAGATGCAGGTTCCAAAAAAGAAGAAGAAGACTATATCCAAAGATAGAAATGTCGTCCAATCGAAGGAGCAAAAAAGGCTTTGGCGGCCATGAAATTTGAATTTTCCCACCAAAACCAACTGCTTCTGTTAGAACTTTTCCAACTGCTACCCGCAACCTTGTCCTACTGGCGGATTTCAACTCCCATTTCGAAGCTTAAGTCAGAAAGTAAAATCTTAGTGTACCGACTGCCTCCCCACTGCTGTCTGCCTGAAATTGTACCTAGGTAACAATCTAACACGAACAGTGACTTCTGATTTGCACTTTACTTTTTCTTATAACTATTTTCCTTAAAACATTACAAATGCATATTTGTGGTTCCCCTTATTTGATTTGAATGATTTTGGTGTCATTTTTCATATGAAGTGTATCTATTTTTTGCAACTGGCTGTGGAACTTTTATTGTGCTAAGTTTTAACTTTTTAACTGTTTGAGTACTTGCAAGAAAGTAGGTTATTAGTCAAAGGGGTGGGGGGGCACTGCCATCTACTTTGAGTAATAATCACAATACTAGTCAGGGTGAACCACTAAAGTCACTAAATAAACTTGAACTCAAACCCTGGGAATGATGGCACAGAGTAGGCAGGCATACCTTAGATCAACATGTGAAGTATTTATGCAGTACCAAAACAATAATAAAGTAAAAATCCAAAACAATAAAATTCCAAGCCAAATTAGAAAAATAGAGTAAAAAGTAATAATCAAATTGACACCAAAATGACAAAACTTTAATAAGGGAAAACTGATCTAGGATGTTTTACGCAGCACCAAGAAACACAATGGGTCAATGATGGTCAACGGTCTCAGTAGATGGGACATAGGAAAAATTAGACGCGGACAGATGGAGCACAGGTGGGACAAACCAACCAGGTTCGTGTCGGTGAAAGATTTTAACTTTAAGTCCTAATACACCACAGCGGTACACTTCTAAAGAGCGCCTGGACCTATAGGGAGTCACTTAAGAACCTAACAGGGTGTCAGACAGGGGCCAACAGCAGGGTCCCGCTGTAGGAAGCTGGCTATCTATATAGTGCACCGAATGTAAGGACACACTATGCAGATAGTCCAGATGAGCCCTATTGGTTTACAGGGGTTAAAATAATAATCCCAAAGCTCTCTTTATGTGGTAGTGTGGATGAGCAGTTTAGGCTTATCAAGGGTAGTGCTAAGTATTCGTTGAATAAATGTGACACACACTCAAGAAGAAACTTGAGACCAATGTTTAGAAAAATATAGTTATTTTTATAAAACGTTTCAAAACCAGAAAAGCTTTAAAGAAAGTAAGTAATGTTGCAGTGTATCAATTTCTTTTGCAAGTAACAAGTTCACTCAAATGCACTTTTAAGCGGTAGAGGACTATCCTTGGGATAAAGTACTTTTACTGCATACGGGTCTTTGTAGTCAGTTCTCATGGGTCCCCTTTAGGTCGTAGGGCACTAGGGGGCAAGGTCACAAGAAACATCAGCAGTACACTTTTACCTGCCCAGGGTCGTCTGGGTGTGGATGAGTGGGTGCCTGGTGAACTGCATGGTTGGCATTGAGGGGGAACCATGTGGAAACAGGCTGCAGAGGGGGACTTGGGTGCAAGTCAGGGGGCTACCAAAAAGGGGCTCAGTTGGTGGGGGTCCTAGGAGCAAGGAAACACCGTTGGTTGTCATGGACCTAGGACGTGGAGCTCAAGTGCAGCAGATTTTGGTCGCCGGGTGCTCCTGCGTCAAGGCAACCACAGTTCTTGGGTGGACCTGCAAGAAGGGGACAAAACAGAACAGGGTAGCCAGTCCACTCTTGATGATGGACTCTGCAATGCTAATGTCCCTCGACAGTTGGTCTCTGTTTGCGGTGTTGGAGTCCAGTCTTGACTCAAACAAGCGTTGGTTGCTGCAAAGGGTCTGGCAGTTCCTGTGTCTTCTCACTTGGTGGGTAGATGGGTTGGTCCTGCTGAAGCTCAGTGACCTCCTCCTAGGCGGCTGCTGCATCGGTGGACCCAACAATCAGCAGAACAGTGGACTGGACATGGCAGTTGGTGCCTGCAGGGTGCATGGAAGTGGCTCCTCTACTTCAAGGGAGATGCTGATGGCTTGGTGAAGTGCTGGTAGCCCTCTGAGGTTTTTGGAGGATGCACAGCTGCAGGACAAGTCGGGTTGCCATGATTGTCGGGACAGGACCAGGTAAGCAGGCATGGTTTTGCACCAAAGTCCACCAGCAGTCTGCAGTTCTCGCTTCTTCTACTCTTCTTTGTCCTCTTCTTTCTTCAGTCAGATAAATCTGTTCTTCTGGTCTTTTTGGGGGAGGGGGGGACTAAATACTGAATTGTGGCCCATTTAAGGGAGTGTGGGGTAGTAGCTAATGGGCTTCTTACCCCTGGGGTGACTAAACCCCCTATATGACCACTTCCTGGGGGAAGTGGGCATAAACCAGTCCTAGAATTCCTAGTTCCACTAAAAACAAGATGGTGGAACTCTTCCTTCGTGAAGCACTTCAGACTTCCCTCCTTAGTGGTGTGACTAGCCTGGTAATGCACCATGCCTACATGCATAGCTACTTTTGTTGCCTGTCCAGCTGCTGAATAGGCCTCACGACAGAGGGTGGCAACTCTGAGGTCTGAAGAAAGCGGAGTGTTGCATACCAAAGGTGGCAGGATCTTTGAAATCCCTGGCACTGGTATGCAGATTCATTAGTGATCCAACTCAAAGAGGGGATAACACCTTCCTCCGGAGTAGACATGCTACCTTCCAGGGTGTCATAAACATGTCTGTGGTGGCAGGCTGATTGATTCCAGTCAACCAGCACTCCAGAGGACTAGCAAGTTTTAGGGGGCACCTCTAAGGTGCCCTCTGGGTGCATGTCATAATAAATCGAAGACTGGCATCAGTCTGGATTTATTAAGCCGAGGTGTTTGTTAGCAAACACCACAGGTTTCTGTGAAGCTATTATGTAGCAGGGTAACTCGTATTGATCAGTACCCAGCACATACCTTAAGATTGCTTCCCTGTTCAGTAAGTAATTGTAAATAGACATTACAGGAACATATCTCCTCATGCAGATATGTACTCATGTCCAATATAATGCATCCTGCCTTAGGTCTCTAAGGCCTGCTGTAGGGGTGACTTACATAGATAAAGTGACTGGGGCATGGCACACAATGTGTGTGACATGTCGTGTTTTCACTCATGGCTTGCACCATGACACGCAGTCTGCGATGGCAGGCTGTGTGCAATTTGTATGGGGTCCCTTGGGGTGGAACAATACATGCTGCAGCTCTTAAGGGACCTTCCGTAGTACCCAGGTCCTAGGTACCAGCGGTACCATTTACAAAGGACTTACAGCGGTACTAGAGTGTGTGCCAACTGTATACAATTAAACCTTTTACCTTGTTTTAAGGAAAGAGCACTAGCGAACTGCTTAGAAGGAACCCAGTGCACCTCAGTCAAAAAAACCTCAGTAGCAGTGGCAAAAAGGTGGGGTGACCATGTCCAAAAGGGACACTTTCCTACACCAGTCCCGGTCCATTTGCCACTGGCTAGCTGGGCAGTTGCAAGAAAGGTCTCTTATAACTTGTTGTATCCTTGTAGCTTGAACAGGTGGTCAGCCTGATGGCCTTTAGAGTTCACTCCTTTGTTGTTGATACAAAAGGGAGCAGGTCCATTCTTCCCGGCTCATCTCAAGTCGCAGACAACAGACTCAGTCCTCTTCTGTTCTCCCTCATGTCCTGCAGTGTAAAGAAGTGGGTGCCTGAAGATGCTACATTTATGCATGAGAAGACCATGTGGGAGGGATGGACTCCTGGGCACGCCCTAAACAATGAAGTTAAAGTGTACAGGGTCAACCCTTCCCACTTTGGGCCTTTACAAGATAGTAAAAGTCTTCAACCGCAGGCAACTTGGGCTCTAAGTACTGGGGGAGTTTGTGTGGAGTGTATTACTGTAATCCTAGTGTTCTCCCACATCTAATACTAAAATCCAGTTTGGGGTAGCCACTGTATCCACAATAAACCTAGAAACATAAGTCTGGTATAACAAGAGTAGGATTTTCCAGCAACTATGCAGTGGATACACAAGAACTCTTTTGGTATCCTGTTTCCCTTCTTTTCAAGTGCGTCCCCAATGTTACATATAGGACACAGAAACTACATTTTGTGGCATAAAGCAGGTCCTTCAGCAACGAGGTAGTGGGTACACAAGAACTATTTTGGCATCTTGTTTTCTGCCTTTCAAGTATGCCCCAAAATGTTTTATTTAAACCCAGCAGACCTGTCAAGCAGAATTTGATACTGTAATGTCAAAAAGGATACTCACGGCCCCACCCTGCATTTTCTGTGAGTTTCAGAGGAGTTGTCTCTACCCATTCAGATCAACCTATTGTTTGCTCCTGCAAAGTGTTTCACCCGTATTTCACACTTATTGAAATGCTAATCCATGGTTCCGAGAAGTTTGAGAGTAAATGAAAACTAGCTTTCAGGAACTTCAGGGAGGTATAAGTTAACTTTTTAAACGTTATTAAGAATCCAACTTTATCACTGAATTGTACTTTCAAAAACTATTAAAAATAGTTGTTTACTTATTATTCTAGCTAGTGCACAAGAAATAAAGTGTTAGGACTTAGATCTATGCTCAGGCTATCTACGTAGGACAGATAGGTCTGACAGTGAAAAATTGCTTTTAGGTGCTAGTCGCTGTAAGAACATAACATTAAATGGCCTACCTTCAAATACCATGCAACCTCCCTTGTGGACTACTCAGCCTATATACAGGGGTGACATTCACACTTAAAAGGAAGATTTTGACTTGTCAGCAGGGGTTTATTTTGGCAGGCTGAACTGCAGTGTTTAAACTGCCAGTCAGTCAGTGGAACAAGGGCAGGTCTGAAGCCATGTTTTACACGGTCACTGTAGTGGATGGCACAACAGATGCTGCAGTCCACTAGTGACAATTAATTTACATGTCCTGGGTACAATTTGTACCATATGCTAGGGGCATGTAGGTAAGTAATATATATCAATTAGGAATATGCCAATTCGACCATGTTCAGCGGGCAGCACTGGCACTTTACCATTGATTAGCAGGGTTAACGTACACAGAGCCCTTAAGTCAGTAAAAATATAAGGACCAGCAAAAGGTGACAAATACAGCGTAACCATGCAGAAATTTCAGATGTCCACAGTACTGCTAAATATTTCACACACTTTTCCTTGAATTAAGCCAGTCCTCTCCGTGCCATAGCTACCAAGGGGTGAGCATAGATTTAATTAACTTGTGTGTTGAATCTAACAAGATTTTTATTGTGTCCCCAATGGTAAGATTGAAAGGAGGTGGGGGTTCATCTGACCCACAGGGGAGGGGTTTTTGCCCTTAAATCACCCTCTAATGAGTTGTAGGGCCATTTGCCGGGACATTTGTGCACTTTCTGCCAATAGTGTCAAAGGACTGAGAAAGTTATTACAATTGGTGATCTGAATATTCCAAATGGTAGATCGACCTGGATATAGCAATCTGTTATACAAGATAAAAGAGAAAAGTTATTCATGTTTCAGCATTGATCATAGCACACTGTGTGATGCAAAAATGTCAAGCAAGTTGCCTAGATATTAAAGTAACCACTGCAAACTCTATTTACATTCTGGCACTTTTAAGGCATTCTTACCCCTTTGCTGAGTTTTTATTGCCTCATCTTACTGGAGGAAAATAGAGAACTGGGCTGATATAATCCAATAACAAAATAGTCTGGACTTGTCTAGCAGAATCTTTCAAAGCAATCGTATTGTAGCAAGCTTAATCATTTTTCTAGTGACCAGTCTAATCCCGGGTAAAATGAGCAATTGAGTATCTAATTAGTTCTCATGAAATCAGCACAAGTTTAGTGATCCCTCTCTGGTATAATCAAGAGTAGGATTAAAAGCAGAGAATTAAGTTGTAATAGTATTTATATACTGCTTACAACCTCTGACGAGGCGTTGAAGTGCTTTTCGGTAAGTAGCATGCTACTCCAGAACCCAAAAGGAATTAGTATAGAGAAATCTGAGTACAGTATTAGTATTATTAGGAATTAATTTGAGCAGAGGATATGTGAGTTTGTTAGTTGGACTTACTACAGTAATGGAGGTATAGAGGAGGGGAAAATCCAAAAGTGTTAATTGGGAGTTTACAGTAATAGGATGAGGCTTGGGATGAGTAAAGGAGAGATGGAGGAGGGAAGAGTCTGTGGAAAGGGTTAGGGAGATCACAGTAGCAGGAGGGGTCTTGGATGAGTCAAAGGTGAGATAAATGAGGGAGAATTTAATAGGGTTGTTTGGGAGATCATGGTAGTAAACTGAGGTTTGGGGTGAGCTAGATGTGGTAGAGGTGGGAAGAGCTGGGGCAGGGTTATTTTGGACATTAAAGTAGTAGAATGGTTTGGGATGTGTCAGAGTGGGGATGGAGAATAGATTGATAGAGACATATTGTGATGGGAAGACAGAATAAAGCTTACAAGAGAGTAAATTTATATCTATTTTTTAAATATTTTTATTGATTAATATATCTTTTTTTACTTTGTTTATAATTTGAATTTTATTTATAGATTTTATTTATTTTTCTAACATTTATTTATCTTTCTTCAATTTTTGAATAGCGAAATGTTTATGAAAATAAAACATTTGATCAGTGTTATGTGAAAACGAAAGCATAAGTATCTAATATGACAACTTATCTAGGAGCTACGCAATGCCTATGAACATGTAAAGTATAGAATAATATACACATATATGTGTATATACACACACACACACACATATATATTTAACCGTGAGTAAATATACATTTGTTAAACAGGCTTAAAGAGTATGTGTATAGTTTATTATAACATAGTAACAATACATATTTCATAAAGAACTATGCATAATCATATTATAAATATTTAACAACACAGGCATATGCAGTCCATTGCTGTTTGGATATGGTGGTTATGAAGGAAAGAGCCAACTCTTGAGTAGTCTTCTGAAGGCTAGATATTCATCACTGGATCTTATATTTGGTGGTACTGAATTCTATAGTTTGGCTCATTGGACAGAGAGGGGTGTACCGCCTATTGTCTTTTTCTTGTATGGTGCTGTTCTAAGGCTGGGTGCCAATCTTGAGCTGAGGTTTCTTTGCTGAATGTGTTTGGTTATTTTGTTTCTGACAAAAAGTGGTCCTGTTCCATGTATAGCTTGGTGGGTGATACAAAGCAGATTGAAGGTGGATCTTCTGGCAAGGGGTAACCAGTGTAGTGCTCTCAAGGCAAGGGAGATGTGGGCTTGTGGCTTTACATGTAATTGTAGCCTGGCAGCGGAGTCCTGAATACGCTGTAGTTTTTTCATAATAGACAGATGATCCATGGTAGAGGCTATTGGCATAATCCAGTTTGGATAGTACAAGAGAGATAGTAGCCTGTACCTTGTGTGGAAACCCGAGGTGGGGGAAGATGCGTCGCAAAGTCTTCAAGGTGGTGAAGCTTGATTGTGCTAATTTGTCCACTTGGGCATTCATTAACTTGGAGTCCATGGTAATACCAAGATTTTTAACTTCCTTGAATACTTGAGAAGGTGGTCCGAGATAGTCAGACGTGCAGTGGGTCATAATTTTTTCAGTCACCACATGTGAGTATTTCAGTTTTGGAAGCATTTAGTTTGAGATGGCTCCAAGTCATCCACTGATCAACGGCTCTAAGGCAACTGAAGATTTGTGACTTTTCAAAGTCTTTGTGGCTTTCCAATTTAAGTAATATTTGTGTCTCATCTGCAAAGGTGTAGCATGTGAGTTGAAAATCATTGATCAGTTCTGGTAATGACATCATGTAGATGTTGAAAAGCAAAGGTGAGACGATTGATCCTTGGGGGACTCCTGCTTTTGTGAGGCAGGGTTTGGACGAGAATAGATATTATTAGTTCTCTTTTGAAGGTAGGATGAAATCCTGTCGAGGGCAACCCCTTCTATGCCGGCTTCGTGGAGTCTTTGAATTAGGGTGTCATGGTCAAAAGTATCAAAGGCAGCCGAGAGGTCCAAGAGAAGTAGTGCAGCAACTCCATTGCGATCAACTGTTTTTAAGAACATCTCAGATTGCTAGGAGTGCCTCTTCCTGGGTGGAATCCAGTTTAGTAATCTCATAGTATGGAATTGTTTTCAATGAATTGTGACAACTGGGAGAATGCTGTCCTTTCCATCAGTTTGCATAGGAAAGGTCCATTTGTGATTGGTCTGTAGTTGTTGGGATCCTGTGGGTCTAGGTTTGTTTTCTTTAATAACGGACGTAAGTATGCTTTTTCAGGTCTTCAGGAAGACTTCCTGCAAAGTGTTACTGGTGATTCTTCTTACAGGTGTGGCAGCGAAAGTAGATAAAAGAATGTTCTTGAATATGTGTGGTGGACCAGGGTCAGAAGGGGAACCTGAAGGCCTGCTTGCTTTGACCAAATCCATAAATTCACCTTGTGATGTTTGTTTGAAGTAGTGCAGAGGCTGGGTTAGTTTATTCTTGGAAGGGATTTTAGGAAGTTGGTGCCGATAGTTTTCTTCTGTTTTACACAGGAGTCCAATGTGTCTGCCTTGGTTGTGTAATGAGTCGCCAGTTTGTTTGTGAAATCTTCAGTAGTGGGATGACTTCCTTCCATGCATTTAGGTTTGTGAAATTCTTTGAGAATTTTATAAAATTCTTTGGTTGCAGATTTAGCATTTAGACTTCTGTCTGAGTAGTACCTTTTTTTTTTTAGCTTTTTGATTGATGATTTGTATATTCTGTTAAGTTTTTGTAGCTGCAGTTTGTCTTGAAAGCTGTTTGTTTTGAGCCAGGCCACTTGCAACCATCTGATTTGTTGCTTTATCTTTTTAAGTTCTGCGTTTCTCCAAGGTGTTGGTTTTCTTTTGTCCTGTTTAGTTTTTCTGAGTGGTATTAGGATAACAAAAGCTTCCTGTAGCCACTTATAACATTTTGGAACAGAATTAATTGTATCTATATCTGTTTTGGCTGTTAGTTGTGTTTCTAAGTCTTTAAAATTGAGTTTGCTTCATGGTCGAAAGATGTATGTATGTATCTATGTAAGTTGCTATGGGGTGTGGTGCTTTATGTCGGAAAGTTATCAAATGGTGGTCTGACCATGTGATTGACGTGATGCTATGAACGCTAACTAGTTCAGGCTTTGCAAGAATGACATCTAGGATGTGTCCAGTGATGTGTGTGGGATTGTGTACAATCTGATGTAGGTTCAATGCAACTAGTCCAGTGGTTAAAGCTTTTGGATGGGGCATATTGCGTTTGCCAAACTAAATGTTTAGGGCCCCAATAATGCATAGGTTTGAGTATAATGTTATAAGGTTTGAGACTGTATCTAGAAAAGTGTCCAGGAATGTTGAGGTGCTAGAGGGAGGTCTGTAAAGGAGGAGAAAGTTACAGGAGAAAGTTGGAGTAGGGTTGCATCTGGTGAGGAGGTCCTCACAACCTTGTATGGAAATGTTGTCTGTTTTACTGAGATTTATTGTTTGTGATATAATTAATGCTCGTTTGTTTTTCTTTTGCATGACAAGTGCAACCACAGTTCTAATTGTAGTGTGCAACAGTGAATCTCCGTGAAGCCAGCCCTAGTGTTGCAGTACTTATTGTTATGGTACTCAGTCTGGGTTTTTGGTAATGCAGTGTTAGTAATTGTGCCAACAGTTATTAAGTTATTATTATCCACGAAAAGTGCTGGAGCATCCCGGTGCTCTTCTACCGTTCCTGTGCCCATATCAGAGAGATTCAGTTTCAAGGAAGTTGGGTGCACTAACTCTACTATCACTCTGTCAACAACGACCAGCCCCCCCCCCCCCCCCCGAAGATACAGGGTGCCTGGCTGGACCGGCAAGACGTGGCAGTGTTTTGTCTCTTTCTCTTCCACTTTCCTTTTGGGAAACATGCCGGGGCTTCTGTGTCCACCAGGAAGTGCCAAGAGGTGTTCCAGGAAGTCAGGGGGCATCCCATCCCCCCTGCATACATCCTGCTTTTCAGGTGAGTGGCCCTTCTCGACAGAGAGAGATGACGAGGGTACTTCTTTTTGTAGAATAGCCTTATTATGTAATAGACAAGGGGATGTGAAGTTGTGAAGAGTGGCATGTTGTTTATTTTGTTTGTGTCTGCTTAGTGTGGAAGGGGTATGGGTTAGGGGTGGTGGAGGAGCATATGGATCATAATGTAAGGCTCTATATTGTGCAATGGATGAGAGATGGGTGAATGAATGTTGCTGTGTTGGGGTGCTTGTGGAAGATGTTTGTGAAGAGTGACAATGTAGGGGTAAAGTTTGGTCAGGATCTATATTCCTTGTGTAGCCATGAGGGTGGGAGGGGGTGTGACAGAAGGTATTAATAACGTTTGTGTTATTTTGATGTGCTGATGTGTGTGGTGTGTTTTGTTTTTGTGGAATAGCGAGAAGAGATATTGAGGTAGTGGTTTTCTGTAAAGGATTTGTATGTGAGTTAGTGCTGGTGAGTGGTATTAGAATATTATAAGTGGTGTTCATGTGTTTTGGAGAAGAATGTATGAGGTGTGAAAGAGGGGATGGATGTAGGTCAGGGTGTTTGTGTTAGTTTTGATCACTGTAAGAGGTAATATGTGTGGTGGAGTGAAGTGTGAGGATTGTATGGTTGTATGTAATTGGTGAAGAGAAGGGGAGGGTGTTAGTAGATTGTGTTTTGGAAGGCTGGGTTTAGGCATTGTCATGATAAAAGAGGATCTGGCAGGAGCAAACAGAGGATATTGCTGTTGGTTTGTATGAACAGGGAGTGTGTATCCGGATGGTTGAAAGTAATGAATAATGTGGTTTTATGTTGTGTGGGTGATGACAGGTTGTGTTAGTGGGAATGGACAGAGTAGTGTTTGGTGTGAGGATGAAGGTGTTTTACTGTTGTAGGTGTGGTGGATATTAATACAGGTGAGGTATGTGGGGGTTTGTGTTGATTGATGATACACTGCTATCTGTATGAGGTTGGTTTGAGATGCACGAGTTGGATGTCTTTGCTGATAATATGTTTGCACACTGATGAATGTGTAGGGAGTAAGGACCTTTCCGGTAAATGGTAAATTGGGCAGCATTTCTGGCCCTAGGCCCAAACAGCAAATGCCCTTAGCCTTGACGCCCAGGCTGAGATGCCCTGAGCCTTAAGCTTAAATAGCCCTATTGGCCGATAGAACCCTAGTCCTATCTCTAACCAATCAGATCCGTAACCGTAAACACCACAGCCAATGGGAGACCCAACTCTATTCACCAATCATAGCCCTAGTCCTGATAAACAATCACAACCCCAACCCTAAAAACATGAACCAATAGGAATCTCAACCCTAGTACCAATCACAACCCCAACCCTAAAAACATGAACCAATAGGAATCTCATCCCTAGTACCAATCACACCCCAACACTAAAAACATGACCCAATAGGAATCTCAACCCTAGTACCAATCACAACCCCAATGCTAAAAATATGAATGAATAGGAATCTCAACCCTAGTACCAATCACAATACCAACCCTAATCTATAAGCCAATAAAAATAATAATCCCAACAACCAATCACAACAACATATGAAACAACCTATATAAATTCAGATAAGAACCAAGTCAACTGAAGCCCAAGCCCCTGTGGGGAGGGAGGAGGGAGCGGTTGCTCTATTCAGAATATCCTTGGATACAGACTGCATTGACACTTCCAAGCTAGCAGAGTCTACTTTCCAGGTAAGGGAGAGATTGTAAAACTCACAGAAATACTGCTTGTCCCACACTCAGATATGTGGCTTTTTCAAGGCGATGCAGAGAGTTGATGCAGATAGTTTCTAAACACAATTTAAATCACAGAAACAGATTAAGCAGTCTCCTAAACACACTCTGGTTAGCCACTGAGGTGTATGTAGCTTTTTTACGTAAAAAAGAAGGGGGGGGGGCTTTATGCAGTCTTTTGCAACAAACTAGGAGGGAAATTTCAAACAGTCACAGCTAGAAAAACAGCAGTTTAAAAGGACCACGCTGCCTGAAATACAGGGAGCCTACAGTAAACAGCCACTGGTAGCAGTACAAAACACTTTTTAACCAATAACAAGACTTCCCAGAAAGTCTGGGGCTCCTTACCTAGGTCTCCTACACAACAACGCAAACACCTTGTGTACAACAATATCGTAGGTACGGATCGCCTGATGGCGTGGTGCACTCGTGGGATCTTGGGAAATGCAGTTCAATTCTGAATGCATGTCTCTGTCTAATCAGTGGCCACAGAACTTACAAAAATAGTCCAAAATCGGACTGAATTAACAGTGCCTGGGAAGGAAGAAGTCCTTCGCAACGTGCTGTGAGATGTATCTTACAGTATTAAAAATAAACTATAGTAATGATGTAATAATGTGTAAGTAGTCCAGTTTAAAGTAGTCATCAACAGTTTATAACAAGATCTGAACACAACAGGTCTGAGTCATCCCCTTGCAATATGATGTTGGCTGCAAACCTTGTGGACACTGCTAAATCCCTCAGTGTCCCTCTTGATAAAAGACAACCTTCAAACAAAAGTCAACTCAAGGTGTACATTTTCAACTGTGTATACTTTGGAGGGTTTGCCCATTCATCCTTTAACAAGATATGAAGACTTGTGTCTAATCTTCAGTGTTATCAAGGATTGACTACACAATTCTCTTGACCAAACTCCCCTAAGTGCACTAGGCTCACCCTGTCTCTGGAACCAAATAGGGGACCACATTATAGTAGTGCTAATAACTCTCAAATGGCTTCCCACTAAAGCCACAGCATTACATACGACAGCCTGCATCACCCATAAGGTTCTACACACCTCGCCTCTCAATATCAGACATTGGAGTTGAATGTGTCTGTAGGGTTCAGATCACTGTGCAGTGCTGCTACAAAGCTTCCAGAACCACTGCTTTTAAAAAGGTATGCACAGTGGCACAGTCCTTTTCAGGCTGTGCTTCTAGAATTTGAAACTCTCTGCTCCAGGCTTAGGAACCACCACATTGTTTTCTACATTGAAGACAGAGCTGAAAATTATTCTCTTCCAAAAACAACTCGAGTCAAGCTCCAGTTAATTTTCTCCTTTGTGGTCTGCTTTCTTCTCTGACCCCTTCCATAAATCCATCTTGAATTTCTTTCAAGCTTTTGCTCATCCCTCCATTTTCTAGTGTTCTCATTTGTCTCATAGTTTATTATTCTTCTGTCTGCTTTCACAGTACTTCCCTAGTCTCTTGTATCTGAACTCTGCTGCACTGCTATTATAAATGTAACAATCATCAACTTTCTACTATTGTTGATTTTTAACTACTGTCACGCATAAATCCCTTACTTGGAATTCCCTCTTCATTCTTTATCCAATATTCTATTTGATTAATTTGCCACAAATGTGTATTTTTAATACAATTTATAGTCCATATTATTGCCTCCATTTTATTCAATGCACTGGTTATGTGCAGTTCTCATTGCCTTTCCCGGAGTCAGCTCAGTTTCACTTGTAACTTATTATCCCTTATGTGAACACAAATGACCTTTGCCAATTACCTTGCTATATATAAATGGTTGAGAGCCCTTCTAAAAACAGTTCATCAACATACAATCTCTTGTGTCTGAAAAGCATTGTTATATTATTGCCATTTACATATTGGCAACTAAAGTCAATCAAATGTTGTGTTATGCCTATTTATATAGCTGGGAGGGTATTCAGGTGCATAAGTGAGTGTCCGCTAAGAGCAATCAAAGAACAAGGACTTCAGCCTCTTATGGAACTCAAGAAGTGAGGAGGAGGCTCTCATGAATGAGTCGGTTTCTTGGTGCGGGGTCAGAAGATAGTTTTTTCAATATTTAATTTAAAAGTAGTTTATGTAGGTATGAAAGTAAAATGAGTTTGACCATGGAAGATCTTTGAAGTGTCCTATGCATATGGATGGTGTTCTGAAAGAGGTTACAGATTTTTCTTTGGATCTGTTGAACGGGTGGAGCAAAGTGCCCTTTATAAATGCATCACAGACCCCATTTGGGCTGATAAATATGAATCTATTTTGTGCACGTGAGGGTTTGCCATATTTATTTTAGTTTTGTCAGACTGGTTCTATGATACTTCTCCTTGAAATACAAATGTGGCTCCAATTCTCTGGCACAAAAGTACACCATGGGTTAGAAACAAAAAAAAGGGAAGCAAGCAGTCTCACAGGGATGATACAAGCTCTGCAGTCGATATGACTGATGCTGTCACACCACAGGGAAAAGTGTGAAAGTCCGCTCAAATCGCCTTGCAGATCACACACAGGGTTGGCTGGTTATTTGGGAAGAAAAAGTGCTTAGCGGAACCTGTACTTCTGTAACGATTCATAACATTGAGATATTCCCTCATGCTCCAGAAACCTCCCTCTCTCCCTCTGTGGGAGATACAAAGAGAGAGACGAGATAAGGGAAGCCAAAGATTTTTTACTCTGATCTAATGCATTCTCTGGGCTGCACACATCATCTTGCTAAAGTGAAAAAGTTTAACTCTTCCAGGCTTACAAGGCCTGCTTACGTTGTCAAACTGTGGTAAATGATAAAAAAACAAAATGTGGAAATAAAATAGTGAAGAGGTAGGAGAATGAAAATCGGATTGAAATTCAAGAGAAAAATCATGATCCTATGTAAACAAGAAAAGTAGCTAAAAAAGCCTTAACTCTATGAGCTGATAAAAGAACTAACACAAGAAGAAGAATGTACACTTGGAAGACTCCGACATGCCCAACTGGAAGAAAGGAGTCACTCAAAAATAGAGATAAAGTGGACATTTTTCATCAACTGCCACAACCCCAGCAACATGTGTAAGGCAGCCAATAAACAAAGGGTAAATGGGATTTCGATAGGACTTGGAAAAAGATGCGTTATATATTAGGAGGACAATAGAGAGGGGTCACAAATTTACTAGAGTTGCAGAATATGCAAATAATGCACTATTTGCAAAACAGCTTCTTTCGAAGGTATGACAAGTGAAATTAGGAGTGGTTGGCAAGAGAAAAAGGTTTAAAAATAAATATGTTCTTCAAAAAGTCCCAAAAACATTTTTTGCCTATAGGAAATCATCAGAAGAGGAGATAAGCAGAAGGGGCTGGTCATTCTGGTCTATAATGTTTATTTTATGCTTTAAGAAGAGTATAACATGGATTGACATGCTGAATTGCTCACCTCCAAACTCCTCACACAAAGTAAACCGGACAGACACAAGTTAAAACAAGTAATATAATTAAACCCTTGAACATTTTCTAGACATACATTTTAATGTCCAAATAACTACATTAACATAAATCCCAAAGAGCTCAGTTGCGAAAGCTGCACACTTTGTCATCAGGTACGAAACATATAACTACTTGAACGAGTATAACAAAAGTAAACTGTCTGAACAGTCCCAGTGTACTTTTGCCACATGTGGTTGATTAACAAATCATCAGTTGACCAAATTTCTCCACAAACTCAATTAAGAAGAAATTGGCATTCTTGTTTTTTTCAATCTCGCTAACTCAGACATGAAAGCAAGTAGCAAGGAAGGTAATAGTCAAAACACAGCATGTATCCGAATCCCACAGGACAAAAAAAAAAAAGAGAGAGAAGTCAACTTATCTAGAAATGTTACAGCTTGTTATTAAACTAACAGTTTACTCTTAAACAGTAATACATCAACAAGCATTGGCAAACGCCAATATGTCTTGCATATGCAAGAGCAATTGGCTTTGTCAATGTGTTTAGCCATGTTGTGCACCAGCGTGGCTGCTGTTCACCATGGCTAAAGGTTAAAGGCATAGAGGAGAATGGCATGGAGTCTTGGAGAGTGGAATGACAAAGAGTGGAGTACAGTGTTGTACAATGGAGTAGCAGAGAGTGTTGTGTTTTGAACTGGCATTGCGTGGAGTCACGTAGAGTGGCATACAGTGGACAGGCATAGAGTAGAGTGGCCTGGAGTTGAGTGCATTGGTGTAATATAATGGTGTAGAGTGCAGTGGCACTGAATTCAGATGCATACAATGCAGTGCCGTAGAGTGGTGCATAGTAGAGAGCAGTGGCGTAGAGTCCAGTGGCATAGAGTAGAGTAGCAGAAAGTAGTGCAGAATGGAGTGGTGTAGGGCTGAGTGATGCAGAGGGGCAGAGTAGTCGAGAAGCACAGAGAGCAGTGGTGTAGAGTGATGCAGAGCAGAGTAGCATAGAGTGCTGTAGAGTATAATGCCATAGCGCCGTAGAGTGGAGAAGTGCAGAGTAATTGTTTTGATAATTGTAAATATATAGAGTGGAGAAGAGTTCAGTGGAGGAGAGTGCAGTTGTGTAGAGTAGGGTGTCAGAGTACAGTGGTGTAGAGTGGAGTAATGTGGTGTAGAGAGCAGTAGCATAGAGTACAGGGATGCAGAGTAGAGTGCAATGACAGTGTATAGAGTGCAGCTTTGTAAAGCAGAGTGGCATAGAGGAGAGTGGCGTAGAGTGAAGTGGCATACAGGGGAGTGGTGCAGAGTAGAGTCAAGTGGCGCTGAGTGGAGTGGTGCAGGGTAGAGTGCAGTTGCGTGTAGTGGCATAGAGTGTAATGGCGTAAAGGGGTGCTAGATGTAGTGGCAGAGGCTGCAGTGGTGCAGAGTAGATTAGAGTAGCATACAGTGGATTGGCATAGAGTGCAGAGGCGTAGAGTTGAGTTTTATACAGTAAAGTGCATTGGAGTAAAGTGCATTGGAGTAGAGTGTATTGGCATAGAGTGCAGTGTTGCAGAGTGGTGAAGAGTTCAGTGGCGTGGAGCTGTGCTCAGTAGATTGGTGGGGCCAAGATTGGAGTGGTATAGAGTGCAGGGGCGTAGAGTAGAGTGACGAAGAAAGCATTGGCGTAGAGTGGTACAGGGTAGAGTAGAAAGGTGTAGCGTGAAGTGGCATAGAGTTCAGTGGTATAGAGTGTAGTGGTACAAAGTGAAGTTGCTTGGAGTGGTGCAGAGTAGAGTGCAGTGGTGAGGAGTGGTGCAGGCTACAGTGCAGTGGCGCAGAGTGCGGTATTCATGGTGTGGTAACACACTGCCGTTACAGACACATTTTCAATTGAAATGACCATTACATTTGCACAGACATACCGTTTTACTACTAAAATTATACAGTGTATAGGCGAAAGTGTGTGGCAATTGAATCACCTAGTTTAATGATTAATTTTTATCATATTAAAGTATTTATTTACATCAAAGTTCAGAAATAAACGAGCTTCATTTGTGCATTCATAATTCTGATATATTCTGAAATACTTACACAATTAATTTTAATGTTGTTGTGTACTAAAAAAATAAAAATCTCTTTCCTAACTCCAGTATCCAGCAAGATTGTCACATAAATTATCTCCGTTTGAACTCAGAGAAAGAAAAATAAACAAGCGCACCTGGAAGACAGCGCCTGACATTTGACTTGGGTCTTTGAAAACACAGCAAATGCGACGACATACGAACAAGTCTTAAAGGCCTCTTAGCAGAAAGCGAGTTCGTGGAAGAAGACAGCAAACACGTTTCAGGTAACAGAAGGGACAAACTGAACCCGGAGTGCCTAAAGCAAACAAAGCTAGCAAATGGAAAGCTAGAAAGTGTGAGTTATATACCACGAAAACAATGGTAATCAATCAGCAGCATACACTCCCAAGTCAACTTTTTGTAAGTCCCCAAGACGTCTTTAGCAAACCAGACAGCTGCGCCATCTGGTAGGCTGCAACCTAAAAATGCGATTGGAACCTTATTACTACCATCCGCGAAGCTTGCATTCTAGAAAAAAAATACTATGCACTGGGAGCATCCCACAGTCCCGCTAATGTTTTCACACAAAATACATGTTTTTCAGTGAGTCCTGTGAACAGTCCCCTGTCTGTTGTACTAAACCAGTTTTAGCTCCTGCCCCAGTTTTGCCTTATTCAGTCCTCTTAGCCAGATTTGCAGTCTCTCGTCCCTTCACCTTATGGAAATCAATCTATTGCCTATGTCGCGGGGAATTTCGTACACCTTCATCCCCGAAGAGCTCCGCTTCCCTAGAGATAGCCCCCAACTACGGTCGTACCTCTTCGGTGTAGGATTGCGGATCCCTCTTTATTAGGTTCTGCAGCTGAGGCAGGTTGGAGGGAAGTTTGTTGTTGTTGCGAGAAGACATGTTGCCACTAATAAAACCTTCCCCTGCTTTGCTACAGCGGTCCGTTAGGCTAATGGCAGACAGATGTAAATGTTTCCAACACACACGCGCCTGGATCCTACAGCTGACTGGGCGCTGCCATCTTGAAACGTCACCAACTCAATTCGCAGGGAGCCTCGGTACGTTAGTTTCTCGCGTAAAGGTGATGAATGACTAGAGTGCTAACTCTGTTTTAAAACGTACCGAAAGTGAGCGCCATCTTGCCAGACAAAACTGATTTTGGAAGCTTTCATTTTCCTCCACAGCAGACTGCAGTCGTAGGCTGAAGTAATGCTCCGTGGTGATCTCCCACGCTGTCTTAATTCTTCGAGTGATGTATGTTACTAAATGTTTGCCATTGCTCACTTCTAACAATACTAGAATTGCTGAAATGACAGTACGTCGCAGAGGATTCCGGGGCTTGGACGATGCTTGAAATAAAGTCGACAATTAAGTGAAGTTTCGGGTACATACATGCAAATAGAACCGTTCTTTACGCCAAAAAAGGTTTTATTTTAGCTGTCTCCCGTAATACATTGAATACGTCAATTGCCCTGATTTAGACGGGAGACTCCCGATTCTGAAAGCCATAATGGCTTTTTTTTTAGCTGTCTTTCGTCGCAATTTGCATGTGCTTCAATAGAAGTAAATGGGCGAAATACATTCTCCCGATTTTTACTTCGAAATCCCCCACTGTCCTCTTTGTTATATTGCGCGTCCCTGCTCTCTAATTAAATACAAGTTCACCGTTGCTGTTGTTACACTGGAGTCGCAGGGAAAAACTGACAACTCCAGCGCTCTGCTTTATTTTATATCTGCCGGCATCCCCCGGAATCTCTGTCTCCTCTTCTGGGTCAGTGTTCAGTCTCTCAACAACTAGACCGTCACGGAACACTACTTGCCTCCCCAACTGGATCAAAAGTTATTATGCACACAAAGTCCTTCAGCTTTTGGCTGGGTGGCGGATTGGGTCTTAAACTGTACCTCCCCATCTGGTATCTGGCCTCACTGCACTAAGTCGTTGGGGTGGCACCCACCGGTTGTCTCAAACAGCCTGGTCCAGCCATCGATGGCAGTTCACTCTCACAATCTTGTTCAGGGCTCTCAGTGGTTGACCAGTCAGGGAATCGACCCTCCACTTCCTGATCCCCGGAATGTTCCACAAACGTTGCTTTCTTAAATCACAAGATGTTTCGTGTCACCTGATCACTCCCTTTCTCTGCTGTCACCATGGTGCCGGACACCCCAGTCACTGTCCACACTCTGTTCATAGGGTGTGCAGAATTTCCAACCAGGTTTCCGATCTTTGATGATCACCTGGTCACCGATGCAAATGTCTCTTACCCTGGGCCTCCTTCTTTGCTCACCTTATCACTGACTTCTTTCGTCTTAGCTTGTGTCTGCTTTGGGTGCTAGGGGGTGGGTTTCCACCCTGGGGCAGTGGGAATGGTGTCTTGCCTCGGTCTGGCAAGCATCAGCGACCACGTAGTCTGGCCAGTTGTATAGTGAGGGGTTCCTCTGTATTCTCGTAAAAATCGGTGACGGCTGAATCACGGGTCAGTGGTTTCTAATACAGCACTTCTAAGGGCCTTGTTAAGTGTGCGTATAAACGGCTCAACCTCTCCGTTGGCTTGAGGCCATAGCGGCGTGATTCTTCTGTGTCTGATACCCAAACTCCTCATCATGTCCTGAAACTCATTCCCTTGGAAAGGTGGTCCATTATCCGTCTTGATCTCCTCCGGTAGACCAAACATGGCAAAAATCCTTTCAAGAGCTGGACCCACCTGTGTGAATGCAGTGGACACAATGATCTCAAAGACTGCATATTTGGAGTATCCATCTATGAACGCCAGGCTGGTCCTGCCTTCCGGAAAACTTCCAAAATCTAGGCTGACTTGCACCCAGAGTTTCGTACATGCTTCTTCTGTCAGGATCGGGGCTGGTACTGGTGGGCTAGCTGTTAACTGACATGCTGGGCATTGTCGCATGAATTAGTCCACTCCATCTTCAAGTTCAGGGAACCACACCTTTTTTCTCATGCGCGCTTTTATTTTCGTAATTCCTTGATGTCCTCCGTCTGCTAACAGGATAACGCAATTATGTAGTTGTCGTGGTATTACTAGCCGGTGCTCCTGGAGAAGAAGACCATCTGACGTAGAGCTTAGCTCATTCCGGACTTTCCATAGTTTTGTTAAACGCTCCCGTTCAGCTGTGGTCCAGTTGTCCATAACCCAGAGGAAATGGTGCCATGATCCACCTTCCAACGCTTGCTTCACACGCAGCAGCACTACGTCTTCAAGGATCGCTTCTGAGATCTCCTTCGTGTTGATTGTTTTGGGATCGATTGCCTGTGCGAGCGCGTGCACATGTGCCTCAGTGTCTGCCTCGTCTTGACTGGGGACTTGAGCCTGGTCCGGAGGGTGTCAAGACAGGAAGTCCGCAGGGTTCTTGGCCCCTGTTGGTACACTACCTCCATGTAATAGTGGTGCAGCTGAATTGCCAATCTTTCGATCTGTGGAGGCGGATGTGGTGCGCTCCCCTTGAACAGAGGAACAAGTGGTTGATGGTCCGTGACCACCCGGAAAGGTCTTCCTTGGAAGTATAGGTGGAAATGCCTGCACGCCCACTTGATCGCCAGGGCCTCCCTCTCGGTCTGGGAGTAGCCTTGCTCGGTTGGCGTTAAAGCCTTACTGGCATATGCTAAGGGAGCCCACCTGCCTGGCTCGCTTTCTTGGCCAGGACTGCCCGAGGCCTACCAGGCTTGCGCCAACAGTCAGTTCGGTCTTTCTCATCGGGTCGAAGTATGCCATCGTAGTGTCACACAGGAGAGCCTGCTTGAGTTCTTGGAATGCTTCTTCTTCTCGGCTCCCCCATACCTACGGTGCATCCGCTTTCGTGAGGGTTCGGAGCGGCTCTGACAGCGTGGCCAGTCTTGGGATAAATCTGCCACAATATGTTGCCATTCCCAGGAATCTCCTCACTTCAGTCACAGTTTTCAGGGAGGGGGCTTTCCTGATGGCGCTGGATTTTCGGGGATTTACTTGGATGCCTTCCTTGTTGAATACATATCCGAAGAATTTGATTTCTGCCTGAAAGAAAACGCACTTGCCTCTATGGAATGTAAGTCCATGTTCCAACAGCCTTTTGAGGGTGTCTCTCACTTGCCGATGGTGTTCTTCGGCCATTGCAGAGTATATTAGTATGTCATCGATTATGTTCATAACGCCTTGTAATCCTGACAGGGTTTGCCGAATGGCGTCCTGGAATACCTCAGCCGCCGATGATACGCCGAAACTCAGGCGCTTGTACCTTCTCAGCCCATGGTGTGTCGAAAACGTGGTGATAGATCTGCTTTCCTCCACCAGCCTGAGTTGGTGGTATCCGGCGTTTAAGTCTAGTTTGGAAAACCACTTGGATCTGTTTAAATCAGGTATGATGTCATCTATGGTTGGTTTAATGTACCTTTCTCACTCGATGGCCTGGTTGGGCAACCTCATGTCAATGCAGAGGCAAATTTTTCCTGGTTGCTTCGGCTTCTCCGCGATCACCATGGGCGATACCCAAGGAGTGGGGCCAGATACTCTTTCAATGACTCCCTGTTCTTCGAGGCTGGCCAGCTCTTGTTCTACCAGTGGCCTTAAGTGAAATGGTATTTGCCGGTGTCATAATCCGACAGGCTTCACGGCCTTGTCGATGTGTAGCTTGATCGGGTGAGCTTTGAGGCAGCCAAGGCCTATGAACAGTTCAGGGAATTCTTTTAGCAGCTCATCAATTTGGCAAGATTGTATGCTTTTTGCAAACATCACCAGACCTAACTCCTCAGCCGCTTGACTGCAAAGCAGAGTGTCAGCCTCCCTGTCGACCACATGGAACATAGTGTTTATTGTTCTTCCTTCAGTACTCACACCTCCCCTCTGACTTGGTGGGGGCATACAACCTAGGTTTCCTCCTCGTTTATGACAACTGGATTGCGTCTGCATGTTCTGTTTTGACCAGCGGGGTCCTCTCTGGCATGTGTGACATCGCCATGTCCATTTCAGCCTCTCTAGCCACCGATGGATCATGGGACCGTGCCATGATTAATATTTCGTCCAGAGTGATGTTTGGTTGTCTCAGTAGTAGTCCTCTTAGTGTCTTATTTTAGCATCCTTGTATGATTTGTGCCCGTACCTTTCTGTTGATCATCATCGGTGCACGTACTTGCCAGTTCCCGGAGGCAAGCATGAAACTGGTCGATGGACTCTCCTTCTCTCTGTCTTGCCTGCCGTAGTTTGAATCTTTCAAAATCCGGGTTCAGCTGCAGATCAAAATGTGCATTCATACCCCTCACCGCTGTGTCGTCGTCGTCATGGGCACCTGTGTTTGGTAGGTTTCTGAAAAGTTTGTATATTTCATCACCCACAAAATGTAGGAGCAACGACCTCTTGACTGCCCCATCCTTCTCACGGGTGGCCACAAAGTAGTTCTCCAGGTGCCCGACCCATACCTTCCATCTAGGTGACGCTGTGGCGGGATCGTGCCTGTCATTGTGTGCTGTGGCAGTTGATGGGTGACTGGTGCTGGTTCATCTGCCATAATGAGTGCGTTATCCATGTTCGTTGTCTCAGGCTCACCTCTCTCAGTTTGCTATGTCGCGGTGCACCCCTTCTGCGCTCACGTTATGATCTGTCACAGGCTGTGTGTGTTTCCTGTTGGCGCAGTGTCACTTTAGGGTGTGCAGGAGTCTGATGTTTGCTTTACTTCTCCCTCCTAGGTGTGGTGACGTTGTGTCACACTGTTGTGGAGCTTGACATGCTCTTCTGTATCTTCCTGGCAGTCATACATGCACAGCACATGGTCCCCAAACCTGGGTGTCCTGTGCCCTATCTGGATACTTGTCCGGGCAGCTGGCTCACAGTCTCACCATAGGTGGCCCAAACAGCAGCAGCATATCCCCTCGTGGGTGGTCTGGCCTTCCCCCAGTCTATACTCCTCAGTGCACATCCAGCGCGTGTTGGCAGCGTGTGGTAGAGACGACCCTCGTCACCAATGTTATATTGCACATCTCTGGCCTCATGCGCGCTATAATTGCCTTTACTTCAATATGTCAACGGCGAAAATGACAGATTTTTTTTCAAAGTATCCCATTTCATAGCCTTTAGGGTAGAGCGCGCAAGCGCTCTGTCCCTGTTGGAATCTCTGTGGGCTTTTAACCACGCCCATGTCACACCCATCACTTTTGTTGGTTAGTGGGCTTGCCTTTCAAAATTTGCTTGATTTCATTAGTGAAAGGCATGCATACCTCATGCCTTTTCCGGTGTTTAGCCCTCCTCCAGCGCACCGGCCAACTACTGAAAACGTATGAGGCTCCATGTGCTCAGTAGGGTTTCTGGACTACTTTTTCTCTTTATTTCGTAGGCAGTGCGATCTCGCTGGGCAGTAATCGAGCGCTTTTCATGACTGCCAGTTTAATTCTATTGTTTATTTATGCACTCCTTGCAGAATTCAAGGTTTTACACAGCGCACTCGCACTCGTTTCTTTTTTATTACTTTGCAAAGGCAAAACCGGACCTGTGCTCTTGTTCTGATTAGTCTCTTTCACGCACATGGCGTGGCGCTTTAAATCAGCTCCCTTATGTGAAATTGTATTACTTTTCATTTTCAGTTTATCTGGCAAGAAAAGTCAGGTTAGGAGTTTACAACACTAATAGCTCTAACTCGAGCAAACACGAGACCCATTGCATTGCAAATGCGTGTTAAGTGTTGCATGTATACAGGTAGTTTCTTTATTTACCAGGTTACAACCCCTGTCTACCCCAGCTCTCTTAGGATGCCCACCATTAAAGGCCTGAGAACAAAAGACCAACCATGAGCCCTTGCTAATTGCGGGCAGGAGTGACGAGCTAAACCTAGAAGCCAAAACATACTAAAGCATGAATTGGGCTCCCATATAACATTCCTCCCAAACAATAAATAAAGCAAACTCAATAATCAAACAAACACTGGCTATTTCTTGGCATGGGCCCACACCAGTGATCTTCGTCAGCCAACAGCTCGAGATCAGCTCAGTCGCATTACTTCATTAAAAGGCCTTGCCATTCAGTTGAAAAACTAAGTTGAGCCCTCAGATCATAGCCAGGGTTCTCCATTCCTATCCATCGTTCCATTGCTCTCATTTTCCAACTGCACAGAGGTAGATATGGTTCACTCTCCAGGCATACCATCAGCTTACAGACCCAACTTCACCATGCTGCCCCTCTACTTCTGACACCCCACCTGCCAACTCTTCTCTCAACAACCTCAGGTCCCCTTCTGACCATCTCCCCAACCTTGTAAACGTCTTGAACATGGACATATGCCTTTTCACTTCCAAATACTGAGAGGCAGTGACCATGGTACCTTTCACTTGTACTACTTTTCAGGGCTCAGGCTCAAACGGAAGCATAAACGTACCCCCAGAATGCGATCACACACAATGACCTAGCCATTATGCTAATGTTGGATGCCATTGCTCAGTGGCTTCTGCTCTCAGCATTGTTTCTTCTCTACTTGCGAGCTGCCACAGACCCTGCATCCACTGGGGTAGGATTCTACGTAGCATGGTGAGAAATGGCATTTTGTAATGGGTGCCCGTGCACTGATGCCTACGAGTACCTCCCACAGCGGTATACAGAGTTTGGCAATACACCTTCACAAATGAGAACAGGGCCCACTCGATGTGATGGCTGAGCCTAGGTGACGCAAATAACTTTTTTCAAGAGTTCATATAAATCTCCCCACCTCCTGAATTGCTTGGGGCCAACCGGGTGCAACTCTCACATGGTGGACTCCCAGGGCTTGCAATACTCCACAAACTCGCACCCCTGAACTGGTGGGCCATTGTCTATGCAAAGTGGTTGGCCTAGCAGCAGTCTACACTCTACCAACAGCAGGGCACTTACTCAGGTGTTGAAGCACTCCTCCACACTGCCCACATGGTCGCTGAGGTTTGTTTCCAGTGCCTCTTGTTCTCCTAGGTGTGTCTTTCTTAGACAGCAGGTTACCCGGTTCTGCCTTGATGGTTCTATTTAGTGACACTTTCATTGTGGATGCTTGTGCTTGGGACAGCTTTTTGGACCGACTCAGGGTAAGGATGTCAGGTGGAGATTTTCCTGTTTTTTATGATTTGCTCCCTTAATTTAGTGGATGCACACCTTTGTATCATCTGGGCGCAATTTTTTTCATTTTTGTTACCAAATGTGCCAGTGCATGCAAGTTCTTTCAGTCAGGAGTAGAAGGTATTGATGGACTTCTGCTTTTTTCCAGGCTTGTCTGAACACAAAGCTCTCAAAACCCGGGGTTTCCTTAGGTGCAAAATACACATTTGAGGCAACTACCATGGTGGCGTAGGTCTGTGGGGCCCTGCCTCAAGCACTCTCCGGGACAGTCTATGTACGTCGGTGCTGTCTAAGTGGAGCAACAGTCGCTGCTTGCTGTCATCGTCCATGGCTATGGCTGGAAAGTAAAAGTCAAGCTGGTCCAGTCACAGTTTCCATTTTGGCGCCTGTGTCAAGGATGGACCAGTGATAATGAAAGGTTCAATTGCCAGAATTTAGGCCATGTTAGGGTACCACCACATGGTGTTGTCCCTGGTACTGGCTTGGTGGTGCCTGCTGAGGTCCGAAAGAGCACGTTTGTGAGCTCCTCTCTTCCCACCCCTCTGCATAACTTCTCTCAGTCTCTTACCCCTATTGTTTCGTGACTTTGTGGAACAAGTCCATGTAGGAGATGCAGAATTACTAGTATTAGAGGACCAGCAGCTCATTGTGAGGTGTAGCTTTTTGCAGGTATCAGGGCATGGTATATAAGGAGATGTTAACTCACATCTCTGTGTCTGGGTCTTCTAATCCAGCAAAACCTCTCTTTGGTGCATCTGGTGCTCTCTACTGGCCAGTGCAAGCTATCATACTTGTGGTTGAAATTGCCTGTGGCAATGGTGTCCCTTTTCACAGGCGGGACTTGCCAGCGGCAGTGTGGGCTTTTCATGCTGCTTCTGTTCTGCATGGACTCTGGCTGCACGGTCTCCAGTGCTCGAGGCGCTTTCAGGACCTTAATTGGTCACCGCCCAGGCTCATCATCATCATTGAATTTCTTTATTTGGTTAAATAAAACCATAATAGATACAAATATTTAAAAAATAACATACCAGATAAGTTTATTCAGTATTTACTCAGTTCTGTGAGCATAATATTAACTATAATTCATAAAAAAACTTTCATCACAGGTGCAGTCAAATGAATAACAATAATAAACATTTTAACATTTCAAAAACCATAAAACAGCCACCTTTCATGACAAACAATTCTTTATTTTCAATAAGGTTATAACCCTTGTTATCATCTGAGTCTCACAGCCCCTACTAAGAAAATTAGGCACATTAAAACATAAAACATGAAAACATACAATCTTGTTGTGCAGCACAGCAAGAAGGTTAGTGCAGGTCTGACTTGTATACATTGTTGCCCTCTCAAAAAAGGTAAAATATACAGTTTCTGAAGAGATCTGTTTTGTTCACAAAACATTACAGAATGCATAGTGTAGGTCTGAAAAATAATCAAAACTGCAAAGGCCAAACTTGTCAACTTTAACCCTGAGGCTTTGCCAGGAGCTAATGTAATGGATTTAGTCTGAATCTTGTTAATAAGAAACAACAATGTGGGTTTGTAGCTATTGTAAGAAAGAGCACAAAGGTCAAACACTACTTCAGGGAGAAATATGCTCACACAAGCTTTACTCATCTCTCTCCTCTCTCTCTTTACCTGTGTTACAGATATACATTGTCTCTTTCCCCACAGTAGATTCCCATGGGCAATCCCTTCAGGTGACTTAAATAGGTTAGGGCATCCCAAATTAGTAAATCAGGATTTATTATAACAAATCCATGGAATGCTGCCAGCTCTCTGAAGTTTCATACAATCTTTCAGTATTGCCTGGTTGCGATCTATCTAAGTAGGGGACGCAATGCTAATAAATCTGGGATGTATCCTGACCCTAATTCTTCAAGTAGGATATAATAAGTTGTAAATTGGGACAAGGAGAGTAAGCACCTTATAGATTTGTTTTCAACTTTTTGTAGCTTTATGCCCTCTCTCTACCCCCAGAGGTTGCTGCCATAACTCACCATGAAGATACATTTCGATTGGTAAATATTTAACAAGGCATTGATAGACTCCCTATATACCACGTACCAAATGGAAAGCAAATTCAGACTATAGTTGCAGGGGCAGGGAGTGTGGGTGAGATCAGATGCCTAGCTGAAAAGAGGTAAATCACCTGCATCTATTTTGTTGGACTTTCGTCTACAGTAACTATTTGAAATATATATTTGGTCCTACTGATATGTAAACATGTTTGTATTTCCTATTATAATCATAGACTGTTGACAATTGAATACACTGACAAAATGTGAGTAGCATCTGTTTTTAGGAGTGAGAAATTCACATAAATTATACAGAGTTTCAGCAAAACTATGCAAAATGCAACTCTGTCATTTTGCGCTACACTATAGCACAAAATAATTTTTTTGGCACAAGGGCACATTTCATGTCTCTAAACTGCAAAAATAAAAAGCACTGTAAACAGCCGCTCACCTTCAATTGTTCCCATGCATTTGCAGTACATTTTAACCATGAATGGCACATTTGTAGTAAAATTTTGTTCTGAATGGCGCGTAACTACGTGAAGTGGTATAATGGGATAATTTCAAGAATTTTACACAAAAAGTGTGACATGAAGTTCCTGAAATTATGCAAATCACCCCTGTGCCACCATAATTTAATTTTCAGAACCTGCAATAAATAGGTTTGCAACACATCTCTGCTATAAGTGCATAACCCTACTGCTCTACTTCAATGGGATTGGAAACTCTTCCCACTACGTATAATCCACTCATAGGCCCTCATTACAACATTGGCGGTAAAAGCCGCTTACTGCTGTGCAGAAGACCGCCAACACACCGCCGCGGCCGCGGAATTCCGCCACAGCTATTATGACCCACAGTTCGAAATCCGCAAAAATTCAGACACTCACACAAGTCCGCCACACCAAAGGTCAGTGCTAAACTGGCGATAACAAAACCTCCACTGTCACGCCAACAGAAATACGCCCACTCTATCATGACACACGAATCCACCCTGGGCTCAAAATACACACACATTTACAAAACACAGCCACATTGGACATTGCGAAATACACACACCTAATACACACACACACACCACTCCCGCACACCCAAAACAATATAAAACACCCACCCACAAACCCCTACTACCAAAAATTCCGAAAGAAGGCCAGAGAGAGACAGCACCAGCAAGAATAACAGCATCCACAGGCACACAACATCATCAACCACAGAACTTCCACGCACCTCACACAACACACCACTACATATCACCACACTTATCACCACACACTCCACCCCACCCCACACATCACCTACACCACCCCATGGCACGGCAAAGACACCCCAGGTTCTCGGAGGAGGAGCTCAGGGTCATGGTGGAGGAAATCGTCCGGGTAGAGCCACAGCTATTCGGATCACAGGTGCAGCACACCTCAATTGCAAGGAAGATGGAGCTATGGCGAAGAATCGTGGACAGGGTAAACGCAGTGGGACAGCACCCAAGAAATCGGGAGGACATCAGGAAGAGGTGGAACAACCTATGGGGGAAGGTGCGTTCCGTGGTCTCAAGACACCACCTGGCGGTTCAGCGGACTGGCGGCGGACCCCACCTCCTCCCTCACAACTAACAACATGGGAGGAGCAGGTCTTGGCGATTCTGCATCCTGAGGGCCTCGCAGGACTAGATGGAGGAATGGACTCTGGTAAGTCAAATCTTAACTATTACATCCCCCACACTACCTGCATGCCAGCACATACCCCCACCCTCATCCTCATCACTCTAACTCCTCACAAATGTCCCTACATCACAAACCACACATCCTAACACCAAGCCCTGCATGCAACAACAAAGCATGGACACCCATCACCAAAGCATGCCCACTGCACATACCCATACAACCCCCTAAACCATCATCACACAAGGTCCCACACAGGAATGCAAGCACTGGGCTACACTGTCACCCACCCATTGCACACCATGGCACACACATATGTAATGACCATCCTTTTATACCTCTGCAGGACCCCTACCCAACGTCACCGGACAGGAGGGTCCACACATGTCCACACCACCAACAAAAGAGGCCCACAGTGATGACAGCAGCTCTGTCCAACTGGATCTAGATGACCAGCCCGGCCCATCGGGGACCTCTGGACAGTCGGTTCCCCTGACACAGTCACAGGCCACTACAGACCTTCCCCCCTCTGGAAACACCAGCACAGCACCCACCCAGCGGGCCCATACCTCTGTCCCCAGGACATGTCAATCATTAGTGTGTCCACCATCACAGGGAAGCCAGGCTAACCCACCACCCCAACAACAACAGGGACCTGGGGGCAGTGGCAGTGGGCACATGGTCCAGGGGATGGAGGCCCAGGAACACAGGGGAACTGGGAGGGCTTCTGAGGGACAGGGGGCGGACAGGTCAAGGGAACCCACTCTCCACGAGGCCCTCTCCTCCATCATGGGAGCCTACCACCACTCCCAGGAGACGATGGCAACGGTACTGGCCAAGTTTCAGGAGACCCAGCGCCTGCAGGAGGAACAGTATATGGGCTTCAGGGAGGAACTCAGATCCATCAGCTCCACCCTGGGCACCATCGTAGGGGTGCTAAAGGAACTCGTGAACACCAGGAGGGACACTGTGGCACTACAAGGGGCTCCTGACACTAGCATGGACGATGAACTGCCCACCACCTCCGCCGGCGCTAGTGGACAGGACGCCCGCCTCAGGACCACCACACCAGCACCCCACCCCCTGCAGAGGGAGAACCACCCCGTAAACGGTCCCTGAGATCCAGGACAAAGACAGAGCACAATGCCAAGACCCCCGCAAAGAAATGAGACCACCCTGATTGTCATCCTACTGTCCCACTTTGTCACCCTGTCCATACTTAAACTGCCCCAGCTCCACTTCCTATGCCCATATGGGCAATGCACCTGTGAGACTAATAGACTGGACTCTGCCATGGACATTCCTCCGCCATCACCCCTCACCATTTTACTACCCCCTCCAATATTGAGCACTTAAATAAACACACTTAAAGCACAAAACAATCTAGAGTCTGTCTGTGATTTCGAAATAGTGAATTAGCAATTACAGTGACAAAATGATCTTAAAATTGTAATGTCAACATACCTATGTCACTCAGCTCTAGTCCATGAGAAATCTAAGCAGATGTCACACAGTGGGACCCACATCTGTGAAATCGTAAGGGAAAGTGACAACTCAGTGCCAACTCACTGGGTGAAAAGGACAGACAGTAGAGAGGTAGTAGTGTTAAAGTACATGTAGTAGGCAGGTCTGTACTCTTACATGTGTCTCACTGGAAATATTGCTGGATCACTGAGTCCCTGTTGTTCATGTCTTCTTCCTCTGCTTCCTCGTCTTCACTGTCCACAGGCTCCACAGCTGCCACAACACTGCCATCTGGACCATCCTCCTGCAGAAAAGGCACCTGTCGTCGCAAAGCCAAGTTGTGAAGCATACAGCAGGCCACAATGATCTGGCACACCTTCTTTGGTGAGTAGAATAGGGATCCACCTGTCATATGGAGGCACGGAACCTGGCCTTCAGGAGGCCGAAGGTCCGCTCGATCACCCTCCTATTTCGCCCATGGGCCTCATTGTAGCGTTCCACTGCCATTGTCCTGGGATTCCTCACTGGGGTCAGTAGCCATGACAGGTTGGGGTAACCAGAGTCACCTGCAAATGACGAGGGACAACTGTTAGACACGCACTAACCTGTAGGGATATCCCCAGACCCAGACAACCATTCCCACTGTCTTGCTCCCAGGTGCTCACCTAATAGCCACACTCGGTGCCTCTGGAGTTGCCCCATCACATAAGGGATGCTGCTTGTAAGGAAATGCCTCCTTGGCATGGTTACCCCCTGACTTTTTGCCTTTCCTGATGCTATGTTTTGAATTGAAAGTGTGCTGAGGCCTGCTAACCAGGCCCCAGCACCAGTGTTCTTTCCCTAACCTGTACTTTTGTTTTCACAATTGGCACACCCTGGCATCCAGGTAAGTCCCTTGTAACTGGTACCCCTGGTACCAAGGGCCCTGATGCCAGGGAAGGTCTCTAAGGGCTGCAGCATATCTTATGCCACCCTGGGGACCCGTCACTCAGCACAGACACACTGCTTGCCAGCTTGTGTGTGCTGGTGAGGACAAAACGAGTAAGTCGACATGGCACTCCCCTCAGGGTGCCATGCCAACCTCACACTGCCTATGCAGTATAGATAAGTCACCCCTCTAGCAGGCCTTACAGCCCTAAGGCAGGGTGCACTATACCATAGGTGAGGGCACCAGTGCATGAGCACTGTGCCCCTACAGTGTCTAAGCAAAACCTTAGACATTGTAAGTGCAGTGTAGCCATAAGAGCATATGGTCTGGGAGTCTGTCAAACACGAACTCCACAGCACCATAATGGCTACACTGAAAACTGGGAAGTTTGGTATCAAACTTCTCAGCACAATAAATGCACACTGATGCCAGTGTACATTTTATTGTAAAATACACCCCAGAGGGCACCTTAGAGGTGCCCCCTGAAACCTTAACCAACTACCCGTGTAGGCTGACTGGTTTTAGCAGCCTGCCACACTCGAGACATGTTGCTGGCCACATGGGGAGAGTGCCTTTGTCACTCTGTGGCTAGTAACAAAGCCTGCACTGGGTGGAGATGCTATCACCTCCCCCAGGCAGGAGCTGTAACACCTGGTGGTGAGCCTCAAAGGCTCACCTCCTTTGTTCCAGCACCACAGGAAACTCCAGCTAGTGGAGTTGCCCGCCCCCTCCGGCCACGGCCCCACTTTTGGCGGCAAGGCTGGAGGAAATAATGAGAATAACAAGGAGGAGTCACTGGCCAGTCAGGACAGCCCCTAAGGTGTCCTGAGCTGAGGTGACTCTAACATTTAGAAATCCTCCATCTTGCAGATGGAGGATTCCCCCAATAGGGATAGGAATGTGACCCCCTCCCCTTGGGAGGAGGCACAAAGAGTGTGTACCCACCCTCAGGGCTAGTAGCCATTGGCTACTGCCCTCCCTGACCTAAACACACCCCTAAATCCTGTATTTAGGGGCTCCCCTGAACCTAGGAAATCAGATTCCTGCAACCTAAGAAGAAGAGGACTGCTGAGCTGAAAAACCCTGCAGAGAAGACGGAGACACCAACTGCCTTGGCCCCAGCTCTACCGGCCTGTCTCCCCCCTTCGGAAGAAAACTGCTACAGCGACGCTTTCCCCAGGACCAGCGACCTCTGAATCCTCAGAGGACTGCCCTGCTCTAAAAGGACCAAGAAACTCCAGAGAACAGCGGCCCTGTTCAACAAAGACTGCAACTTTGTTTCCAGAGGAACAACTTTAAAGACCCCTGCAATTCCCGCCAGAAGCGTGAGACTTGCAACACTGCACCCGGCGACCCCGACTCGACTGGTGAAGAAACAACGCTACAGGGAGGACCCCCAGGCGACTCCAAGACTGTGAGTAACCAAAGTTGTCCCCCCTGAGCCCCCACAGCGACGCCTGCAGAGGGAATCCCGAGGCTCCCCCTGACCGCGACTGTCTGATTCCCAGATCCCGACGCCTGGAAAAGACCCTGCACCTGCAGCCCCCAGGACCTGAAGGATCGGAACTCCAGTGCAGGAGTGACCCCCAGGAGGCCCTCTCCCTTGCCCAGGTGGTGGCTACCCCGAGGAGCCCCCCCCCTTGCCTGCCTGCACCGCTGAAGAGACCCCTTGGTCTCCCATTGATTCCTATTACAAACCCGACGCTTGTTTGCACACTGCACCCGGCCGCCCCCGCGCTGCTGAGGGTGTACTTTCTGTGTAGACTTGTGTCCCCCCCCGGTGCCCTACAAAACCCCCCTGGTCTGCCCTCCGAAGACGCGGGTACTTACCTGCTGGCAGACTGGAACCGGGGCACCCCCTTCTCCATTGAAGCCTATGTGTTTTGGGCACCACTTTGAACTCTGCACCTGACCGGCCCTGAGCTGCTGGTGTGGTGACTTTGGGGTTGCTCTGAACCCCCAACGGTGGGCTACCTTGGACCCCAATTTGAACCCCGTAGGTGGTGTACTTACCTGCAAGAACTAACAATAACTTACCTCCCCTAGGAACTGTGAAAATTGCACTGTGTCCACTTTTAAAATAGCTATATGTGTTTTATGTAAAAAGTATATATGCTATTGTGATTATTCAAAGTTCCTAAAGTACTTACCTACAATACCTTTCCAATGAGATATTACATGTAGAATTTGAACCTGTGGTTCTTAAAATAAACTAAGGAAAGATATTTTTCTATACAAAAACCTATTGGCCTGGAATTGTCTCTGAGTGTGTGCTCCTCATTTATTGCATGTGTGTATGTACAACAAATGCTTAACACTACTCCTTTGATAAGCCTACTGCTCGACCACACTACCACAAAATAGAGCATTAGTATTATCTCTTTTTGCCACTATCTTACCTCTAAGGGGAACCCTTGGACTCTGTGCATACTATTCCTTAATTTGAAATAGTGCATACAGAGCCAACTTCCTACATTGGTGGATCAGCGGTGGGGTACAAGACTTTGCATTTGCTGGACTACTCAGCCAATACCTGATCACACGACAAATTCCAAAAATTGTCATTAGAAATTGATTTTTGAAATTTGAGCTATTTTTCTAAATTCTTAAAAGTCCTGCTAGGGCCTTGTGTTAGTCCCTGTTTAGCATTCCTTTTAGAGTTTAAAAGTTTTGTGAAAGTTTGAATTAGAACCTGGAACTAGTTTTAGATTCTTAAAAAGTATTTCAACTTTTAGAAGCATAATGTCTAGTGCAGAGATGAATGTGGAGGAACTCGACCTAACACCTTACCTCCATCTTAAGATGAGGGAGCTAAGGTCACTCTGCAAAATAAAGAAAATTACAATGGGCCCCAGACCTTCCAAACTACAGCTCCAGGAGCTTTTGGCAGAGTTTTAAAAGGCCAACCCCTCTGAGGATGGCAACACAGAGGATGAAGATAGTGACTTGGAGGAGAATTCCCCCCCTCCAGTCCTACTTAGGGAGAACAGGCCTGCTCAAGCCCTGACTCCAAATATACTAGTCAGATATGCTGTTTCCCTCATCACTGGAGGGACCAGCACATCTGAAATCACTGAGGATAACTCCAGTGAAGAGGACATCCAGTTAGCCAGGATGGCCAAAAGATTGGCTTTGGAAAGACAGATCCTAGCCATAGAAAGGGAAAGACAAGAGATGGGCCTAGGTCCCATCAATGGTGGCAGCAACATAACTAGGGTCAGAGATTCTCCTGACATGTTGAAAATCCCTAAAGGGATTGTAACTAAATATGAAGATGGTGAGGACATCACCAAATGGTTCAAAGCTTTTGAGAGGGCTTGTGTAACCAGAAAAGTGAACAAATCTCACTGGGGTGCTCTCCTTTGGGAAATGTTCACTGGGAAGTGTAGGGATAGACTCCTCACACTCTCTGGAAAAGATGCAGAATCTTATGTACTCATGAAGGGAACCCTGATTGAGGGCTTTGGATTCTCCACTGAGGAGTATAGAATTAGATTCAGGGGGGCTCAAAAAACCTCGAGCCAGACCTGGGTTGATTTTGTGGACTACTCAGTGAAAACACTGGATGGTTGGATTCAAGGCAGTGGTGTTAATAATTATGATGGGCTGTACAATTTATTTGTGAAAGAACACCTGTTAAGTAATTGTTCAAATGATAAACTGCATCAGCATCTGGTAGACCTAGGACCAATTTCTCCCCAAGAATTGGGAAAGAAGGCGGACCATTGGGTCAAGACTAGGGTGACCAAGACTTCCACAGGGGGTGACCAAAAGAAAGGGGTCACAAAGCCTCCCAGGGGAAAGGTGTTGAGACATCCAAAAACAAAAATAGTAAAGAGTCTTGTTCAGGCCCCCAAAAACCTGCACAGGAGGGTGGGCCCAGAGCCTCTTCACAAAACTATTTTGGGTACAAGGGTAAAAACTTTGATCCCAAAAAGGCCTGGTGTCGTAGCTGTAATCAGCCTGGACACCAAACTGGCGACAAGGCCTGTCCCAAGAAAAGTACCACTTCTAACTCCACTCCAGCTAACACTGGAATGGCTAGTCTCCAAGTGGGATCAACAGTGTGCCCAGAGCAAATCAGGTGTCACACTGAAGCTACATTAGTCTCTGAGGGTGGGGTGGTTTTAGCCACACTGGCTGCCTGGCCTCCTAACATGCAAAAATACAGGCAGCAGCTCTTAATTAATGGGACAAGTGTAGAAGGCCTGAGGGATACAGGTGCCAGTGTCACTATGGTGACACAGAAACTGGTTTCCCCTGGTCAATACCTGGCTGGACAAACTTATCCAGTCACCAATGCTGACAATCAAACTAAAGTACATCCCATGGCTATGGTAACTTTAGAGTGGGGAGGGGTCAATGGCCTGAAACAGGTGGTGGTCTCCTCAAATATCCCAGTAGACTGTTTGCTTGGAAATGACCTGGAGTCCTCAGCATGGGCTGAGGTAGAACTGAAAACCCATGCAGCCATGCTGGGTATCCCTGAACTGGTGTGTGTCAAGACAAGGGCACAGTGCAAGGCTCAGGGTGAAAAAGTAGAGCTGGAGTCTGGAAAAAGGGCCCAGCCTACCAAGAGGAAA
Source organism: Pleurodeles waltl (assembly GCF_031143425.1). Classification (NCBI taxonomy): domain Eukaryota; kingdom Metazoa; phylum Chordata; class Amphibia; order Caudata; family Salamandridae; genus Pleurodeles; species Pleurodeles waltl. The sequence continues at coordinate 154,561,564 of NC_090437.1, forward strand.
GGAAAGTCAGCTGGGAAACCAGCTGCAACACAACAACAAAAAGAGAACCTCTCTTCTCAGGAATAAGTTCTGCCCTCTGAGGGAACTGAGCCTATGGAGTTAGAACCTTATCAGGTTGAGCTCTTAGGCCCAGGGGGACCCTCAAGGGAGCAGTTGTGTAAGGGGCAAGAAACCTGTCCCTCTCTTGAAGGCCTTAGGCAGCAAGCTGCTGAAGAGTCCAATGGCAAGAAAACTGGAACACATAGGGTCTATTGGGAAGATGGGCTCCTGTACACTGAGGCAAGAGATCCCAAACCTGGTGCCACTAGGAGAGTGGTAGTGCCTCAGGCGTTCAGAGAGTTCATACTGACCTTAGCCCATGATATTCCCCTTGCTGGGCATTTGGGACAAACCAAGACGTGGGAGAGACTAGTCAACCACTTCTACTGGCCCAACATGTCCCAGAAAATTAAGGAGTTTTGTGTCTCCTGTACCACCTGTCAAGCCAGTGGTAAGATAGGTGGACATCCAAAGGCCCCCCTCATTCCACTTCCAGTGGTGGGGGTCCCCTTTGAAAGAGTGGGTGTGGACATAGTGGGTCCACTTGAACCTCCCACAGCCTCAGGAAATATGTACATCCTAGTGGTAGTGGATCATGCTACTAGGTATCCTGAAGCTATTCCCCTTAGGTCGACTACTGCCCCTGCAGTAGCCAAGGCCCTCATTGGTATCTTTACCAGAGTGGGTTTCCCTAAGGAGGTGGTGTCTGACAGAGGTACCAACTTCATGTCAGCATACCTGAAACACATGTGGAATGAGTGTGGAGTGACTTATAAATTCACTACACCCTATCATCCACAAACTAATGGCCTTGTTGAGAGATTCAACAAGACATTAAAGGGCATGATCATGGGGCTCCCAGAAAAACTCAAAAGGAGATGGGATGTCCTCTTGCCATGTCTGCTTTTCGCTTACAGAGAGGTGCCTCAGAAGGGAGTAGGGTTCTCACCCTTTGAACTTCTGTTTGGCCACCCTGTAAGGGGACCACTAGCTCTTGTGAAAGAAGGCTGGGAGAGACCACTTCATGAGCCTAAACAAGACATAGTGGACTATGTACTTGGCCTACGCTCAAGGATGGCAGAGTACATGGAAAAGGCAAGTAAAAACCTTGAGGCCAGCCAACAGCTCCAGAAGTTTTGGTATGACCAAAAGGCTGCACTGGTTGAATTTCAACCAGGGCAGAAAGTCTGGGTTCTGGAGCCAGTGGCTCCCAGGGCACTCCAGGACAGATGGAGTGGCCCTTACCCAGTGCTATAGAAGAAGAGTCAGGTTACCTACCTGGTGGACCTAGGCACTAGCAGGAGCCCCAAGAGGGTGGTCCATGTGAACCGCCTAAAACTCTTCCACGATAGGGCTGATGTGAATCTGTTGATGGTAACAGATGAGGACCAGGAAGCTGAGAGTGAACCTCTCCCTGATCTCCTCTCATCAAACCCTAAAGATGGCTCAGTGGATGGAGTGATCTATTCAGACACCCTCTCTAGCCTACAGCAATCTGATTGTAGGAAGGTCCTGCAACAGTTTGCTGAGCTCTTTTCCCTAACCCCTGGTCAGACACACCTGTGTACCCATGATGTGGACACAGGAGACAGCATGCCTGTCAAAAACAAAATTTTCAGACAGTCTGACCAAGTTAAGGAAAGCATCAAGGTGGAAGTCCACAAGATGCTGGAATTGGGAGTAATTGAGCACTCTGACAGCCCCTGGGCTAGCCCAGAGGTCTTAGTCCCCAAACCTCACACCAAAGATGGAAAGAGAGAGATGAGGTTTTGTGTGGACTACAGAGGACTTAATTCTGTCACCAAGACAGATGCCCATCCCATTCCTTGGGCTGATGAACTGATTGATAAATTAGGTGCTGCCAAATTCTTAAGTACCTTTGACTTAACAGCAGGGTACTGGCAAATCAAATTTCACCTGGAGCAAAAGAAAAGACAGCATTCTCCACACCTGATGGGCATTATCAGTTCACTGTTATGCCCTTTGGTTTAAAGAATTCCCCTGCCACCTTCCAAAGGTTGGTGAATCAAGTCCTTGCTGGTTTGGAGTCCTTTAGTGCAGCTTATCTTGACGATATTGCTGTCTTTAGCTCCAGCTGGCAGGATCACCTGGTCCACCTGAAGAAGGTTTTGAAGGCTCTGCAATCAGCAGGCCTCTCTATCAAGGCATCCAAATGCCAGATAGGGCAGGGAACTGTGGTTTACTTGGGACACCTTGTAGGTGGAGGCCAAGTTCAGCCACTCCAGCCTAAGATCCAGACTATTCTGGACTGGGCAGCTCCAAAAACCCAGACTCAAGTCAGGGCATTCCTTGGCTTGACTGGGTATTACAGGAGGTTTGTGAAGGGATATGGATCAATAGTGACAGCCCTCACAGAACTCACCTCCGTGAAAATGCCCAAGAAGGTAAACTGGACTGTAGAATGCCAACAGGCCTTTGACACCCTGAAACAAGCAATGTGCACAGCACCAGTTCTAAAAGCTCCAGATTACTCCAAGCAGTTCATTGTGCAGACAGATGCCTCTGAACATGGGATAGGGGCAGTTTTGCCCCAAACAAATGAAGATGGCCTTGACCAGCCTGGTTGCTTTCATTAGCTGGAGGTTACTCCCCAGGGAGCAGCGTTGGAGTGCCATTGAGAGGGAGGCCTTTGCTGTGGTTTGGTCCCTGAAGAAGCTGAGACCATACCTCTTTGGTACTCACTTTGTAGTTCAAACTGACCACAGACCTGTCAGATGGCTGATGCAAATGAAAGGTGAAAATCCAAAACTGTTGAGGTGGTCCATCTCCCTACAGGGAATGGACTTTATAGTGGAACACAGACCTGGGACTGCCCATGCCAATGCAGATGGCCTTTCCAGGTTCTTCCATTTAGAAAATGAAGACTCTCTTGGGAAAGGTTAGTCTCATCCTCTTTCGTTTGGGGGGGGGTTGTGTAAGGAAATGCCTCCTTGGCATGGTTACCCCCTGACTTTTTGCCTTTGCTGATGCTATGTTTTGAATTGAAAGTGTGCTGAGGCATGCTAACCAGGCCCCAGCACCAGTGTTCTTTCCCTAACCTGTACTTTTGTTTTCACAATTGGCACACCCTGGCATCCAGGTAAGCCCCTTGTAACTGGTACCCCTGGTACCAAGGGCCCTGATGCCAGGGAAGGTCTCTAAGGGCTGCAGCATATCTTATGCCACCCTGGGGACCCCTCACTCAGCACAGACACACTGCTTGCCAGCTTGTGTGTGCTGGTGAGGACAAAACAAGTAAGTCGACATGGCACTCCCCTCAGGGTGCCATGCCAACCTCACACTGCCTATGCAGTATAGATAAGTCACCCCTCTAGCAGGCCTTACAGCCTTAAGGCAGGGTGCACTATACCATAGGTGAGGGCACCAGTGCATGAGCACTGTGCCCCTACAGTGTCTAAGCAAAACCTTAGACATTGTAAGTGCAGTGTAGCCATAAGAGCATATGGTCTGGGAGTCTGTCAAACACGAACTCCACAGCACCATAATGGCTACACTGAAAACTGGGAAGTTTGGTATCAAACTTCTCAGCACAATAAATGCACACTGATGCCAGTGTACATTTTATTGTAAAATACACCCCAGAGGGCACCTTAGAGGTGCCCCCTAAAACCTTAACCAACTACCCGTGTAGGCTGACTGGTTTTAGCAGCCTGCCACACTCGAGACATGTTGCTGGCCACATGGGGAGAGTGTCTTTGTCACTCTGTGGCTAGTAACAAAGCCTGCACTGGGTGGAGATGCTATCACCTCCCCCAGGCAGGAGCTGTAACACCTGGCGGTGAGCCTCAAAGGCTCACCCCCTTTGTTCCAGCACCACAGGGCACTCCAGCTAGTGGAGTTGCCCACCCCCTCCGGCCACGGCCCCACTTTTGGCGGCAAGGCTAGAGGAAATAATGAGAATAACAAGGAGGAGTCACTGGCCAGTCAGGACAGCCCCTAAGGTGTCCTGAGCTGAGGTGACTCTAACTTTTAGAAATCCTCCATCTTGCAGATGGAGGATTCCCCCAATAGGGATAGGAATGTGACCCCCTCCCCTTGGGAGGAGGCACAAAGAGGGTGTACCCACCCTCAGGGCTAGTAGCCATTGGCTACTGCCCTCCCTGACCTAAACACACCCCTAAATCCTGTATTTAGGGGCTCCCCTGAACCAAGGAAATCAGATTCCTGCAACCTACGAAGAAGAGGACTGCTGAGCTGAAAAGCCCTGCAGAGAAGACGGCCCCAGCTCTACCGTCCTGTCTCCCCCCTTCGGAAGAAAACTGCTCCAGCGACGCTTTCCCCAGGACCAGTGAGCTCTGAATCCTCAGAGGACTGCCCTGCTCTTAAAGGACCAAGAAACTCCAGAGAACAGCGGCCCTGTTCAACAAAGACTGCAACTTTGTTTCCAGAGGAGCAACTTTAAAGACCCCTGCAATTCCCGCCTGAAGTGTGAGACTTGCAACACTGCACCCGGTGACCCCGACTCGACTGGTGAAGAAACAACGCTACAGGGAGGACCCCCAGGCGACTCCAAGACTGTGAGTAACCAAAGTTGTCCCCCCTGAGCCCCCACAGCGACGCCTGCAGAGGGAATCCCGAGGCTCCCCCTGACCGCGACTCTCTGATTCCCAGATCCCGACTCCTGGAAAAGACCCTGCACCCGCAGCCCCCAGGACCTGAAGGATCGGAACTCCAGTGCAGGAGTGACCCCCAGGAGGCCCTCTCCCTTGCCCAGGTGGTGGCTACCCCGAGGAGCCCCCCCCTTGCCTGCCTGCACCGCTGAAGAGACCCCTTGGTCTCCCATTGATTCCTATTACAAACCCGACGCTTGTTTGCACACTGCACCCGGCCGCCCCGCGCTGCTGAGGGTGTACTTTCTGTATGGACTTGTGTCCCCCCCGGTGCCCTACAAAACCCCCCTGGTCTGCCCTCCGAAGACGCGGGTACTTACCTGCTGGCAGACTGGAACCGGGGCACCCCCTTCTCCATTGAAGCCTATGTGTTTTGGGCACCACTTTGAACTCTGCACCTGACCGGCCCTGAGCTGCTGGTGTGGTGACTTTGGGGTTGCTCTGAACCCCCAACGGTGGGCTACCTTGGACCCCAATTTGAACCCCGTAGGTGGTTTACTTACCTGCAAGAACTAACAATAACTTACCTCCCCTAGGAACTGTGAAAATTGCAGTGTGTCCACTTTTAAAATAGCTATATGTGTTTTATGTAAAAAGTATATATGCTATTGTGATTATTCAAAGTTCCTAAAGTACTTACCTGCAATACCTTTCAAATGAGATATTGCATGTAGAATTTGAACCTGTGGTTCTTAAAATAAACTAAGAAAATATATTTTTCTATTCAAAAACCTATTGGCCTGGAATTGTCTCTGAGTGTGTGTTCCTCATTTATTGCCTGTGTGTATGTACAACAAATGCTTAACACTACTCCTTTGATAAGCCTACTGCTCGACCACACTACCACAAAATAGAGCATTAGTATTATCTCTTTTTGCCACTATCTTACCTCTAAGGGGAACCCTTGGACTCTGTGCATACTATTCCTTACTTTGAAATAGTGCATACAGAGCCAACTTCCTACACTGCTATTCTGCAGGATGTAGGCATCATGCACTGAGCCAGGGAACTTGGCATTCACATGGGAGATGTACTGGTCGGCCAAACATACCATCTCTACATTCATTGAATGATAACTCTTCCTGTTTCTGTACACCTTTTCACTCCTGTGGGGGGAGACCAAAGCCACATGGGTCCCATCAATGGCACCTATGATGTTGGGGATATGTCCCAGGGCATAGAAATCACCTTTCACTGTAGGCAAATCCTCCACCTGAGGGAAAACGATTTAGCTCTGCATGTGTTTCAGAAGGGCAGACAACACTCTGGACAACACGTTGGAAAACATAGGCTGGGACATCCCTAATGCTATGGCCACTGTTGTTTGAAATGACCCACTTGCAAGGAAATGGAGCACTGACAGCACCTGCACTTGAGGGGGGATTCCTGTGGGATGGCGGATTGCTGACATCAGGTCTGGCTCCAACTGGGTACACAGTTCCTGGATTGTGGCACTGTCAAGCCTGTATATGATAATCACATGTCGCTCCTCCATTATCAACAGGTCCACCAACGGTCGGTACACCGGAGGATGCCGCCATCTCCTCACATGTCCCAGCAGACGGTGCCTATGAAGGACAACAGCGAGCACAGAGTCAAACAACTCAGAGGTACGTTCCCACAGTTTACACAGAACGCCATTCATACACAAAAGGTGGCCTGTATGTGTGTTGAGTCTAGGCCTAGGTATGTGTGACGCAGATGAAAATTAATCCATGTGGGCCCCTGAAATGCCTGACCTCTAAAGTGGGACAATGGGATGTGAGGTAACTGCGCTGGCGTTGTACCCCGTCGCGGTAGGCGGTCAAAGACCGCAGCACAATGCTGCATTGGTTATCATTGGACCCTATGGGTCCCAGGAGCCAATGACAATGTACGCCGGCGGTGATGGTAACCACCGCCGCGGACGTGACTGCCATTTTCTATCTGTTCAATCACTCGATACCTGATCTTCGACAGGAGAGGACCTACACTGCAAGTGCTGCTGTGACCTCGGTCTGGAAGAGACAATGGCTTGAGTGTATGGGGAAAGGGCCCCTGCCTTCACATCGGAGGAGTTGGAGAAACTCGTGGACGGGGTCCTCCCCCAGTACACGCTACTCTACGGTCCTCCAGACAAACAGGTAAGTACATTGGGAGCATGCTGTATGGGCTATACCTGTGTGGAGAGGGCTGGATGTAAGAAGGAAGGGGGGAGAGTGCGGCGTGCATGAAACAACAGTGAATGCATGTGCCACATGGCAAGGGTAAGGATGGGGGCCAATCACTTTGACGGTGCAGTTGGTAGTAACTTACACTTCCCCCTGTACACTTCATGTAGGTAAGCGCCCACCAGAAAAAATATATTTGGCGTGCCATCGCCAAGGACGTCCGGACCCTGGTGGTCTACCACAGACAGAGCACCCACTGCCAGAAAAGATGGGAGGACATTCGCCGCTTGAGCAAGAAGATGGCGGAGGCTCAGCTGGGGATGGCCTCCCAACGTGGGAGGGGTGCCCGTCGCACCATGACCCCCCTGATGTTCACGATCCTGGCGGTGGCCTACCCGGAGTTGGATGGGCGCTTGAGGGCATCACAGCAGCCACAAGGGGGTGAGTACACTCTCATTCTGCTGACTTTGCGTGCAGTGGAGGGGTCTGGGTGGGGGAGGTGGGCTGCGGGTTTCCCTAGGCCAGGGCGACTTCCGTAGGCAAGGTCCCTCCGTAAGGCAGGCCATGTGGCACCCCACCCCACCTCTGTAGAGTGCCAACTACACCTAGTCATGCCCCTGTGTCATCTATGTGTGCAGATGTCGTCCATAGCCTTGTAGGGCATTTCCCAGGAATTGAACAGTGGAGCCCAAGAGCGCGGCGTAGTGCTGGGGGCTTCTGTGTCTGTCGTGTCCGCCAACGGTAGCGGTAATGCATGCACTCAACATGTCTTTCTTCTGTCCCCCCCCCTTTTTTCTCCCTGTTCTTGTGTGCATTAGCATCATCAGGCAGAGGAGCAGTGGCACCGGAGCACCAGGGGGCTGCATCCCACATGGCCATGGAGGGCCTCACTACAGAATCGGACTTCACCAGTGGGACGGAGGGCGAGGGGAGCTCCACGGCGGGGACAGGAGCTGAGACCAGTGACACGGACTCATCCTCTGATAGGAGCTCCCTTGTGGTGGCGGCAACATCTGTGCCCCCCCATCTACAGGTATAGCTGCCACCCCCCCTTCCAGCACCGCCCTCCGAGCAGCCCTTCAGCCTTCACCCCGTGCCCGCTCACCCGGGAGGATGGGCATCGCCTTGGCCCCAGGCACCTCAGGCCGTGCCCCAGTCACCCCTGCTGCCCTCAGTGAGGAGGCCATTGACCTCCTCAGGTCCCTCACTGTTGGGCAGTCTACCATTTTGAATGCCATCCAGGGTGTAGAAAGGCAGTTGGAACAAACAAATGCATTCCTGGAGGGCATTCATTCTGGTCAGGCGGCCCTTCAGCAAGCTTTTCAGACTCTGGCCTCAGCACTGATGGCAGCCATTGTCCCTGTGTCTAGCCTCCCCCCTCCAACTTCCTCCGCCCTACCCAATCCCCTGTACCTCAGCCTATCCCAAGCACACCTACAGACCAGCATGCACACACCTCAACACACAAGGGAAGCTCAGGCAAACATAAGCACCACACATCCCACAGGCACTCATGCAAGCATCACACACATGCAGACACACCAACATCCACTGCCTCCACTGTTCCCCCTCCTCCTCGTCTCCCTCCTCCCTCCCAGTTTCGTCTACACTCACACCTGCATGCACTACCTTTACAGCCACTACGTCCCTCTCCAGCACACCCACCCACACACCCCGCTCACGTGCAGTCACCACCCCCACTACCATTCACACGTCCCGTGTCCTCTCCCAGTGTGTCTGTGACGCCCCCTCCCATGATACACAAACGCAGGCACACACCCACCCAACAGCCATCCACCTCACGACAGCCTCCAGCGCATGCACCTTCACCCAAAGTCAGCAAACGAACACCTCCTACAACCACCACCTCTTCCTCCACTCCCAAACCCCCTCCAGCTACCTGTCCCAGTGTGTCAAACAAACTTTTCCTGTCCAACCTTGACCTCTTTCCCACACCTCCCCCACCCGTCGGTCTCCTAGGTCCCGAACTAGCACCTCAGCCACAACATCTCCAGGACCAGTGGTGCCTGTAGTCACTGGAATCTGGATTGCACCGGCCACCAGGGCAGCCAGTGTGGCACGGAGCCACAGCACAGACAGTCCCCCACCTGTGAAGCATCAGAAGTTGGCCAGTGCCCGGCGGGAGAGGGGGAAGACTCCAGCCACCAAAGCCGCTCCCAGGGGTCCCGGTGGGAGTGTGGACTCAGCTGTGACACTCTCCAAGATGGGGAAGGGCCACAAGAAACCAGGAAAGTCTGGGAAGAGACCGCCATCATCCCCGCTGCCCAGGAGGCCACCTCCAGCACCAGCCCAGCTGCCCAGGACAGGACCGCCAGCACAAGCCCAGCTGCCCAGGACAGGACCGCCAGCACAAGCCCAGCTGCCCAGGACAGGACCGCCAGCACAAGCCCAGCTGCCCAGGACAGGACCGCCAGCACAGGCCCAGCTGCCAAGGACAGGACCGCCAGCACAAGCCCAGCTGCCCAGGACAGGACCGCCAGCACAAGCCCACCTGCCCAGGACAGGACCGCCAGCACAAGCCCACCTGCCCAGGACAGGCCCGCCAGCACAAGCCCACCTGCCCAGGAGGCCACCGCCAGCAAAAGCCCCGCTGGGCTATAAAGGACCGCCAGCAGCTGAGTCCCTGCAATGGAGACCGCTGCCTCAAGCACCGCTGCACAGGGCACCGCCATCTCAAGCCCCGCTGAACAGGGCACCGCCATCCCAAGCACCGCTGAACAGGGCACCGCGGTCTCAAGCACCGCTGAACAGGGCACCGCTGTCTCAAGCACCGCTGAACAGGGCACCGCCGCCTCAAGCACCGCTGCACAGGGCACCGCCATCCTAAGCACCGCTGAACAGGGCACCGCCGTCTCAAGCACCGCTGGCCCATGAGCGGCAAGGGCACTGACGCAACTGAGTCCGTCACGGGGTGAATGATGCACTCTGGGCACCATGCCCCCTTCAGAACCAGTGGAGACTGTCATCCACCACCTCTGTCCTTAGCAGGATGAAGCACTCTGGGCACAAAGCCCCCTCCAGAACCACTGGAGACTGTCATCCACTACCTCTGTCCTTAGCAGGATGAAGCACTCTGGGCACAAGGCCCCCTCCAGAACCAGTGGAGTATCACATCCACTACCTCAGTCCTTGGCAGGATGAAGCACTCTGGGCACAAGGCCCCCTCCAGAACCAGTGAAGACTGTCATCCACTTGAGAGACTGTGGCTTTGCACTCCCCAGGATTGAACAGTGGGCAAACCACCCACTGGAGAGACTTGTGAGACTGTGGCTTTGCACTCCCCAGGATTCAACAGTGGGCAAACCACCCACTGGAGAGACTTGTGAGACTGTGGCTTTGCACTCCCCAGGATTGAACAGTGGGCATGTGGCCCCCTCGTGGATTTGGCGTCGTGCACTCAAGTGGCTGAAGTGCCCCCCCCTTTCCCTCCCACTGAGGTTCCTGTTTAGTTGCTCTCTGATGCCCCTGCAGTGTTCTCTCCGTCATGGTCGGGGATCTTGTGTGGGCCTTGCCCATACCGTGTGGTCCCAGTGTTCCACTGACTTTATTAGAGCACTACCTGGACTACTATGCTTGGTATATATTTTGTACATGGTGTATATATATGTTTCTGCCTACTTGCTTTTAATATATTACAATGGTTACACTCATTTTCTATTGTCTTTGCATTCTTCCAGGGGGCTTGGGGGGTGTAACTGTGATGTATTGATATGCATTAGTGTGTGTGTTGTGGTGGATGGGGGTGTTGCGTGTTGCGTGTCCCTGTTTTTTCCCTCCCCCCTCCCCTGTGTCGTAGTTGCAGTACTCACCGTGGTCTTCGCCGCCGGCGTTCGTGCTCCTGGTAGAGGAGCAGGAAGACTATTGCAGGTATAATTTGGAGTTCCGGATCCATGGTGTCCTCGTTCCTCGTGGGGTGTGTAGAGGTGAGCGTTTTTCCTTCGGGATTCCTGTTTCCGCTGTGTTTTTATCCACGGTGAATCCGCCCCGGAAAAGGTGGTGGATTGGCCTGTCATAATAGTGTGGGGGGTACATTGTCTCCCGCCTGTCTGTTGGCGGTGACCGCCGTGCTGTTTGTTTGTACCGCCGTGGCGGTCGGAGTGTTAAAGTGGCTGTCTTTGTTGGTGGTTTCCGCCACGGTCGTAATTGCGAATTTTTTACCGCCGGCCTGTTGGCGGTCTTACCGCCGCTTTAACACCGACCGCCAGGGTTGTAAAGACCACCATAGTCTACTGAGCTTTCATAATGGGATCAGAATCTGTGGCACGCAGGATGTACACAAACGTCTTCAGAAGATGCATTCATCACAATCAAGTGTTTGACTAGGATTAGAATCTGCAATCTACCAGTTAGGCACAAGTGTCCATAATCGGAAGTGACAGGGAGCAAAGGAACTGGAGTCGAGATGGAAGAAGTATGTTGAACAGCAGGTCAATCTTTAAAGCTTTAGACCCCTGCTGATACAGCCTATGAACCCTGTTGGGAGCCAGGTATAGCCACAATATAATTACTTCTAATACAAAGTGCCACTGGAGGAAGGTGAGATGGTAAGTTATGAGAGGCAAGTCCCATGTTAATTAAAATTCAAATAGCACCCCCAGGAGACAAGTTAATCAGTTTAAGAAACAACAAGAAATACAGCAACCCTCAACTTTCAAGGTACACATGCAAAACAACAAAAAAAGACAAGAGTACATATGGTACACAGGCTTTGGGGGAACGGGGTAGGGTTTTCTTTTCTCAAAAATTAGAACAATACTTAAGCGCAACACAAACGTTTATTGTAATTGAAAATAGATCCTTTGCAAAAAAAAAATATACCCTGGCGAAACAATCAGGTCTCGATTTAACATGTTATTAAATGCAAATAGAGACGTGCAAGTGTTTCAAGAGCCTGTAAAATTCAGTGATTGTTTTAATTTTTGTAGGGTTTAATAGAGTATACCATGTGCTATGTGATCAGTTTGGGGGTAGTTTTTTTTAATCATACTTTGAAAAGAGCAAGACCTACAGTGTATCCAGGTCAGTTTCGGCTGTCAGGAGCTTGCCCTCAAATGACGAGATGAGGGGGCAAATCTGGTGACAAATTGCAGCTGTGCCACAAGGTAATAGAGTTTGTAATGTGATGTGTCTACACTTGTAGACTTCATTCCTTCATCATATTCAGTGCAAACCTGCATCTCGCCTCATTCCATGTCAATGCTATGAGTAAGGTTGCTAGTTTCTGAAATAGGGAGTGCAGCATAATTATAGGTGAGTTTGCAAAAAAGTACAGCAGGCAGGTGGCCTGACCATTTTGAACATTGTGCCTGCACCTAGAAGCCCCAAAGGCAGCATCTGCCAGAACTGCACCAAATTCCTGATGGATTCTAGAGCCGATCGGATTTGCGTCCGAGTGGTATATTTGAATTCCTAGGTATTTAAAGTTCACAGACTCCCAGATTTAGGGAAACTGGTCATAATTTGATACAGATATCACGGTGTCTGTGCGCAGTTGGAGAAGGCAGAATGTAGGGTCTGAATAGATATTGGGGGAGGGGTTAATCCATCACAACAGTGACGGATATCCTGTTCGCTGAAATCTAAATCTCATTATTTCCTTTGGGATTTAGATTTTGGCGGATGGGATATCCACCACCATTATGACGGAGTAACACATCCGCCAATATCGAAATCAGGCCCTGAATTTAGTGGCCATTACACCCCCTAATTAAAATGACATGTCTTTAACAAATAATAGCAAATCCTCCATGTATAGGGAGCTTATGTTTGGATACTCTGTAATTTCCAACCTGTTCTCTGTTCCCTATGCCTAAGAAGGCATGCCAAAAGTTCAGTGGACTAAACATGTAGTATGGGTGAGAGGCTAGGCCTGTTTAGTACCACTTTCAGTGGTCCCTGTAGATGAGTACGCTCAGCCTGTTCTAACTCTACCTGGGGGTTAGAAGATGGTAATTTGATCTCCTTAGCATCATGGGGCTCATTCTAGTCTTTTCCTGTACTGTCTTCAGTTAGTGACACCCCATGGAGACCAAAGCTTTCTGGATGTCAAATGCTGCAATAGTAGCATCAAGGTCAGGGACACTGAAGACAGTACATGACCAGCCATCTTATACTCAACGTATAAAGACAAATAGTCAAAATAGTAGGGAACAATTCAAACAATGATTGACATCCAATGAAACTTTAAATCATTCATTGAGATTGCAATTTAATTGCACAATAAATTATTTCATTTTCCTTCTCCAACATCAAGTCTAGTCAAAAAGACGATTTTACAAACTGACAAATATCCATATATAAGTATATACACAAGGTTCTTCACAGCTCTCCATGTTTTCAATCACTGTGGTTATCTTCATTAGTAGTAATAATAATCCACTTATCGGCAATGGTTGCCTGATTAATCACATCTCTACTCCTTTTTATACTTCCCGTCATTATTTAAGAAGAGATGTTGTCCCAAGAACCTTACTGGTCGAATTAGTTTTCGTTGCAACCTCTCCAATTATAAGGTCAACATGTTTTGGCCCTTTCACATACGGGCCTCTTCAGGACTAACAGAGAGGTAAGTACCTAATAGATGTAAACAATACACATTATTACCTCAAATCTTGTCTAAACCTCAAAACCCATCACCGTGAGGAAATAAAATAATAGATAAAATAAAATATATCACTCCATTCCGTGGTGTCTTCTACACCCAACTGCTATGATGCCTTAATGGTCAATCATGCTATATATCATGTGTTGAGACTGTACTTAAGAAGCCCACTTTGTGTGTATAATAATGTATAACTATAAATGTGTATTACGCGCCATCATTTTCACCTCCTCGTGTAAAATAAAGTCTCATCTGTACCTGAACTCATAGGTTCGAACGCCGCATATTGTCCAAACTCTCTTGTATTAAATAAAATTACATGAATCAAGCTATCGTTTCCTGGCACAATAGTCATCAATAATCATTTGCAAGTCCATAGGACTTGTCAGTACTCACTTAACTGTTGCTTATTTCTGTATTCTGACTGCTTATACAGCTTTTGACCGGACACTTCTCCATTCCGGACGCGTTGTGCTGACTATCAGAGTTGTGGCGGCCATGTTGAAGCGAGGGACGATACGTAATTATCTTAACTCCTTCGCTGCCAGGCCTTTTCCTCTCCTGTGCCGAGCCTTTTTTTGACTATTTGGGGCAGTTGTGCTTAGGCCCTCATAACTTTTTGTTCACATAAGCTACCTACGCCAAATTTGCGTCCTTTTTTCCAACATACTAGGGATTCTAGAGGTACCAGGACTTTGTGGGTTCCCCTGGAGGAGACCAAGAAATTTCAGGAACAGGCAGACTTGAATTGGAAAACCCTATTTTTCAACACAATTTTGACATTTTAATGGGACATACCCCATTTTTACTATTTTTTGTGCTTTCAGCCTCCTTCCAGTTAGTGACAGAAGTGGGTGAGAAACCAATGCTGAATCCCAGAGAGCTAAACCTGTCTGAAAAGTAGACAAAATCCTGAATTCAGCAAGGGGTCATTTGTGTAGATCCTACAAGTGTTTACTACAGAAAATACCAGCTGAAATAAAAGAATATTGAAATTGAGGTGAAAAAAAACAGCAATTTTTCTCCACATTTTACTCTGTAACTTTTTCCTGCGAAGTCAGATTTTTTAAAGCAATATACCGTTACGTCAGCTGGACTCATCTGGTTGCGGGGATATATAGGGCTTGTAGGTCCATCAGGAACCCTAGCTATCCAGAGCCAATAAATGAGTTGCACCTTGCAATGGATTTTCATTCTATACCGGGCATACAGCAATTCATTTGCCGAAATATAAAAAATGAAAAATAGGTATCAAGAAAACCTTTGTATTTCCAAAATGACCACAAGATAAGGTGTTGAGAAGCAGTGGTTATTTGCACATCCCTGAATTCCGGGGTGCCCATACTAGCATGTGAATTACAGGGCATTTCTCAAATAGATGTCTTTTTTATACACTGTCTTACATTTGGAAGGAAAAAATGTAGAGAAAGACAAGGGGCAATAACACTTGTTTTGCTATTCTGTGTTTCCCCATGTCTGCCGATAAAAATGGTACCTCACTTGCGTGGGTAGGCCTAGCGCCCGTGACAGGAAAAGCCCCAAAACACAACCAGGACAGATCACATTTTCTCAAAGAAAACAGAGCTGTTTTTTGCAAAGCACCTAGCTGTGGATTTTGGCCTCTAGCTCAGCCTGCAAAAGGAAATGCCCCATAACACTATCTGGACACATCAAAATTATCAAACACAAAACTACCTGTTTTTGCGGGGGAGGCACCTGCATTTTTGGTCCTGGGCTCAGCAGCCTTCTAGGGAAACCTACCAAATCCAGACATTTCTGAAAACTAGAAACCCGAGGGAGTCCAGTGAGGTGTGACTTGCGTGGATCCCCCAATGTTTTCTTACCCAGAATCCTCAGCAAACCTCAAATTTAGCTAAAAAAATCAAAATTTTCCCACATTTTTGTGTGGGATCACAGCACTGGGACAAATTTCATACCACCCAATGTTCCCCTCAGTTTCCCGGTAAAAATGATACCTCATTTGTGTAGGTGGGCCAAGTGCTTGTGAAAGGGAAAAGCCAAAAACATGACGATAGAGGGAGAACCAAAGGGGGTCCAAAAGGGCAGTTTGCAAAAAAACATTTTTAGGCTGACAAGTGCAGCAGAATTGTTATCGGTATAGATGAGACAATGCTGAGTGGTTGGAATTTTGTGGATTCCTGCAGATTCCGGAAGGTTCCAACACAAAAACGTGGGAAAAATTTGTGATTTCCAGCAAAGTTGGAGGTTTACAGGGGATTGTGGGTACAAAAATGGTGAGGGGTGCATGTGAAACACACCACCCTGGAATCACCCAGATGTTTAGTTTTCAGATGTGTCTAGGATTATGGATTTGTCTACATTGTAGCGTCCCAAAGTCCATAAAGTGCAGCCCTTACCATTCCAAGTGGGACGATTTTGAGAGTTAGCCAAGCTCTCATGGCCCAAATGTAAAACTAAAACCCAAAATAATCAAATGTCTTCTTGCTTGCTGTGGGATAAGATGTTTTAGAGAGCGGGGGAGAGCTGAAAGACTGTTACCCCCTTCAGCTGGGGTGGGGGCATAACCAGGCCCATACTGGTTGGTAGCCACCACCCCAATATTTTTTGTTTTTTTTAAAATTCCCTGGCATCTAGTAGACTTTCTGCCCCCTGGGTGTGGATCAGGGGTAATTGCCCTATCTGCCCACTGGTGGGCAGATTAACTTTGGCCCCATTTATTTGGGGTGGGGGTATGGCCATACCCCCACCCTCTTATTTTTGAAAAAAAAAACTTCGCTGGCCTCTGGTGGGCTTTCTGCCCCCCTTGGGGGCAGATTGGCCTTCCAAAAATAGGTCTATCTGCCCCAAGAGGAGCAGATATGGCCAACAGTACTATGCCCCCATGGGGAGCAACCCTTACCCAAGGGGCTGCCCCCTATAGAAAACATACGCATACACACACCAATCCCTGGTGCCTAAGTGGTTTCTGCCCCCCTTGTGGGCAGATTGGCCTAACAAAAATTGGCCGATCTGCCCCCAAGGGGGGCAGAAATGGTCTAAATACAATGTGCCCCCCAGGGGAGCGATCCTTGCCTAAGGGGTTGCTCCCCTTCCATGAATTTGGCGTAATAAAAAACAAAACTCTGTGGTGTCTAGTGGTTTCTGCCCCCCTTGGGGGCCTACTGGCCTCCTAAAAATAGGCCAATCTGCCCCCAAGGGGGGCAGAAATGGCCTAAATATAATTTGCCACCTAGGGAGTTACCCTTGCCTATGGGGTCGCTCCCCAACAAAAAAAAAAACCTAAAAACAACAAAAAAGATCCCTGGCGCCTAGTGGATTCTGCCTAACAATAGGCCAATCTGCCCCCGGGGGGGGGTGCAGAAAAGGCCTTGAAATATATTACCCCCCTGGGGAGCGACCCTTGCCCAAGGGGTCGCTCCCCTCATGCCAGTTTCCATACAAAAAGAAATCCCTGGTATCTAGTGGGCATTTTAAAAGCCGGATCGCTTTACAATCCATCTTTTGAAATGCTCTGAGAGACTTCAAAGGGAAGGAAATTCCTTTCCTTCCATTTGAAGCCTCTCAGGCCCCCATCACATGATCGGAAGAGAAATGCTTTGCATTTCTCTTCCGATCGCCCTGGAAGCTGAGCTTCCAGCGCGATGGGTATGTGGCCTCTGATAAGGGCAGCGCACAAATGCATCCTGACGTCATCAGATGTCACTGGGGGTCAGGGTGGAAGGGGAAGGGCTTCCCCTTCCATCCCTGCCTTGGGGGGGTGGGAGGGAAGCCCACAGAGGGAGCGCTAGTGCTCCCTCTGAGCTCTGTGCCCAAGACGTAATGGTTACGTCCTCGGCACACGAGCACTGTGCCCTTGGACGTAACCATTACGTCCAGGGCACAGAAGGGGTTAAACGTGGCAGCCATCTTAATACCCAAATGACCTAATCATTAAGCAGAGGACGGCAAAAGGATGCTCCCTTATCTGTCTCTTATCGTTGTATTAACGTTACTTATACAACTTTCGAAAGCGTGTTTTTTGAGCTACCACTTATAGCTTCCGAACACGTTGTGTCGAATAACAGAGTTCTGGCGGCCGATTTGCCAAGGAGGGATCAAACCTCAATATCTCAAATGGGCGGCCGATCTTAAAACTCATGTGGCCATAACTGAAGCACTGGCCCACGTCTCAAAAATGTCTATAATTACCCACTCCACCATGTTTTTGGAGAATTTACAACCATCAAACTATAAGAGAATTGCAACTTTTTTCTACTTATCTAATAAGTACTTTCTGAGGAAACTGAGATATTACCTCCCTCATTCCTCTCAAAATTACAGTGGCAGCCATCTTAAAAGGAAACTCTTACATTTTTCTTCTGGGGATAATTTCATATGAGTGTCTAACTCTAAACCAAGTTTCAACCCATAATTATTTCCTGATACTACTATAGAAATTTGCACAGCATATCTATCAAAAATGTTTCAAAGAACTTATTCAAAAGAACATTTAAAAAATATATGTATCACAAGTATCATTATGGTCTACTTAACATTGCATCAAGAAGTCATTGTTTTAACGATAAAAAATCAACAGTTTTGATAAATAATTTTTTTTTCACCATTTTGACAATGAAAAATTCTACCGAAGTTTGAAGTCCGCCAAATCAGAGCCAACATTTCGTCCATGTCGCTCAGGCCTTGTCTTGCTGTTCCGTATTTCTCAATTAGTCTTGCCTCCATTCTGGTCAGGTTTGTAGAAATCGAGCGTCCAATATTTTTTTAATGTACCACATGTAGTACTGTCCACCATATTTAATCTGGTTTGTGATTCAATTCTAAATAATGTTCAACCAGTGGTGCATTTCTAATTCCGCATTCGATTCTGGATCTATGTTGCAAGACTCTGGTTTTTACTGGCTGTGATGTTTGTCCTATATATGCCAAATCACACGGACATTCAATGCAATAGATCACATTGTTAGTATTACAGTTAGAAAAACATTATTTTATGGTGTAACACACCGTTCAACCGTATCTCTTTAGTATCACTCGTAAATTGGCATGCTATGCAATTTTTACATTTATAATGTCCCTGTAAAGGAGGAGGTTGAAGCATCATTCCTAAATCTTTCTTCTTTTCTACAGGGTAGGATGCTTTTACCCAGTGTTCACGCAAATTCTGTGCTTTTTTAAAAGAAAATAAAGGTTTCTCAATTCCTAGTTGACCTAATGTTCTCCAGTTTCTTTCAATAATTGATCTTCTTTTATTGGCTTTGGGACTATAGGCATGTCAAAGGAGAGTCTTGTTTTCTTTGTTTAGGAGTCAATAAAGATTCACTGGGGTGAACCATGCTCTTTTGGAAGCTGCCTTTACTAATTTTTACGGGTATCCTCTATTAACCAATTTATTAATCAGCTCAATCACATTTTCAAAATAATCATATTTATTGCTGCAGTTCCTTCTAATTTGTAAAAATTGGCCATAGGGTAGATTTTCTTTCAATGTTCTTGGGTGACCACTGGAAAAATGTAACAAAGTGTTACAATCAGTCGGTTTTTTGTTTAAACTCACTTCTAAATGGCCCTCATTCGATATAATCCATAAGTCTAAAAAATTTATTTTCTTGATGTCATAGTTCATTGTAAACTTAAAGGCTAATGTACGTTGATTGAGCCATTCATAAAAGGTTGATAAATCTTTCTTCTCTCCTTCCCAAATCATTAATATATCATCTATATACCTTAACCATTTCCTAATGTTATTTCTATAAGGGTTCAACTTATCATACACCCACTTCATCTCGAAACAATCCATTACCAAATTTGCTATCTCCGGAGCAAAGCTGCATCCCATAGCTACTCCTTTTGTTTGTAGGTACATGGGGGGTCATTACAACCCTGGCGGATGGCGGAGAACCGGCGGTAAGACCAACAGGCTGGCGGTCTTACCTTGGTGTATTATGACCATGGCGGTTACCGCCATGGTCAACCGCTGTTTCTCCGTCCCGCCCGCCAGGGCGGAGACGACCGCCGGGCTGGAGACCTGGGTCCCCAGACCGGCGGTCGTCAGTATACCGCCGGCGGTATTTAGACCCGGCTTACCGTCGAAGTTTTCCAGTGGTTTCAACCGCCATGAAATCCATGGTGGTAAGCACTATCAGTGCCAGGAAATTCCTTCCCTGGCACTGATAGGGGTCTCCCCCACCCGCTACCCCCCACCCCGACTCCCTCCCGTACACCCCCCACCACCCCTGCCACCCCCCAAAGGTGGCAGGGCCCCCCTCCCCACCCGACCCCAAACATAACATTACTCACACACACCCGACACGCATGCAGGCACCACCAACACACACACGCACACACCCCGACATACATGCCTACATCCACACACACAGTCAGACACGCACACCCACATTCAAACATACATGCACACATCCATACAGACATACCCACAGCCATACACGCACTCATTCCCATACACACAACACCCCCGCAAGCATACACGCACTCACACACCCCCTCTACATACTCACACGCACACCCCCATGCATGCACACAACACACAACACCCCCCACCCCCCTCCCCTAACGGACGATCGACTTACCTGGTCCGTCGATCCTCCGGGAGGGGACGGGAGCCATGGGGCCAGCTCTGCTGACACCACAACGCCAACAGAACACCGCCACGGCGAATCACAGGAAGTGATTCGCTGGGCGGTGTTCTGTTGGCGTGGAGGTGGAGCAACCTCAACTTTCCCCCACCCGCAAGTATGGCTGTTGCCGGCTCTATGTCGGAGAGCAGCCAACAGTCATAATACGCCGAGCGGCAAACCGACTGCACAGGCGGTCTTCCGCGCGGCGGTCCCTCGGCGGTCTTGCAAAAAGACCGCTGAGGTTGTAATGACCCCCATGGTCTCTTTGTACCTAAAAAAATATTTTTTAAACACACAGTTGCTAGGGCGGTAAGAAAGTCAGTAGGAGTATTAATTGAAGGTGGTCGTGTCTTTAATACTTGTTTGATCACCTCAATGGCCTCATCTTGGGGAATGTTTGTATAAAGAGCTTCAACATCAAAAGTCACCAAGATCTGATTCTCTTCATTAAATGGAAGATCTTCAGTTTGGTTAATGATGTCCATCGAGTCACAGATATAAGCCTGAGTTTGGGCTACAAAAGGTTTAAAAAAAAGTGTCCACATATTGTGCCAATGGCTCTAAAATAGAGCCACAGGCTGAGACAATAGGTCTCCTTGGGGGGTTCTGCAAATTTGTATGAATTTTCGGAAAAATGTAGAAATGTATCCTGCCATCACTCTGATTCAAAAAATGTAATTCTTTTTTGCATATCCATTTATTATCCTAAGCTTTCCTAGTAATGTACTTCATTCTATGTTGCACAGCTATGGAGGGATTTTAATTGATGACCCGATAATGATCTGTATTGTTTAACTGCCTCATCACTTCCTGATCATATTGTTCTTTATTCGGAATAACTATTCCCCCTCCTTTATTCGCTGGTTTCATGATAATATCCTGATTGTTAGCCAAACCTTAATGGCCTCCTTTTCTGCCTTTGTGCAATTTTGTCTAAAGTAGATCTTTTTGGTATTATTAAGATTTTCTATTTCTTTTAATACTACATCCTCATAGACTGTTATTTCCTTAGGCATATCATTCTTTTCTGGACAGAAAGAGGATTTAGGTCTCAGACCGCTAGAGTTCTCTTCCGTCTCTGTATGGGAGTCTAAGAAAAAAACTTTTAGTCTAAGCTTACATAAAAATCTTAGAACTTCTATCTTACTCTCCACCGGGTCCTGATTTCTGAGTGGAACAAAAGACAGTCCTTTGCTCATAATTTGAATCTCTGAATTGTTCGGGGAGTATTTGGACAGATTATATATTAGGAGTAGGCTCTTTATTGGCGTTTAATGCCTGTATGTCCGCCTCCGCGTCAGGAAGATCCCTTGTTCTTGATATTGACCTCTCTGGGTCCCTCCTCCCCTTCTCCGGCAGCCGCTTCTGCCACAGAAAGGTTGCCCCGGCATATTGTGGGTTAGGGAGGGGTTGTCCTTGACTTTATTGCTCAGAATCTGAAGAAGTGTCTGAAAATGTAATGAATCTCCTCTGAGATCTTGTCTGGTATTGTAAGTTCAAAGTGCTCGGATTGTTATTTTTATAAAAATATTTTTTCAAGTATGGATAAGTACTCGTTATATTGACATTTTTAATGTCTTTTGCCACTTTAGTAATTTTTTCATTCACTGTATATTTTTTTAAATCTATGATTATTTTGTTCACACTGTCTAGTTGTTTAGCATCCTGGATAGTATTATTGTTAGAGATTTCCTGTTCTAACTCTTCAATTTCCTTCAACTCAGCTTCACCAATCCTTAATGCCGTTTCCACTGATAATGCTAACCAGTCTCTGGAGAATTTGGTCCCTACTCCACTGAATTTAGATAAATAGGTTTTATCTAAGATAAATATGACCGGTATGTTCTTAACTTGTAATCCTAATGGTATTGCGTTATTCTTTAGATGGTCTAATAATACCTGTGCATGTAGTTGCATTGTAACATTTTTCTTTTTTAATTGTTTGAGTTTTTCAATTTTATCAAGTCTTGAAGGTTCACTAGAAGTTTGGACGCCACTTAATAAAGAGAGATATTCTAAAAGTTTGGTTATCTGGGCCTCTGAATAACTCACCATATGGGTTCAGACATCTTTATTATTATAAACAAGAATCTTGTTTTGACTAAGACACCTTAATGTCGGTTAAACTTTGGCTTCTAATCTCCAAAGAACATGGAACATTTCTTTTTAATTCCAAATACACTACCCCACACCTCACCAGGTGCAACAAAGTACTCTAAATAAAAAAGGGGGTCTACCCAAATGAACCTACTATACCTGGGTAGAAGATACACAACATATAAAGACAAATAGTCAAAAAAATAGGGAAAAGTTCAAACAATGGTTCACATCCAATTAAACTATAAATCATTCCTTGAGATTGCAATTTAATTGCACAATAAATTATTTAATTTTTCTTCTCCAATATCAAGATACTGGCAGACATATTGTGGCTTAGAATGAACCCTCACTATTCTGAATGTTCCTGTGTAGGTAACAATGGGAGATATCTGTTTGAACTGACATTGGCAAGTATCTTATTGCCTAAATGTAATCATGATTCTGGCCTATATGAGGCCGTGTCTAGTCTATCCTTGCCTGGCTTTGACAACACTGTAACTTCTTTGTTAGTGGCTGGGCAGATAACCAACATTTCTCTTGTTGTTACATAATTCTAGCAGTTTAAGGCACAGCTTTGAGGCAAACGTATGATAAAATTCCCCCAAGACTCCACCTGACCCTTCGGTCCTACTTTAAGTGTGAATTGCTTCCTTGATTTTTTCTGTTGCTATCAGTTGTTCCAATGCAGGAATGGGCTTTCTCACCAATGATACCAGTCCAACTGATTCAATAGTGTGAAAGCTGAATTAATTACTAATGAATTTGTATTGATTAATGGGTTAAGAGTCTACATGAATTAGGCTAACATAGAAAATAACATGTACCTTGGAAAATGTGCTTACTTGAGTGGCCACCATGATGCGTCTAAAAATTAATAATCAATTCACATTACCTGGTTAGATTATGTACACACGTAGAATAAAATGTATCTATGGATTATACTAATATATTAATGTTATGTATTTGCTTAAATAATGTTGAGCTTTTGAATAATTACGAGGTTTGGGCCTAGTCTACAGGCCTCATTTCAAGTTCCATGGCCTAATAAATATTCGTAAATGTTTTGTGAAAGCAGAGAACTAATATTGCTCATTGTTCACACTGTGCTGACCAAGCGATTTGTTCATGTCTTAAACTTTCTCATGAGAACTGCTGGTGAAGATGTTTTGTATTAGAAAATGTTACTTTGTAAATCTGATGCGTGAGAAAGAGATGTTCCCAGGAGCTAACAATGGGCGCACCGACTACACCTAGTACTGCAACAAAGAAGTTACCTGACAAAATTGACGATGAGAATGGGAGAAGAGGAGCCAATCATCGACGTGTGAAAGACTGTTTAGTTATGTTTTAGATTTAGGTTTTATTTGCTCTTGGTCCTACTGCCACCATACAATTTCCTGACCAATGATGGCGTGAGAGATGCTTTAGAGGATTTAGTATATCCAGATCATGCTTTGCAGAGCTATTAGCCATTTTTCCATTTGCCATTCTGCTAGTTAGCCATTTTCCATTTTCCCCGCCACCTTAGCCCATTCTGTTTGTGGAGCACCACAGTTGCAGATGTCTTTTACCCTTAACCAACGCCATAGAGAAATAACGTTAATGCTGATTGCTCTTCTATCATAACCATCCTCTTAAAGAAGTTGTGTTAATGCTGATTCCTAGCTCGATAACTATCCTCGTAGAGACCTTGGGTTAGTGACGATTCCTTAGCTTGATGACCTTTTTATGGTTCAGGCAACTTAGAGCCCAACTGTGGCTGAGCCATTTTCCTTTCATTGCCCGTTGCTGACCAGACGGATGTCCACCTGACGCAGAAATCGCAGCTTGCTGACCCATTTGAGGAGAGGTCTACTGAAATGCGCTTACTTTTGTTGAATGTTTTTCTTTTAGGTATGACTAAAATTACTTTTGCATGAAGTCCAAACATGCCATTCTAATCAGATGGTTAGTTAGAGGTTCACACGCTTACCAATGTCATTAATGAAGAATTGATTTTGTTCACCTGTCGAATCTAGATGCATGTAATCTCTGTTGTTTAGGTATTGATGCTATTAATTTGTACTGTAATGCTTGAGTGTCTAATGATCAACGCATTCGTTAAATTGAGATTCTTTCGACGTTTTGGCCAGCCGGTGTTGTTTGTATATGCATATCATTTGGTTCTGACACTAATTTATGTGATATTATTATTGATAATATAGGGAAATAAACCTTCTAAATTTGACCAAAGGTGTGAATATTCATGGCCACATGGGTCATGGTGCCTAAAGATTACTGACTCAAACTCTTGGAAATTGATTTGTTATTCATGTTATGGCGTTACTGAGCAGAGGTTAAGAAAAGATCGTGTATATGGTAGAATCACTCTAAGTGTAGTCAAAAGGTCCATCGAACCTCTAACGCGTCCCCTTATAAACAAATTACAAAGGACCAAATAAGGCCACACGCGATCACAGTTTTTGGTAGCAGAGTTGGACGGTTAGTCTCCTTAAGAGGCCACCATAATTTCCCGGTTATTGACAGAAGAGTCAGATGGTTAGTCTCCTTAAGAGGTTACCATAAATTTGTTAGATTGTGGTGGCAGTAACGGAGACTAGAAAATCTTTGACTTACGAGGAAGACTCAGACGATAATCAGTTTATTTTACAATTATTGAGAAATCGTCCCCCACCATATGTATCTCATTAGACAGGTCAAAGTACTAGTGAAGACCATACAGCTCCGGTACTGATTGAAACTACACAAAGGTAAGCACATATTAGTCACAATGTTCCTATGACTTCCACATCACAAATACCTATGCCGCTGATTGACATAGTGAGAATTTATCAAGATGTACCTATTGTAGATACTGCAATGAACTTCATGGTGCTGACAGGACAAGTGGCCCACAAGAGACAGGTTTATCAGAAGCCGACACTGATCCAGATAGAGTCTACCCCTAATTTAATGTCTCCAATGCAAGCACAGAGTATCCCGAGATACACCCCCATAACAGGGTCACAGACAGAGATGTCTGCATTGACAAGTCAGAATACAGGAGTAATGTACCCTAGAGATCAAAACACCTGCCCGAGTCCAGACGCTTTGGTCCTATTGTACCACTGTTTGCCCATGAAAACAATAAGAGCAGTGTACAGAAGATTTCGAATCCAAGAGTAGAAATGGAAAGGTTCAATGAACATACTAGAATGATGACTCCAATGTGACTAACCCTTGATATGATAGGTCTGTTAATTGATTTGAGTTCCTCTAGGACTCCCCTGACTAACCAGGGAAGATCAGACATAGGTCCTAACCAAATTTTTGTGACACCAGAGACTCCATGTTTAATGCTACAACAAGCACCCAGTGTGAGTAATAACAATGTTTCATTGAAAGGTTTGACAGCTCAGCAATTATCTGAATGGCTGGAGAAGCTGAGTAGCACATAAAGGTATTCAAGTGGAGGAAATTCACTGAATTTGACAAGGCTTGGATTAGAAGCAGATGAGTTAATTGAGGGAATTATTGATATAGACAGAATTGACTTGTATATGGAAGAAGAGTTGCGCTATTTGCGCAAACTGATTATCAACAAAGCAGGACTGGTACATCAGAAATTAGCTGATCTGGCAGAAATGTATGACATAGAGATTGGGAAAACAAAGCATTTGAGGAGAAGTTACAGGTTGGAATTTGATTTCAAAGACATTGAGAACATGAGAATACCGGAAATGAAAATTTGCATTAGGGAATTAATCCAGAGTATTCAGACTTGGGGATCATTGGATAAGTGGGAAGGTAGATAGGTAAAGAAACGAGACAAGAAGAAAAGGAATTCTAAAAATGTAACTGTTAATGTGCAGCAGACTGGTAACCCAGTAACATTTTTACAAATGAGAGAGATTTCAGAAGGGAATTTTGTCCATGTCTCTTGGAGCAGAAGTGACATTCTGTCATTTACCAATGATTACCCTCGCTTGAGAGAGAAACCAGTAGAATTGTACCAACAAACGGATAGGTTTGTTAAGCTTGCTAAATGCCTGTAGGAAGATTTGAACACACTCTTGGAGATAGTGGTTCCAGCAGATTTAAGGATGGAATGTAAAAAAAGTGCAGATTGGTCAATAAGAAAACCTCCAAGATATCTGCCTACAGGTGTACCATCTCCTGAGGTAATGAAATATTATTATAAGGTGATCGAATTTTTGAAAATGAGAATTCTCCCCAAGAATATCGATTGACAGAGAATAGACTTGACAGCTCAGCAAGGAAAGGAGTCCATACATGCGTATTATGAGAGATTGTTGCAGGCATTCAAACATTACAGTGGTACAGAAACAATTTTGCCGAAAGACATGATTCATTTTGTGTTCAGATTTTTCAAAGGATTGAGGCCTGAAATTAGCCAGATGATTGAGTCATTTGATTTGTTGGCAAGCAAAGCTGATTGATGAAGTACTGCAATATGCTAAGTACTATAGTGACAAGACTGAGTTGAAGCAGAGAAAGTTGAAAGAAAAGGCAATGGTGATGCAGATTAAAGCGGCACAATTGGGAATACATGGGAGTTTTCCACAGCAACAGCAGGGAAACGTGTGGTTGCAGAACCAGGCGAAAGGTAGACGTTGAGTTGGGATTGGTAATGTGAACCGGGGTCCCGATTTGAATACTGTAGTCACTCAGAATGATGTGCATGGAATGAAAAGGTTGTTACCGTTTCATGCTTGCGGAGGCCTCGGACATTGGAAGCTGGAGTGTCCAATGCTAGGACAGGAAGGTGTTCTTCCACAGACAAATGAAATCAATAATTTTCCAAACATGAGAGGACCAAGAGTGAGAGGCCAGAATTTTGGTTTCCAAAAAATTTGATTCAGGTGCAAGGTCCTCAGCCCATGCAACAGATGCAAATGCCAAATTTGCAGATGCCTCAGTCACAGCAAATGCAACCCCAAGTTCAAATTGTACTGGGGCAACAAGTTCAGATACCTCAAGCCCCAGAGGAGCAGCAGCATGTGATGCTTCCTCAGCAGAGCATAGGACAAAGGTTTAACACAAGTAATAACATCATACACCAATACCCATTACACAGCGAGGATGAAGCGAATGACGATTGGGTGAGTGAGAGTTCGGACGAAGAAGAGTGGGTGTTAGCCACTTCATTAGAAGTGGACCAGAAGGCCCATATGAGAAGGGAAAGGTTATGGGTCCGGAGTCTCATTTTTAGTCGACACAGGAGCTACACGTTCTACTGCGAGGTCTGCAGAGTTCCCTAACGTGCCTCTTTCAGGGAAAACAGTGCAAATTGTGAGAGTCACAAATTAGTACTTGACCAACCCCATCATAGAACCAGTTCTGGTTAAAATTGGAAACTTTATAGGATTACACAAATTTGTAGTTTGTGACTCGAGTCCAGTATCCTTACTGGGAAGAGACTTGCTATGCAAAATTAGATGATCAATTACCTGTTCAAATGATGGGATTGCCATTCAGACAAATAGTGACAATGAGGACGAACAGTCTGAGGAAACAGAGTGCAACTCAGTAAATGAGGGGTACCCATTGTTCAGTTTCTTTCCTGTTTTCACAGTATGGGATCTTCCTTCTGACTTATGGGGAACAGTTAAGATGAAGGTATGGGATTTTTCAGGGAAAGATATTGGTCTAATAAAAGGAGTTGAGCCAGTTAAAGTCCCATTCAAGCCAAATGCAATTTTTCCCTCAGTTTCCCCAACACCACATGACACAGGATACCACTGAAGGTGTTCAATCAATCAATCAATAGTTTATTCGGTCCAGGTTTGGACCATTTGAGAAATTTAAAAATAATCATACATACAGAAGGATAAAAACCATAGACCATCAGGTAAAAAGAGACATTAGCAATTAGTACACTGCTTATATAAAAAAAGGGTTCATAAAACTACATAAAAAGTTTCATAAATAATTAAGACAAGACTCTTAAAATAGTGTCTGGATCTTGCCCTATACAAGAAGCTAAATGCTAAAATAATACGAATCAATTGTTAAAAACATATAAACTATTCTAAGACGGATTTGTACATAAGATAAGACATAGAAACTACATACAATAGGTCCTGTTTACAAAAGTTAGAAGTCAATCAGTGGAAAATGGAGCCCTAAGTTAGTCAGTTCTCTTAAATAAGTTGATCAGATAAATTGCATCTTGCCATTTATAAAATTATATGCGCCAAGGGGCTTATGAGTCACTTCAATTGGGGTAACCCACTAGACAACATGCTCGGAGATACAGTCTTATGTCCTTGATAGATCGCACTAATGATTTCGCCCAGACTATTATGACAGGATGCTAATTCGCTAACTTCTAGACCGTTCTTCAACCAGTGGATTTAAGATCTGTAATGATTCTACTGCGGATTTTCCATGCTGCTGCCAAATATTTAGAAACAGAGCTCACTACCAGCGTGGAAGTGTCATATTTACACATTCTATATACACTGTTTCGGTTTTGTGTTGACAGTGTTTTGCACAGAGGAATAATCCACTTCCCTCGAGGGCATTTGTACAAAGGACAGAAAAATAGGACATGCTCAGAAGTTTCCTTGCATAGATGGCAGTTTATGCATTTGTCAGATAAAGGACTATTGGTCGACCAGCAAGCCGTAAAGCTGTTGACTGCCAATGTTCCATATCTGAAATGAAGTAGTAAAGAGCGGGCACGGGCTGGTATAGGGAGATCCAGGAAGCTTTCAGGCAGAGGTTCGTGTTTGACCAGCAGAAACTCTGCTGGCAGCCGACCTAACCCAGTTGAGCCGAGAGATTCCTCATGAATTTTTTCCCAATATCGATCTTTGATCAGGCGTCTAGCGTTACCAGGAATCATCTCGGGATTCTCCCAATAATGGGATAAATTCAGTTTGACCCAAGCCGCTTTCATCTCCCTTAGCCACCTTACTTTTTCCCATCCGTAGCAAGGTGGCAATAGTTCTTTAACTGCTGACCTGAAGGGTTCGAGTTCTTCCGTCTAACCCAGTACAGAAGTGGTCTTAAGCATGCTGTATCTTTAATGCTATTTAGACCCAGGTCCAGTCTTAGGGGGAGCATCGGCGAGCCCTTCCCTAGTCTGGATATGTGTCTAAGGAAATCATTTTCTTTGATTTGAAGAGTGTCCAGTTGTCTGTGAGATCCCCAAAGTTCAGCTCCATATAGCGCTGCGGCACGGATTTGGGCTTTGTAAATTTCTGAGATAAGTGTCAGAGGGGGGCTTATTGCAGTGCAAGCCTTACGTCCTATCGCTCCACATCTTTGGCTGATGGTTAATGCCCATTTCCTTATAGCTGCATCCCAACTGCCCTTATCAGATAGTCTGATGCCCAGGTAATCGTATTCCATTACCCTCTCCAGGTGAATTGAGTCCATCTTTATATTTGCTCTAAGCTTCTTGTTCGGGGCACTGTAAATCATGAGTTTAGTTTTCTTAACATTTATATCTAACCCGTAATCTCTGCAGAATACCCCGAACTGGTTAACCAGATTTTGGATTCCCATAGATGATTTAGACAGGAGGATAGTGTCATCTGCATAGAGTAGGCATGGAACTTTGTTTCCGGCCAGCTTTGGGGAATCATTAATGCAATTTGCTAAATACTTGATACAATTATTTATGTATAGAAGAAAAAGAGTAGGGGCCAAAACACACCCCTGTCTGACTCCCCTCTCGATAGCCACTGCTTCTGTTAGATCACCATCCTTACCGCTCCTGATTTGTGCATAAGTATTCTCGTGTAGTCGGGCGATAAGTTTCAAGAGGCCGTGTGGGATACCCATATTGGCTAGTGTCAGCCATAGCTGGTTTCTGGGGACCAGATCAAACGCGGCTCTAAGATCAATAAAAACTACACAAAGGTTGCCCCCTCCTACTTCCACGGTCTTCCATTTTATTGTTAAAAATCTTAGCACCTGATCTATGGTACTAACTGCTGGCCTAAACCCTGCTTGTAGATCAGAAATGGCATTGGTTTCCAGAATCCATTCTTCTAGACGGGACAAAATTTGCTTTGCAAAAAGTTTTTGGAAGTTGTCAAGTAAGGAGATTGGACGGTAGTTGACAGGGTTAGAGGGGTTACCTTTCTTAAAGATGGGAACTATCTCTGCTCCCATCCAGGAACTCGGGACAGGTGCTCCTGCAGTTACCGCATTGGAAATGAGGTTCAGATATGGGGCCCATATATCCGGGTTTGTCTTGTATAAATCGCCTGGTATTTTATCAAGGCCGGGGGCCTTTCCCCATTTCAGTGAAACGATCGCAGCCCTGGTTTCAGACAGGGTAAATTCAATTTTGGGGGTCTCAGTAATCATGATATGGCTCAATTCCCTGGTAGTAACACTGGTAATCCCAGAATATAATCGGGAAAAGTGATCTGTCCACTCTACAGGGAGTATTGAGGCACCAGGTGAACGATTAGGTTCTTCACTGGCATCAGCCACCAGTTTCCAAAATTTCGAGGTGTCGTTTATTTTAGCAGACTCCAGGAGGGAAACCCATCTAGATTCATCCCATCTCCTACGGGCTCTACTTTGTTCCTGTTTATAATCTTTCCTAGCTTCCCTTATATGATCTGACTGGCCTCCTCTTAAAGCTCTCAGCAGTTTGTGCTGTGCTTCCCTGCATGCATCGTTAAACCACCTTGCGTTGCACTTCTTTTTAACTTCTTTTGCAGGCTCTTTAGTAAAAATATTTTTTAGAGAATTAAAAAATTGAGTGTGGGCTCCTATAAGCCCACCACTATCTTCTAAAGGCTGAGAAATGCGATCCATGTGATCAGCCAACTGCCTGTAGACAGATGCCAAGGTGACTGTGTTAGTGTTCAGGGGTTCCCATCTGACATTTCGTCTATTGTTGGTCAGTGCGAGCTGTTGTTCGTGAGTCTTGTGACAGGAGACTTCAAGTAGGGGTCATAAATTCCTAAGAGATAAAATCAATGGCTCATGGTCACTCTCCTCATGTTCTACAATATTCATGTCAACCATATAGCCCCACAAGCGGATGTCACGCAAAATATAATCTATCTGGCTCTTCTGTGTCCCGCGCCTAATTGTAGGGTGAAGATTTGGGTCCGAACGGGAGCGACCATTGCAGGCCCGCAGGCCATGTGCCAACGTAATATCCACAACCTGATGTGTTAATCTATTTATTTTTGGTCTTTTGCTTGACACCAGTTGAGGGATACCCCAGTAGGCGTCTTCATCTTTGTATAGTTCCTGGGCCAGCAAATAGGGTTCGAAAGTGACATTAAAATCTCCTGCAATAAGAATAAAGTGGGAGGGTGATTTGCAAGAGAGAAAGCTGTCCAAAATAGTCAATGTGTCGGACTCATATTTGCTACCCAGGCTCCTGTTATAGATATTGATTATTAAAAGTGGTTTCTCGCTAAGGGATGGTATTGATAAACCCATCAAATCGGGGTAGCCCAAGTCAATTGTTTCAACCCGGCATTTGAGGGAACAGCTAAGCCATATAAGCAGCCCACCTGAGGGTCTCCCTGAATTCACCTTAGTTGCTGGGACCCAGTAACTTTTATAACCAATTCTGTATTTAGGCTCCAGTGCCCACGTTTCTTGGAAAATACATATTTTATGTTCGTCTATGAATTTGCCCCATTCAGGGTTGTTCATTTTATTTTCCAACCCTGCAATATTCCAACTAAGGATGGTATCTAGGCCATCTGTTTTGGCTTGGGGAGCTTCAACCACAAGGTTCTCTCTTGCAAATGGGGTGTCGTGGGGAGGTTTTATACCCTTTTCAGTCATATATATACCAGCCACGTTTGAATTTCCCACTACAGTATCGCCCAAGATATTTCTTGTCCCGTCTAAAACGGGGGGTGGCGTGAGCAGTTCAAGTATCTGAGATGGTGGTGAATATCCATGCTTACTGGGGTCTATTAAATCCGTGGCTAAATTGGTCTCAAGTACCTTGCCCTCCTTATTTGCACCCCCAATATAAGTTTCAGAACTCTGGGCACAGGAGGGAAGCCAGACACTAGTTTCCATCTTAGAAAGATCTGGCTGAAC
This sequence comes from Pleurodeles waltl, assembly GCF_031143425.1. NCBI lineage: Eukaryota > Metazoa > Chordata > Amphibia > Caudata > Salamandridae > Pleurodeles > Pleurodeles waltl. The sequence continues at coordinate 154,593,764 of NC_090437.1, forward strand.
AAGTGCGGAAATTGACGTTGGGTCTCTGGTGTCTGCAGTAGGGGTTTGTTCAACCTCAGAATTACCTTGCCTTATTTCGTGTATTTCAATGTTTCCGACTATAGGGCACTTCTTATCCCAATTTTTTGAACCTTGAGGCTGAAATGAACTATACACAGTGCTGGCTTTTAGTCAATCGATTTCAGAAAGCGAGAGCGAAAGGGGGCTGCGTCTCAGCTGGGGGTCAGGCTGCATCTGCACCCTAGTGGGACCTCTGAGTGGCATTGTTACCCCCTTAGTAGCTGGTACAGCCTTGTGAGGGTAGAAAGCCTGGAGCCTACATAGGGAGGTTACTCCCCCTAGAGGGTTAGATAGGCACACATTCAGGGAAAGCTGTTGGACAAGGGAAGGCGCATCGAAGTTAATAACAATACAATCCCCTGTACCGGGGTTTTTGAGTGGACCCACCCAACCCACCCTCCTCACCATTAGTATTGAGGGTATCATATGAAAAGCAAATCTAGCGTATCTATGTAGCCAGTGGATGACCTTATTTTTCAGTTCTGTAAATGATTCGGAAATGTTAGGCTTGAGCTTAGGAACATTCGTGATAACAAGCACATAAGGGCAAGCTTCCGGTGGTAGGTGTAAAGTTCTCATTCTGGTTCCTAGATCCCTATACATCCGGTCTGCAGGAGGGTGGGTCTGATCCTTGTGCTGTTTTGGGCCCGTATTCATGGAAAAAGCAATTTCATCAGTCCGCCTTGGGAAGAGGGGATCACTCTTTAAGCGCTTAGTTTTAGGGGAATTGGCCAGTCTAGCAGTCAAGGTGTTCTAAAAGAAGTATTGAGCTGTCCATGTAATTCACGTATCCTGGGTCTACAGAAACCCTGTGGGGAAATTGCGAATAGTTTAGGATTTGAGGAAAATAAATTATATTGTGATTAAATGTTGTCCAGTGGTGCCCAATCCAGAGGTGATATTGTTTCAGATCCCATGTCATGCTGAATGGTTCACCAGAGTGGAGCTATCACAAGCATTCTTTTCCATTCTTCTTCATGAGGACAGCCAGTTTCTTCTGAGTATTGGTGCAGAATTCCTCAGGGGTTTTCAGAGTCACCGTCCATTTTCCATCAGATACTAAAGAAGAATTTGGAATCATTGGAAATGGCTTTCCAATCAACATTGGCCCAGTACACTGAAGATTTGTTAATTGCTGCAAAAACAAGAGATGCTTGCAGGCATGGTACGACTACCTTGTTAAATGATTTGGGAACGAAAGTGTTGGTAAAAACCGCTTACCACCATGCTGACGGCCACAAACATACCACTGCGGTGGCGAATATCCGTTCAGCATATTTATGACAAACACACACTAAACCGACAGAATACAGCCACATACACAAGTCCGCCAGCCCAAAGATCAGTGGTAAAGTGTCAGTACCAACACCCATACCGTTATGCCAACAGAACAACGCTCACCACATCATGACCCACGAATCACCATGGCAGACATTCAATGGCGGTAAACCATTTGCGGTACACACTGCTGCTCTCAGAATGGACCCCCAAACACTAAACTACACAACATTGGCCAATTAAAAAAACACACACCTGACACCCATACACACACCACACCCACCCACCCACCCCACTATAAAACACACACCCACATTACCCACAACCCTTTACGAATACAAATCATTGCCCCAGACAGACATATAGACCACTGCGACAAATACACACACACCCATGCATCCCTCACGCACTCCACTACGCACACCCAATCACACCACCCAACACCCACACACCTACACACACCACAAAACACCCATGGCCCCACAAAGGCACCCCCGTTTCACAGATGAGGAATTGCAGTTTATGGTGGCGGAAATACTCAGGGTAGAGCCACAGCTGTTTGGAGCACAGGTACAGCAGATATCCATTGCAAGGAAGATGGAGCTATGGTGGAGAATCGTGGACAGGGTGAATGCCGTGGGACAGCATCCAAGAACAAAAACAAGAACATCAGGAAGAGGTGGGATGACCTACGAGGGAAGGTACGTTCTGTGGCAGCAAGGCACCAGCTCACCATACAGAGGCCTGACGGTGGACCCCCACCTCCTCCCCCACAGCTCACAGCATGGGAGGAGCAAGTCTTGCCATTATTGCATCCTGAGGGACTCGCTGGAGTAGCCAGAAGACTGGATACTGGTAAGTCAACATTTAACACTTATTACCCCCATACCTGCATGTATTCACACCCCCTCACCCTCACTCCCATTATTCCACTGCATCCCACACACTGCACCTACACATATAACTAACCACAATGCCAAGCCCTGCATGCCATACCAATGCATGGATAGCCCTCCCAACCCTGCATGGACAGCCACCAAAAAAGCATGCACAGCATAGGGGAACTAACAAGCACACAATATGCCACTATACATAAAACATATACATAAACAAAGGTGGCAGGGCAACAGCAAAGAAAGAGGGGAAGTTAGGGATGTACAACATGTCACAGGCATGAAGCATAACACATCACTTACATCCCCACAGGTGCCCCAGCCAATCTCAGTGGAGAGGAGGTGCCACAACTATCCAGTCCCCCAACAGAAGATGCCCGCAGTGATGACAGTAACTCTGGACTTCAGGATCTGGATCAACAACCTGGCCCATCAGGGACCACTGGTCAGACAGTCACCCCAGCCCACTCACAGACCACCACAGACCCTCCCCCATCAGTTACCAACACCACACCACCCACCCAGCGTCCCCACACCTCTGTTCCCAGGACACGTCAATCAGCAGTGTGCCCACCTGTACAGGGACCCCAGTCCATACCTCATAACCAAGACAATCATGGACCTGGGGTCAGTGGCAGTGGGCACACCGTTAAGGGGGCAGGGGCACAGGGCAACAGGGACATTGGGAGTACAGCAGTGCACCAGTGGGAGGACAGGCCTAGGGAACCACATCTCCAGGAGGCACTCACCAATGTCCTGGGGGCCTTCCAACAATCCCAGGACACGATGGGCCAGATCCTGAACAACATGCAGGAGATCAAGCGGCTGCAGGAGGAACACCATCAGGAGATCAGGGAGGACTTGCAGGTACTCAATACCACCATGATCTCCACAGCAGGGGTGCTGGCAGACATGGCCAACATCATGAGGGAATGGACTGCACAGCAGAGGGCCTCTACCACTAGCAGGTCTATTGACCGGCCCACAACATCCGCTGCAGCTAGTGGACAGGAGGCCCCGCCACAGGACCACAGGCCACCAGGACCCCTCCCCTTACAGAAGGTGAACCACCCCACAAACATTCCCTGCAAACCAGACAGAAGCCAGAGACACTTGCCAAGATCAAGAGCACCGCCAGGAAACAAGACTCACCTGATTGTCCCCCTTGTGTCCCACCCTGTCACCTTGACCACTTTGAACTGCCCTTGCTCCCCTTCATATGGCCCCTTAGACACTGGACCTGTGCTACAAACAGACTGGAACAATACCCTGGACTTTCCTCCACCATCACCCAATTCCATTGCACTTCACCCTCAATTTTATAGCACTACAATAAACAACCTTGAACACAATTTGAGTAACACTGTTTTATGTGTCTTAAATGTGCATTTCTGGGAACTGTCAAATCGATTACAAATGATCTGAACACTGTGATAGCTAACAAATAATGACCTGGAACTGTCTGTAGTGATTACATCTGGACAATGTTGTCATATCACCAACATCTGGAAAATGAGAAGCCATAGGTGACAGTAAATTGAGATGCAAAGGAAGTGAATGCCATCATGCCACAGGCACACAGATAAATCAAGAGTCAGAATAATGGTCAATTCCACTGTCTCACCTGTTTGTCGTTGGAAGTGTTGTCGTATAACTGCTGTTCCGTTGTCCTCATCCTCATCCTCTGCCTCCTCATCCTCACTGTCCTCAGGGTCCACTGCTACCACAGGGTCATCTCCAGTTCCCTCCCCTGAAAAAAGGCACATGTCGTCTGAGGGCCAGGTTGTGCAACATGCAGCATGCCACTACTATCTGGCAGATCTTTCCGGGTGAGAAGCACAGGGATCAAAATGTCAGATGGAGGCACCTGAACCTTGCTTTCAGGAGGCTGAAGGTCCGCTCGATTATTCTTCTAGTTCGCCCATGTGCCTCATTATAACTGTCCTCAGCCCCTGTTCTGGCATTCCTCACAGGGGTCAGCAGCCACGATAGGTTTGGGTAGCCAGAGTCACCTGCAAGTATTGAGGGACAACATTTAGCCTTACACAATCCTATGGGGAGAACACCTGAAGTCATACACTGATATACAGTGGGTGGGTGATCTGGCTCACCTATTAGCCACACCCTCTGCCTCTGTGGTTGGGCCATCACATTTGGGATGCTGCTATTCCTCAAGACAAAGGCTTCATGCACCGACCCAGGACAATTGGCAGTGACTTGGGAGATGTACTGGTCCACCAGACACACCATTTGCACATTCAGTGAGTGGAAACTCTTACGATTCCTAAACACCTGTTCATTCTGGCGGGGGGACTAACGCAATATGTTTACCGTCAATTGCCGCAATTATATTAGGGAAATGGCCCAGTGCATAGAATCCTGCCTTCACAGTGGCCAAATCTTCCACTTGGGGGAAAGCAATGTAGCTGCACATATGTTTCACCAGGGCAGACAAGACCCTTGCCAGCACAATAGAAAACATTGGCTGTGACATTCCAACTGCCAAGCCCACTGTCATTTGGAAAGAACCAGTTGCCAGGAAATGGAGCACTGATAGCACTTGCACGAGAGGGGGAATCCCAGTGGGATGACGGATAGCTGATATCAGGTCAGGCTCCAATTGGGCACACAGCTCTGTGATTGTGGCCCTGTCCAGTCTATAAGTCAGTTTAATGTGCCTGTCCTCCAGTGTAGCCAAGTCCACAAGGGGTCTGTACACGGGGGTTTGTCTTCTCATCCCATTCGTCCGCAGCATTAGGTATCCAAGGGACACAAGAGTGAGTATGCTGTCACAATTTGAACAATGGAACCACAACCTCAGAGTACATGTTGCATTTATGTGATGAGACAGTGGGAATGACAAGGTATGTGCAAATCTACGCAGTGATGCAGTAAAGCTTAATCTGATGGTTGTCCATCACCATGACATGGCGACTGCCTGTCGTGGCAGTGCAATTCCTCATTGGATAATATGGGGCTCTATGGAGTACAGTGGCCAATGGGGATCTGCACCAGTGGTGACGGTATACACTGCTGCGGATGTGACCACCATTTTCTGATTCCTCACTTGTTTCCTGACCTTCAACAGGAGAACACCTACACTGCATGTGCTGCTGTGACCTGTGTCTGGAACCTATAATGGCTTGTGTGACCAGGGAAAGGGCCCCTGCCTTCACTTTGGAGGAGTTGGAGCGTTTGGTGGATGGGGTCCTACCCCAGTACAGACTGCTGTATGGGCCTCTAGACCAACAGGTGAGTACACCTTGGGCACGATGCATGTGTGAAGGATGCATGGAGTATTGTGTGCAAGCATCGTGTTATCGGGGGTGATGTCATGTGGTGGTGTACATGGTGTGCGCCGGACATGTATGTGCCAATGGTGAAGGAAACAGGATTGGTGGGCCATATGAGTGACAGGCTGAATTGTATGTGTAATGGGGTCCTCCTGTCTGTATCGCCTCTGCAGGTCAGCGCCCATCAAAAGAAGGAATTATGGCGTGCCATTGCCAAGGATGTGCAGACCCTGGGGATCTGTAGCAGGTGGAGCAACCACTGCCGGAAACGGTGAGAGGACCTGAGACCCTGGGCACGGAAGACCGCAGAGGCCCAGCTGGGGATGGCCTCCCAATGAGGAAGGGGTGCCCGTTGGAACCTGACCCTCCTGATGGCCCGCATACTGGTGGTGGGCTACCCAGAGCTGGATGGGCGCTTGAGGGCATCACAGCAGCCACGAGGGGGTGAGTACAGTAGCCGTTGCAACACTATTTTATAGGTGGCATGGGATCTGGGTGGTGGGTGTCAGTTAGTGGGTGCCCCTTAATTCTAGGCCAGACATTGCAGCATGATCCAGCTCCAGGGTAATGTTTGAAAGGGAAAACAAGGTAACCTAGCGAGCTTGCATTCCATGTCAGATAGGGCTTAGTGGGTCCCAGGAGGTATGCAGTTGGCAGTGTTTGACCCTCATCTTGCTGTGGCATCTACCCAAATCAATGACAGTGCAATGCATTGTGCTCAATCCTGGTCCCTGTGTGTGACAGTGCTGTGTATGCCGACTGTGGTGTTGGTGCATTAACTGAACCAGTGTTCTCTTTCTCTCCTCCCCCTTTATCTTCTGTCATCCTGTCCATGTGTGCATTACCATCATCTGGCGGAGGGGCACCGGCGACAGAGGGAGCTGCATCCCACAGGACCCAGGAGGCAGAGTCCACCTACGCCGAGGGTACCAGTGGGATGGAGGGTGAGAGGAAAACCACGGCGGAGACAGGAGGTGACAACACAGACTTCAATACCTCCTCTGATGGAAGCTCCCTGGTGGTGGCGGACACTTCTATGACCACCCAGCTGCAGGTGCAGCCGTCACCCCCTATACCAGCACCTCCCTCTCAGTAGCCCCTCAGCGAGTTGCCCGTGCCCGCTCACCCAGGAGGGTGGGCATCTCCTGCGCCCCAGGCACCTCAGGCCCTGCCCCAGTGAGCCCTGCTGCCCTTAGTGAGGTGGCTATTGACCTCCTGAGATCCATCTCTGTAGGGCAGTGAACCATTGTGAATGCCATCCAGGGGCTGGCATCCCAGATGCAGCAATGCAATGCATTCCTGGAGGGCATCTATGGTGGAATGGTGGCCCAACAGAGTTCGATTCAGACTCTGACCTCCTCTCTGATGGCAGCCATTTTCCCTGTCCCTACTGCCCCCCTTGCAACTACCACTTCCCAGGCTTCTCAACCCCAACCCTAACCCATCCCATGCACACATACAGACGAGCTGCCACACAAAACAACATACAAGAGTGGCACAGTCAAACACAGGCACCACACTTCAACACACAAGCACTCACGCAAACACCAGACAGTTGCAGACACAACCACATCCACTGCCTCCACTGTTTCCCCTTCATCCTCCACCTCCCACACAGTCACGTCCACACTCACAACTGCATGCACTGCTTCAACATCCACCACCAGCATCACCACACCAGGCAGCACACACACCTCACTTGCAGACACCTCCACAACATCCATGCACGCGTCCCCTGTGTCCTCTCCAACCCTGTCTATCCCCCCTTCCTAAAGGTCACAAACGCAAGCACTCAGACACCCAACAGCCATCCACCTCACATCAGCACACTCCCCATGCACCTGCACCCAAGTCCATCAGACGTACTCCTCCAACCACTCCCTCAACCTCCACTCCCATCCTTCCTCCCTCTTCCCGCCCCACTGTCCCTGAGAAGCTTTTCCTTGCTCAGCTTGACCTCTTCCACCCCTCCAGAAGCAGTGGGAAAGTCACCCACCTGAGAGACTGTGGCCTTGCACTCCCTAGCACAGAGAAATGGTCATGGAGCCCCCTCCAGAAGCAATGGGAAAATCACCCACCTGAGAGACTGTGGCCTTGCACTCCCCAGCACAGAGAAATGGTCATGGACCCCCCTCCAGAAGCAGTGGGAAAGTCACCCACCTGAGAGACTGTGGCCTTGTACTCCCCAGCACAGAGAAATGGGCATGGAGCCCACTCCAGAAGCAGTGGGGAAGTCACCCACCTGAGATACTGTGGCCTTGCACTCCCCAGCACAGAGAAACGGACATGGAGCTCTCTCTAGAACCAGTGGGGAAGTCACCCACCTGAGAAACTGTGGCCTTGCACTCCCCAGCATAGAGAAATGGACAAGGAGTCCCCTCCAGAAGCAGTGGGGAAGTTCCTGAATTACGCTGAGGTGCCTCTCACCCTCATCCTCCTGAGGTGGCTGCCCACTTGAAAAATGATGCCCCTGCAGAGTTGTGTGCAGTTGCTGTCAGGAGACAAGTTGGGCCTTGGACTGTGCCCTGTGGCCATGTGGGACCTTTGTACTTTGGACTGGGCATTGGCCCTTTGTGGACATTTGTACATATCTAGTTCATGTGGTGGCTTTTCCCCTGCTAATACATTTTCAGTACTTCCGAAATCTGGTCCTTGTTTTATTGTGCCATGTGTTGTGTGCGATTGGTTTACATCTGCAGATGGTTTTGTGTATGGTGTGTGTGTGTCTGGTGTGGGTTGTGCATGTGTGTGTGTCACTCTCGTTTTCCTCCCTCCCTCCCTTGTGTGCTAGGCGGCTGTACTCACCGTCGTCGTCTTTGTCGGCGTTGGTGTTCCAGGTGGAGCATGGCGTAGAAGAGCATCGGGAAGACCTGATGTTTCGGTTCCAAGGCGGCGGCAGAGTCCTCTGTGTACTTGTTGGTGAGTCTTTTTTTTCTGTGTTCTGTTTCCACCAGGCTTTTGATGGCATTGGCACTGCCCTGGAAATCCTGGCGGTTTCCTGTGTCATAATATGGTGGGCGGTACTTTGTCTTCCGCCTGGCTGTTGATGGCGCCTGCCGGCATGTGTGTTGTTAACGCCCTGGTGGAAGGTGTGGTATATTGGCTGCCTCTGGGAGTTCTCACCACCATGGTCATAATTTGGCAGTAATTACCGCCGGCCTGTTGGTGGTATTTCCGACACTTTATCACTTACTGCCAATGTCATAATGAGGGCCAAAGTGTCCCAAGCAAAATTACAGTACTGTCAGAAAGAAGTGAAGTATTTGGGACACCAAATTGAAAAGGGAACTAGAAAGATTTCCAGAGAGAGAGAGTCACAACCATATTACAGATGAATCAACCAGTTATGCAAAGAGATGTCAGAATGTTCCTGGGAATGGTGAGCTACTGTTTCCAGTAGATTCCCAACTTTTCAATCATTTCAAAGCCACTGCAGAAGCTAACTCACAAAGAAGTCTCTGATCCCCTAGAGTTAGACCAAGCTTGTATGAAAGCTGTTATGTTTTAGTATTTTAATGCAGGGCTCGAGGGATGTTAATTGGCATGCGGGGCCCGTGGGTAGAATGTGGGGAGTGGAATGCGGGCCTCGTGGGGTGGAATGTGGAATGTACGGGCCGGTAGGAAAGGCGGTTGGGGAGATGCCGGCGACACGCTTTGAGGTGGTTCTGTATTTGTTTGGACTTATCTGCGAATAAACTCGTTACCTGCTCCTGCCTTCAGTGTCAGCGTTCTTGGGGCCACAACAAAAGCCTTTACAGAGTTGAAAGAAAGTACATGCAAAACTCTGGCTTTGGGAATGCCTGACTACACAAAGCCATTTATGTTGTTTTGTCATGAGCGTGATGCATGTTCCTTGTCTGTTCTGACACAGGTCCATGGTGGTGTAAACCGCCCATTAGCATATTTTTCAGCTACTCTGGACCTAGGTGCAGCAGCATTACCAGGCTGCCTGCAAACTGTTTCAGCGGTTGGATTCAGCCTCACTCAGAGTGAAGAGCATTGTGATGAGACATCCTTTAACTGCTTTGGTCCCTCACTCCATTGAAGTTTTGCTTACCCGATCCTAGACCCAACATCTAACCAGCGTGAGATTGACCATATATGAAACTCTAATTTTGGGGTCACCAAATGTTATTCTGAAAAGGTGTACAGTGCTTAACCCAGCAACCCTGCTTCCAAACGAAAATGTTGAAATTGATAAACTGAAAGAGGTTAAACATGACTGGAAGTTACTGGATGAAAATGACCAGATTATTTTTGTTGATGTTCCTGTTTAAGAGATAACATGGGAACATTAAAAGCAGAATACGCAGTGTGCACAATTTCTGGTATATTCGAGGCCCCCTGGCTTCGAGGAGTGTATTACGCACAAGTGGCTGAATTAGTGGCTCTAACTAGAGCATGCTATGTCTCTGCACAGCTTAAAGTTACCATTTATACAGATAGTCAGTATGGATTTGGAATAGTCCACGCTTTTGGTCAGCTATGGTCCTGACCTCCTCTGGTCCACCAGTTAGAAATGGTGAAAGAATGCATGATTTGTTTCAGCTTTTACAAATGCCTGAAAGGATTGCTGTGGTGAAATGCAGTGCACACCAGAAATCACAAGATTTTGTATCAATCGGAAATGGATATGGGATGAAGTTGCAAGGTTTTGCAGCAACCTAAGACTCCATCAAAGACAAATGGGAACTGTTACCTGTGGAAGAAATGAGTATGAATTTTGCTTTAACTGTGATCGACACTTGGGAGGAGCTGAAAGCTCTTCAAGAAAATATTGACAAAGATGAAAAGAAAATGTGGGTTAAAATGAAATGTGTACAGAGGTATGATGATGTGTGGGTATCAGGGGAAGGCCAGATAGTCCTGCCAAACAACATGTTGACTCAAATGGCTAGGTATAATCACGGTCAAGCACATGTTGGAAGGAATGCTATGACTCGAATCTTTAAACAGTTTTGGTTCAATTCAAAATTTAGCCAGGTTGCTGAAGTAGTTTGCCACCATTGCATTATCTGTCAGCAGATGAATGTGGGTAAAAGAACAGTGGTTAATATGAGCCACATTGGACAAGCAGGAGGTCCATTTAGCAGAATTCAGATGGATTTGATTGAAATTCTTGTGTGTGGAGGGTTGAGATATGTGCTGGTGACTGTTTACATTTTTAGTCACTGGGTTGAAGCCTACCCCACACAAAGGAATGATAGCCTTACTGTAGCGAACCTATTACTTAGAGAACTGATTGGTTTTCCGGTCTCTTTAGAATCAGATAGAGGACGTCACTTCAACAATGACGTAATTAAATTACTATGTTCAGCACTAAACAATGAGCAGAACTTGCACTGTAGTTACTACCCTGAAGCATCAGGCCTTTTTGAGCAAATGAATGGTACCTTGAAGTCCAGACTTGCTAGGATGTGTGCATCTACAAATCCGAACTGGCCAGATGCTCTACCGCTGACCCTGATTAGTATGAGAAACACATCTGACATGAAGACTGGACTGTTGTAGCATGAAATCCTCATAGGCCAAGCAATGAGGTTGCCAACGGTTCCTGCCAATGCTCTTGTGAACATAACAGATGATATAGAGTTGGACTACTGCAAGGGTCTGGCTGATGTGGTTCACTCTTTGTCTCATCAGGTGGAGGGCACAACTGTGTAGCCATCTGAAGATCAAAGCCACAACCTGAGAGCTGGAGACTGAGTTGTGGGCAGAAAACACGTGAGGAAGACTTGTTTGGAGCTCAGGTGGAAAGGCCCTCATCAAGTAGTACTGGTTACTATTGCTGCACTGCTGTGAAGTGTGCAGGAGTTCCTAACTGGATTCATGCCAGCTATATTCGGAAAGTACCCTGTCTTTTGGACAATGAAGAAGAGTTGCTGAGGGTACCAACAACTTCCAGACAAACTCCAGAAATAGAGAAGAAAGCTGGAGATTCAGAGACTGACTCTGAGCAGATCGAAGACAATCCAGACACACCTGTGAGAGACGAAACAGAAAATCTACAGGAGAGTAACAGTGAACTGACCTCAACTGAGGTAGCAGGAGAGTCTAGTCAGAGGAGGGCTCTCCCAGAAACAGACAACCTTGAAAAACAAACATAGCAAGCTACAGACCCAGAGGAAGGAGTTGAGGTGGATCAAAGTCAAAATGATCTGACTCCTCCAAGAAAAGTCGCAGGTACATCAAGTCAAAATTCTACAGAATTAAAAAAAGCTGAATGTCCAAACTTGAAGAGAGAATTAACCAAGAGTCCATTGAAAGGTGATTAGTGGCAGAAATCACAGGCTAAGAGAAAAGAATCGTTCACAGTGTCATTAATCGAAGAAGAAATAGACACTACAAGAAAGAAAGATTTGAGTGACGGAGAGTTAAATGGAAAAAGAAGATTGAAAAGAAAGAGAATTGCAAATAGAAAATACGCAGGTCCTGAGTGGGCATATGCTACAACTAGTGATTGGTAAAGTGAATTTTTGTCTTTTTATTTTGACCAGGTAAATGCAGGCATGTGTTCCTTTTCCAGGGTAAATGGACCTTTATGTTAAATGGACAAGACCCAGCAATTCCAAGGGTTTACTACATATGTGGACCAAATGCTTATTACTGTCTTCCGAAAGGATGGTCTGGCACATGTTATTTAGGAATAGTTTTCCCAAAGATTTATCAGATTGAAAACGTAAATGGGATACACAAACAAAATGAATTCCACATTGCTAGACCAAAGAGAGAATCTTACTCTGGCATAATTGGAGATATATTCGGAGCAATGATTCCCTCAGTGGGAGTTATCCTAAATTCCATGAAAATTCAAAAGTTGTCTACTATTGTGGATAACATGTTGACTAGTTTTTCGGGAGCCATGATCCTAATGGATACGAAAATGGCTGCAGTACGATCTGTGACTCTTCAGAACTGCTGTGCGTTAGACATCCTTTTAGCAAAGGAGGGTGGAGTTTGTAAAATGCTGAGATCACAACATTGTTGCACATTGTTAGAAATGGGATCTCTAGTTGGCAGTCGGTTTGCACCCTGTCCAAGTAGGGACCCTCACTCTAGTCAGGATAAGGGAGATACCCGTTCAGATAACCCCTGCTTACCCCCTTGGTAGCGTGGCATGAGCAGTCAGGCTTATCTCAGAACAAATGTGTAAAGCATTTGCACATAACACACAGTAACACAGTGAAAACACTACAAAATGACACCTCACCAGTTTTAGAAAAATGGCCAATATTTATCTGTGTAAAAAAAGACCAAAACAATAAAAATCTAACATACCGTAATAAAGATATGGATTTTGCAAAATTTAACTTAAAAATACAGTACCTTGAAGTCGATAGCTCCGCCTGGGGCTATCACAGTGCTGTGATCAACAAAACCAACAGTTTAGGCCAGCTGCGGTGTCGTGGACCACCCCCAAGCAGTACCTTTGGATTTGCAGGGCGTTGTGATACTCGCGATGAGATCCGGAGAGCAGCGTCGCGAGGTCGGTTCTGAAGTCGGTGTGGGGGTCATTGGGCCCTTGAAGTCACACGCGTTGCAGATTGAACTCCGGGCTGATGAGGTCAGGACCTCTGATGCAGATGGTGTCGGGGCTGCGGTATAAAGTGGGACAATGCGACATGCAGTGCCCACAGGCAACAGTGCAGGCAGCGGCTCGGTGACAGCGTCCAGCAGCGTCGGTGAGACTAGGGGTGCGGTGTGGGGTGGGCCAGTACAACTTACAGTGCCACCAGGTCACGGTGCAGGCAGCGGCGGCATCCTTGCTGCTTCCACAGTGCAGACAGGGACGTCTGTTGACAGCACTGGAGTCAATGGTGCTGGCGTCGGTTTATTGGGGCTGTGGTGTGGGACAGGACGGTGCTTTGTGTTCCTCACAAACGGTGTCCACAGGCCACGGTGCAGACAGCGGCGCCGGTTTCATCAGGAGCGGCATCGTCGGGGATGCCCAAGCTGTGGTGCGGGCAAGGCGATGCCGGAGTGCGGGCCCAGAGGTCACGGTGCAAGCAGCGGCTCAGTGGTGGCGTCAGATGACGGTGTCAGTGAGACCAGGGTCGTGGTGCAAAGTGGTACTCCCAGGCCCGTTTTGGCAGGATTGGTTATCTGACCATATTTACATTTATGGACTTTGCCTGAATGACACTGCCAGCACGGGTTTTCGGTAAGATATTTTTCCGTTCACTGTGTCTCCTGACAGTGGTGGTACTAGTTATGTGATATCTCTGTGGACTGCTCAATCTATAACTATATCTTCTTCGATAACTGCGTTCTTCCGTTTGTTGGGGTGCAACTTATTCAATATCTTTCTTGGGGTGCTCAACTAAACTGCCATTTTATGGTTATCTAATGAGCTATATATATATTTTTTCACTCTCGACTTCTGGTTTAATCTAATTACAATCCATTAATGGAATTTTATGACTAATTGTCATCAGTATATTTTTTAGTTATCAGAACACATATGTCTACAATTTGCATACTATTAAGTGCTTTTGGACCTTATTATTTTTTTATTTTTTACTCCGTTTTCTTCTAATTAGGCTCATTACAAATGACTGTGTAATTGAATATTACCAACTATGACCGACTGGATACCACATAAGTACGCTTATCTTCTTTTACATCATCTTTCCACACTGCCTTTCGAATACTAACCTTAGTCTCACACTGGGTAAAAGGTATTTTTCCCCAGTTTATCATATTATTCGTGCACTTCATTTAACCATGGATCTGCTCCCTCATGTCCTGGTTCTAAACTCCTATTCCTTGCTGGTTCCCTCTATCACACTGTATTTTTTATACATTAGAGAATCTTAATATACTTCTCACCTTGACAAATATGTGTCCACGTACTTCCATGTCTCTTCCCATGAATTTGTTTTGTTTGTAACATATATGTAGTTTTCATTGGTATGTTTTGTATTATTGTCTTTTCTCCAAAAATTCTTCTTATTGTTTCATGTTACGTTACAGCCCTGAAGAAGCCCCATGTTGAAGGGCGAAACCCGTTGGCTGTCATTTCTATGTACTTCATGCCGTAACAAGATTATTGTGCAAATAAAAGTCTTTTGAATTGGAAATAAATAAATAGAAGACTTGTGTCATCACTACCATAGGAGAATTGGACTCTCTGTATACTTTGTCTTAACAATTGTTTTTCAAGTGGTGCACCGCCTCTATAGTTTGTAAAACATGAAATACAGTATAAACAATTATGTACACCAAGTCCGGATAGTGCACCATTCATAGTCCATGGACCACTGGGTCCAAAATGCATGGGCGAGGACCACACCCGGTACCAGACTCCAAACGGAGAGAACACTGCTGGGTCATCAGATCGAAATGAAACAGGCACCTCAGGGGGAAGGGAAGGGGGGCACCTCAGCCGGATGAGTGCACGACACCAGCTCCACGAGAGGGCTCTATGCCCATTGATGTATCCTGGGGAGTACAAAGCCACAGTCTCTCAAGTCTCTCCAGTGGGTGGTTTGCCCACTGCTTTATCCTGGGGAGTGCAAAGCCACAGTCTCTCAAGTCTCTCCAGTGGATGGTTTGCCCACTGCTTTATCCTGGGGAGTGCAAAGCCACAGTCTCTCAAGTGGATAACAGTCTCCACTGGTTCTGGAGGGGGCTTTGTTCCCAGAGTGCTTCATCCTGCCAAGGACTGAGGTAGTGGATGCCTTTCTCCACTGGTTCTGGAGGGGGCTTTGTGCCCAGAGTGCTTCATCCTGCCAAGGACTGAGGTAGTGGATGCCTTTCTCCACTGGTTCTGGAGGGGGCTTGGTGCCCAGAGTGCTTCATCCTGCCAAGGACTGAGGTAGTGGAAGTGACACTCCACTGATGGCGGTGCAACATGCAAGCTGCCCAGGCTCCTGGAACTGACCACCAGCCTCGGATGACTGACCACTGGGGATGGCAGTCATGTCTGCGGTGGTGCTACTGGCTCAGGATTTTGTGGGGTCACTGGCAGTGCTGGCAGCGGTGTCAGTCGCGGCGGTGCTTGCGGCCGCCTCAGTGGCATCGGTGCTGGCGGCGGTGTCAGTAGCGGCGGTGCTTGCGGTGGGCTCTGTGGCATCGGTGCTGGCGGTGATGTGTGTGGCATTGGTGCTGGCTGCGGCCTCTGTGGAATCTGTACTGGCGGCGGCCTCTGTGGAATCGGTGTTGGCGGCGGTGTTTTTGGCGGCGGTGCTGGTGGCGTCTTTGTGGCGGTGGTGCTGGTGGCGGGCTCAGTGACTGCGGTGCTGGTGGCGGGCTCAGTGACTGCAGTGCTGGTGGCAGGCTCAGTGACTGCGGTGCTGGTGGCAGGCCTCAGTGTCGGCGGTGCTGGCGGCGGTCTCTGTGGCGGCAGTGCAGGTGGCGGTGCTGGTGGCGGTCTTGTCCACCGTGCAGGATGGCGTCGACGTGGACCTGCCCTTGACTTTCTGGCCCTTCCCCACCTTGAATGGTGGCACAGCTGTCTTGCCACTTTCCACTTTTGTTTTGCCTGAGCCCTTGGTGGCAGGTGTTTTTGCCTTCTCCCTCCGGGATGTGGGCAACCTTTTGACTTTTGGAGGTGGTGGAATGTCCTTGCCCTCGCTCCATGGGGCACTGGCAGCCCTGTTGCTTGATGCACTCCAAAATCCCGCTATTGCTAGCACCACTGTGCCCGGTGATGTGGTGGCTGAGGTGCTGGGTTGAGACATGGAAAGGTGGGCCCTAGGGGATGGACGGGGGGGGAGGTGAAGGGAAGAGGTCAACATTTGATAGGAAAAGCTTTTTAGACAAACTGTGACGGGTAGATGGAGGGGGTTTGGGAGTGGAGGAAGAGGTAGTGGGTGTAGGAGGTGTACGTTTGCTGACTTTGGGTGAAGGTGCCTGGGCTGGAGGCTGTTGTGAGGTGGATGGCTGTTGGGTGAGTGTGTGGCTGCGTTTGTAGGGCTCACAGACACACTGGGAGAGGACAGTGGGGATGTGTGAATGGTAGTGGGGATGGTGAGTGCACCTGAGCGGTGTGTGGTGATGGGCGTGCTGATGGTGGAGGTAGTGGCTGAAGATGTAGTGCATGCAGGTGTGAGTGGAGATGAGACAGGGAGGGAGGAGGAAAACGTGGAGGAGGGAGACACAGTGGAGGCAGTGGATGTTGGTATGTGTGCATGGGTATGATGCTTGTGTGAGTGCCTGTGGGATGTGTGGTGCTTATGTTTGCCTGAGCCACCATTGTGTGTTGATGTGTGTGTATGCTGTTCTGATGGTGTGCTTGGCATAGGCTGAGGTACAGGGGATTGGGTCTCGGTGGAGGAAGTTGGAGGGGGAGACTGGACACAGGGACAATGGCTGCCATCAGTGCAGAGGCCAGAGCATGAAATGCTCGCTGTTGGGCTGCCTAGCCAGAATGAATGCCCTCCAGGTATGCATTTGTTTGTTGCAACTGCCTCTCTACACCCTGGATGGCATTCAGAATGGTAGACTGCCCAACAGTGAGGGATCTCAGGAGGTCAATAGCCTCCTCACTGAGGGCAGCAGGGCTGACTGGGGCAGGGCCTGAGGTGTCTGGGGTGAAGGAGATGCCCACCCTCCTGGGTGAGCGGCCACGGGACGCACGCTGAGGGGCTGCTGGGATGGCGGTGCTGGTGGGGGGGGGTGGCGGCTGTACCTGTTGATGCGGGGGGCACAGAGGGGCCCGCCACCGCAAGGGAGCTCCCATCAGAGGAGGAGTCACTGATGTCACCTCCTGTCCCCACCGTGGAGCTCCCCTCAGCCTCCGTCCCACTGGTGGCTTCAGACTCCATTGTCTCGCCCTCCAGGGCCATGTGGGATGCAGTTCCCCCCTGCTCCGGTGGCACTGCTCCTCCACCTGATGATGCTAATGCACACAAGAACAGGGAGATCAGAAAAAGTGGGGGGGGAAGACAGAAGAAAGACATGTTCAATGCATGCAATACCGCTACCGTTGGCGGACACTACAGACACAGCAGCCCTCTGCACTACGCCATGCACTTAGAGTTCCCTAATTAATAACAGGGTCATGGGGTACAAGGCCTATGCCTGATTGCTGCACACATGAAAGTCACAGGAGCCTGACTAGGTGTAGATGGCTCTTACCACTGGTGGGGTTGGGGTGCCACACAGCCTACCTCACGAAGGGACCTTGCCTACAAAACTCGCCTTGGCCTAGGGGAACCCACAGCCCACCTCCCCCACCCAGACATCTCGTAATGCGGGCAGAGTCAGATGGATGTGACTGTACTCACCCCCTTGTGGCTGCTGTGATGCCCTCAAGCGCCCATCCAACTCCGAATGTGCCACCACCAGGATCCGGAACATCAGGGGGGTCATAGTGCGATGGGCAACCCTCCCACGTTGGGAGGCCGTCCCCAGCTAGGCCTCCACTGCCTTCTTGCTCCAGCGGTGAATGTCCTCCCATCTTTTCCAGCAGTGGGTGCTCCGTCTGTGGTGGACCACCAGGGTCCAGACGTCATTGGCGATGGCACGCCAAATATCCTTCTTCTGGTGGGCGCTGACCTAGAGGAATAGTATAGGGGAAAAGGATAATCTTTAACTGTCCAGACCATCACAGTCATTGACCCTCGTTCCCACCCTTGCCCTGACATACATACACTCACCGTCCGTTCATGCAGGCCTCAGTCCCCCTGTATCTTCCATCCACACCACTCCAAACAGGCATTGCCCATGCAGCATGCTCACAGTGTACTCACCTGTTTGTCTGGAGGACCGTAGAGTAGCGTGTACTGTGGGAGGACCCCGTCCACTAATTTCTCCAACTCCTCCGAAGTGAAGGAGGGGCCCTTTCCCCAGACACATGAGCCATTGTCGCTTCCAGACTGAGGTCACAGCAGCTCTTGCAGTGTAGGTCCTCTCCTGTCAAAGGTCAGGTATCAAGTGAGTGAACAGAGAGAAGATGGCGGTCACGTCCGCGGCAGTGTGTACCGTCACCGCCGGCGTACATCGTCATTGGCTCCTGGGACCCTTAGGGTCCAATGTTAACCAATGCAGAATTGCGCTGCGGTCTTCGACCGCGTACCGCGACGGTGTACAACACTAGCGCAGTTACCTCATATCCCCTTGTCCCACATTACAGGTCAGGCAGCCGCCATTTCAGGGGGCCACATGGCAATAATCTTAAATGCATCACACCTATCTAGGCCTTGCATACACACAGTGACAGGCACATTGCGGATTGAAAAATGGGTGCAATAAATTCTTTTTTTAATACCTCAGTGTTGGCTGACTCTGTGCTCGCTGCTCTCGTCCATAAGGCACGTCTGCTGGGGCAGGTGAGGAGATGGCAGCATCCTCCGTGTACAGACCGCTGGTGGACCTGTCGACAATGGAAGACAGACACATCATTATCACTTACAGTCTTGATCGTGCCACAATCCAGGAACTGTGTGCCCAGTTGGAGCCAGACCTGATTTCAGCTATCTGCCATCCCACAGGAATCCCCCCTCTAGTGCAGGTCCTGTCAGTACTCCATTTCCTGGCAAGTGGGTTTTTCCAAACAACAGTGGCCATTGCATCAGGGATGTCCCAGCCAATGTTCTTTAACGTGTTGTCCAGAGTGTTGTTTGCCCTGCTGAAACACATGCGCAGCTACATCGTTTTCCCTCAGGTGGAGGATTTGCTTACAGTGAAAGGTGACTTCTATGCCCTGGGACATATCCCCAACATCATAGGTGACATTGATGGGACACATGTGGCCTCGGTGCCCCCCGCAGGAGTGAACAGGTGTACAGAAACAGGAAGAGCTACCATTCTATGAATGTGCAGACGGTGTGTTTGGCTGTCCAGTACATCTCCCATGTGAATGCCAAGTTTCCAGGCTCAGTGCATGACGCTTACATTTTGAGGAATAGCAGCATCCCTTATGTGATGGGGCAACTCCAGAGGCACCGTGCGTGGCTAATAGGTGAGGACAAGGAACCAATACCGTGTGAAT
Organism: Pleurodeles waltl; assembly: GCF_031143425.1. Taxonomy (NCBI): domain Eukaryota; kingdom Metazoa; phylum Chordata; class Amphibia; order Caudata; family Salamandridae; genus Pleurodeles; species Pleurodeles waltl. The sequence goes on from NC_090437.1 coordinate 154,613,224, forward strand.
GATTGTCTGGCTCTGGGGTTGTTCGTAAGGGTTAGTGTGTGCCTAACAGTTTTCCCTCGACATTTGCAGGTGACTCTGGTTACCCCAACCTGTCATGGCGACTGACCCCAGTGAGAAATCCCAGGACAAGGGCAGAGGAACGCTACAATGAGGCACATTGGCGAAGTAGGAGAGTGATCGAAAGGACTTTCGGCCTCCTGAAGGCCAGATTCCGGTGCCTCCATATGACAGGTGGTTCTCTCTACTACTCATCAAAGAAGGTGTGCCAGATCATCGTGGCCTGCTGTATGCTGCATAACCTGGCTTTGCGATGACAGGTGCCTTTTCTGCAGGAGGATGGTCTAGAAGGAGGTCTTGTGGCAGCTGTGGAGCCTGTGGACAGTGAAGAAGAGGAGGCAGAAGAAGAAGATATCGACACCAGAAACAACGTTATCCAGCAATACTTCCAGTGAGACACAGGTAAGAAGACATCACTGCCTCCTACATCTCATACAATTGTTCGACCTATCATATGTCTGTCACTTTCACCCAGTGTATGGACCCTGACTTGTTACTTTGCATTCCCATTTCACAGATGTGGGTCCCACTGTGTGACCTCTCCTATATTACCTCATGGACTAGAGCTGTGTGACATAGGTATGTTGACAAAACAATGGACATTGCTATTTTCCTTAGTTATAGCAAATACACATTTGTGAAAGCACAGACTGACTCCAGATTGTTTTGTGATTCAAGGGTGTTTATTTCAGTGCAAAATAGTGGAGGGGGTTGTAAAATGGTCAAGGGTGATGGTGGAGGAATGTCCATGGCAGAGTCCAGTTATTAGTCTCACAGGTGCATTGTCCAAAGGGGCATAGGAAGTGGAGCTGGGGCAGTTTAAGGATGGACATGGTGACTAAGTGGGACAGAAGGATGACATTCAGGGTCCGTTTGCGGGGTGGTTCTCCATCTGCAGGGGGTGGGGTGCTGGTGTTGTGGTCCTGTGGCGGTGCCTCCTGTCCACTAGCACCGGCGGAAGTGGTGGGCTGTTCATCATCGAGGCTAGTGTCAGGGGCCCCTTGTTGTGCCACAGTGTCCCTCCTGATGTTCACAAGGTCCTTCAGCACCCCTACAATGGTGACCAGGGTGGTGTTGATGGACTTGAGTTCCTCCCTGATCCCCAAATACTGTTCCTCCTGCAGCCGCTGGGTCTCCTGAAACTTGTCCAGTACCGTTGCCATCGTCTCCTGGGAATGATGGTACGCTCCCATGATGTTGGAGAGGGCCTCGTGGAGAGTGGGTTCCCTGGGCCTCTCCTCCCCCTGTCGCACAGCAGTCCTCCCAGTTCCTCTGTGTAGGAAGTTGGCTCTGTATGTACTATTTCAAAGTAAGAAATAGCATGCACAGAGTCCAAGGGTTCCCCTTAGAGGTAAGATAGTGGCAAAAAGAGATAATTCTAATGCTCTATTTTGTGGTAGTGTGGTCGAGCAGTAGGCTTATCAGAGGGTAGTGTTAAGCATTTGTTGTACACACACAGGCAATAAGGAACACAAACTCAAAGACAATTCCAGGCCAATAGGTTTTTATATAGAAAAATATCTTTTCTTAGTTTATTTTAAGAACCGCAGGTTCAAGATTCACAAACAATACTATAAATGAAAGGTATTTCACTTAGGAACTTTAGGAACTTTGAATTAGCAATTTAGCATATACAGTTTTCACACAAATGACATATAGCTATTTTAAAACTAGACACTGTGCAATTTTCAACAGTTCCTGCGGGAGGTAAGTGTTTGTTAGTTTTGCAGTTAAGTAAACCACCTACAGGGTTCAAAGTTGGGTCCAAGGTAGCCCACCGTTGGGGGTTCAGAGCAACCCCAAAGTTACCACACCAGCAGCTCAGGGCCGGTCAGGTGCAGAGGTCAAAGTGGTGCCCAAAACGCATAGGCTTCAATGTAGAAGGGGGTGCCCCGGTTCCAGTCTGCCAGCAGGCAAGTACCCGCGTCTTCGGAGGGCAGACCAGGGGGGTTTTGTAGGGCACCGGGGGGGACACAAGTCAGCACAAAAAGTACACCCTCAGCGGCAGGGGGGCAGCTGGGTGCAGTGTGCAAACAGGTGTTGGGTTCGCAATAGGTTCCAATGGGAGACCAAGGGGTCTCTTCAGCGATGCAGGCAGGCAAGGGGGGGGCTCCTCGGGGTAGCCACCACCTGGGCAAGGGAGAGGGCCACCTGGGGGCCGCTCCTGCACTGGTGGTCGGATCCTTCAGGTCCTGGGGGCTGCGGGTGCAGTGTCTTTACCAGGCGTCGGGTCTTTGAAGCAGGCAGTCGCGGTCAGGGGGAGCCTCGGGATTTCCTCTGCAGGTGTCGCTGTGGGGGTTCAGGGGGGTCAACTCTGGCTACTCACGGTCTCGTAGTCGGCGGGGAGTCCTCCCTGTGGTGTTTGTTCTCCACAAGTCGAGCCGGGGGCGTCGGGTGCAGAGTGCAAAGTCTCACACTTCCGGCGGGAAACGTGTGTTGTTTCAAAGTTGCTTCTTTGTTGCAAAGTTGCAGTCTTTGTGGACCAGAGCCGCTGTCCTCAGGAGTTCTTGGTTCTTCTAGATGCAGGCTTCAGAGGTCGCTGGACCCTGTGGAACGCGTCGCTGGAGCAGTGTCTTTAGAAGTGGGGAGACAGGCCGGTAGAGCTGGGGCCAAAGCAGTTGGTGTCTCCGTCTTCTCTGCAGGTTTTTCAGCTCAGCAGTCCTTCTTTGTCTTAGGTTGCAGGAATCTATCTTGCTGCGTTCTGGGAGCCCCTAAATACTCAATATAGGGGTGTGTTTAGGCCTGGAGGGTTAGTAGCCAATGGCTACTAGCCCTGAGGGTGGCTACACCCTCTTTGTGCCTCCTCCCTGAGGGGAGGGGGGGCACATTCCTATCCCTACTGGGGGAATCCTCCATCTGCAAGATGGAGGATTTCTAAAAGTCAGAGTCACCTCAGCTCAGGACACCTTAGGGGCTGTCCTGACTGGCCAGTGACTCCTCCTTGTTTTTCTCATTATCTCCTCCGGCCTTGCCGCCAAAAGTGGGGCCGTGGCCGGAGGGGGCGGGCAACTCCACTAGCTGGAGTGCCCTGGGGTGCTGTAACAAAGGGGGTGAGCCTTTGAGGCTCACCGCCAGGTGTTACAGTTCCTGCAGGGGGAGGTGAGAAGCATCTCCACCCAGTACAGGCTTTGTTACTAGCCACAGAGTGACAAAGGCACTCTCCCCATGTGGCCAGCAACATGTCTGGTGTGTGGCAGGCTGCTAAAACTGGTCAGCCTACACGGTAGTCGGTTAAGGTTTCAGGGGGCACCTCTAAGGTGCCCTCTGGGGTGTATGTTACAATAAAATGTACACTGGCATCAGTGTGCATTTATTGTGCTGAGAAGTTTGATACCAAACTTCACAGTTTTCAGTGTAGCCATTATGGTGCTGTGGAGTTCGTGCATGACAGACTCCCAGACCATATACTCTTATGGCTACCCTGCACTTACAATGTCTAAGGTTTTGCTTAGACACTGTAGGGGCGTAGTGCTCATGCACTTATGCCCTCACCTATGGTATAGTGCACCCTGCCTTAGGGCTGTAAGGCCTGCTAGAGGGGTGACTAATCTATACCTGTAGGCAGTGTGAGGTTGGCATGGCACCCTGAGGGGAGTGCCATGTCGACTTAGTCTTTTTATCCCCACTAGCACACACAAGCTGGCAAGCAGTGTGTCTGTGCTGAGTGAGGGGTCCCCGGGTGGCATAAGATATGCTGCAGCCCTTAGAGACCTTCCCTGGCAGGGCCCTTGGTACCACAGGTACCAGTTACAAGGGACTTACCGGGATGCCAGGGTGTGCCAATTGTGGAAACAAAAGTACAGGTTAGGGAAAGAACACTGCTGCTGGGGCCTGGTTAGCAGGCCTCAGCACACTTTCAAATCATAACTTGGCATCAGCAAAGGCAAAAAGTTAGGGGGTAACCATGCCAAGGAGGCATTTCCTTACACCCTGTTTTCCTGTTCCTCTGTCCCCTGAACCGTGTGCCCACTGCCACTGCCCCCAGGTCTCTGATGTTCTTGGGTTGGTGGGTTTGCCTGGGTTCCCTGTAGTGGTGGACACACTGCTGCTTGACGTGTCCTGGGGACAGAGGTATGGGCCCGCTGAGTGGGTGCTGTGCTGGTGTTTCCTGAGGGGGGAGGCTCTGTGGTGGCTTGTGCCAGTGTCAGGGGAGCCGACTGTCCCGAGGTCCCAGATGGGCCGGGCTGGTCATACAGATCCAGTTGGACAGAGCTGCTGTCATCACTGTGGGCATCTTCTGTGGGGGGTGTGGACATGTCTGGAGCCTCCTGTCCGTTGACGTTGGGTAGGGGTCCTGCAGGGGTGTAAAGGCATGATTATTGCATCTGTGTGTGCCATCGTGTGCAATGGTTTGGTGACCCTGTACCCCAGTACTTACATTCTTGTCTAGGACCTTGTGTGATATTTGGTTTGGGGATCTGTGTGGGTCTCTGTAGTGGAGATGCTTTGGTGATGGTTGTCCATGCTTTGGTGTTGCATGCAGGGCTTGGTATTGGGATGTGTGGGTTGTGATAGTGGGACATATGTGAGGTGTTGGAGTGATGGGGTGAGGGTGGGGTATGTGATAGCATGCAGGTAGGGTGGGGGATGTAATAGTTAAGATTTGACTTACCAGAGTCCATTCCTCCTGCTACTCCCGCGAGGCCCTCAGGATGCAGTATAGCCAAAACCTGCTCATCCCATGTTGTTAGTTGTGGGGGAGGAGGTGGGGGTCTGCTGCCAGTCCTCTGAACTGCAATCTGGTGTTTTGAGACCACGGAACGCACCTTCCCCCGTAGGTCGTTTCACCTCTTCTTGATGTCATCCCGTGTTCTTGGGTGCTGTCCCACTGCGTTGACCCTGTCTACGATTCTGCGCCATAGCTCCATCTTCCTAGCTATGGAGGTGTGCTGCACCTGTGATCCAAATAGCTGTGGCTCTACCCGGATGATTTCCTCCACCATGAGCCTGAGCTCCTTCTCAGAGAACCTGGGGTGTATTTGCAGTGCCATGTTGTGGTGTGGGTGATGTATGAGGTGGTGCGTGTTGTGATTTGTGAGGGGATGTGTTTGTGTGTGTTGTGTGAGTTGCGTGGATGGTTTGTGAGTGATGGTGTTGTGTGCCTGTGGATGCTAGTTTGTTGATGGTGGTGTCTCTCATTGGCCTTCTCTCTCAATTCTGGTCGTAAGGGTTTGTGGGTGATGTGGGTGTGTGTTTTATATTGTATTGAGTGTGTGGGAGTGGTGGTGTATGTGTATCAGGTGTGTGTATTTCGAATTGTCCAATGTGGTTGTGTTTTGTAAATTTGTGTGTATTTTGAGCGCGGTTGTGTGTACCACCAATGGAATAGCGCGGTTGAAAGACCACCGTGTGGATTAGTGGGTCGTGATAGTGTGGGCGTATTCTTGTTTGCGTGACGGTGGAGGTTTTGTTATCGCCAGTTTATCACTGACCTTCGGTGTGGCGGACTTGTGTGGGTGTCTGCAATTTGGCGGATTCCGGCCTGTGGGTCGTAATAGCTGTAGCGGATTTCTGCCACCGCAGCGGTGTGTTGGCGGTCTTCTGCAAGGCAGTGAGCGGGATTTACCGCCAATGTTGTAATGAGGACCACAGTCCTTTCAGGTGTAAGTGACCAATCCTTCCTCCACTCTAGCTCAGATGGATCATCAGGATCTGCAGGCTACATCCCAGCTCCCTTTGTGTCACTGTCTAGAGGAGAGGCGTAAACAGCCCAACTGTCAAACTGACCCAGACAGGGAAACCACACACAGGTAGTCACAGAATGGTTTAAGCACAAAAATGCCTACTTTCTAAAAGTGGCATTTTCAAACTAACAATCTAAAAACCAACTTCACCAAAAGATGTATTTTTAAATTGTGAGTTCAGAAAACCCAAACTCCAAATTTCTATCTGCTCTCAAAGGGAACCTGCACTTTAAAGTTATTTAAAGGCAGCCCCCATGTTAACCTATGCGAGAGATAGGTCTTGCAACAGTGAAAACTGAATTTAGCAGTATTTCACTGTTAGGTTATGTAACACACATCAGTACATGTCCCACCTTTAACCTACACTGCACCCTGCCCATGGGACTACCTAGGGCCTACCTTAGGGGTACCTTACATGTAGTAAAAGGAAAGCTTTATTCCTGGCAAGTGGGTACACTTGCCAAGTCAAATTGGCAGTTTAAAACTGCACACCCAGACACTGCAATGGCAGGTCAGAGCCGTGTTTACAGGGCTACACCTGTGGGTGGCACAATCAGTGCTGCAGGCCCACTAGTAGCATTTGATTTACAGGCCCTGGGAACCTCTAATGCACTTTACTAGGGACTTACCAGTAAATCAAATATGCCATTCATGGATAAACTAATCAACAGTACAATTTTATATAGGGAGCACTTGCACTTTAGCACTGATTAGCAATGGCAATGTGCACAGAGACAATAAACCAGAAAAAAACAGTCCAGTATACCATAAAAACAGGAGGTCAGAAGGTAAAAAGACAGGCGAGACACACCAAAAAGCTGCCAGGTCTAACACACATTTACACTTAACAATACTAAAGAAATTACAAGCTTTATTAACAACCTGACTAATATTAACTCTGACTTAGATGTGCTGAAAGAACCTGGAGTTTGGGAAAAAATTGGCAAAGGTTTTGCTTCTGTGGAAATTGGCTGGGCAACCTTGGGAAAGGGATCATTATGAACGTAATACAGATAAGATTGATTATTATAATTTGTATGATCGGATTATGGGGAATTCGTAAAATTTATAATGTGATTAAAAGGAGGAAGTTGAAAAATGATCAGAGGAGGGAAGAAATTCAGTTAGAAAGATATTTTAGGGAAAACTCAGGAAAGAAAAGAAATGTAAAGGGTTATAGTGGGACAAAATTTTAGGTAAACAAAAATTTGTGTCAAAATGATGTAAGGTGTGATGACACATTTAGTCATCAGAGGAGGGATTGTGAAAGCTGAATTAATTACTAATGAATTTGTATTGATTGATGGGTTAAGAGTCTACATGAATTAGGCTAACATGCAAAATAATGTGTACCTTGGAAAATGAGCCTCCTTGAGTGGCCACCATGATGCGTGTGAAAATTAAAAATCAATTCACATTTCTTAAATGATGTACACTCGTAGAAACAAATTTAATAATGGATTACACTAATATATTAATGTTATGTATTTCCTTAAATAATGTTGAACTTTTGAATAATTACGAGGTTTGGGCCTAGTCGACAGGCCTCATGTTAAGTTCCATGGCCTAATAAATGTTTGTAAATGTCTTGTGAAAGCAGAGAACTAATATTGCTCATTGTTCACACTGTGCTGACCAAGCGATTTGTTCATGCCTTAACATTTCTCACGAGAACTGCTGTGAAGATGTTCTGTGTTAGAAAATGTTACTTTGTAAATCTGATGCATGAGAAAGAGATGTTCCCAGGAGCTAACAATGGGCGCACTGACTACAGCTAGGACTTCAACAAAGAAGTTACCTGATGAACCTGACAATGAGAATGGGAAAAGAGGAGTCAATCATCGACGTGTGAAAGACTGTTTAGTTATATTTTAGATTTAGGTTTTAATTGCTATTGGTCGTACAGCCACCATACAATTTCCTGACCAATGATTGCGTGAGAAATGCTTTAGTATATCCTGATTATGCTTTGCAGAGCTATTAGCCATTTTGCCATTTGCCATTCTGCCAGTTAGCCATTTTCCATTTTCCCTGCCACCTTAGCCCATTCTGCTCTTGGAGCACCACAGTTGCAGATGCCTTTTTCCCTTAACCATCCTAATAGCTAAATTATGTTAATGCAGATTTTTTTTCTAGCATAACCATCCTTGTAGAGAGGTTGTGTTAATGCTGATTCCTGGCTTCATAACCATCCTCGTAGAGAGGTTGGGTTAGTGACGATTTCTTAGCTTGATGACCTTTTTATGGTTCAGCCAACTTAGAACCCAACCGTGGCTGAGCCATTTTCCTTTCATTGCCTGTTGCTGACCCTGACCAGAATGATGTCCAACTGATGAAGAAATCACAGCTTTCTGACCCAATCGAGGTGAGGTATACTGAAATGCGGTTACTTTTGTTGAATGTTTTTCTTTCAGGTACCAACCGCTATTTTTGATAGAGCCCTAGTTAGTTGTTTTTCAAATAGTCTTATGACTAAATTACTTTTGCATGAAGTCCAAACATGCCATTCTAATCAGAGGGTTAGTTAGAGTGTTACACGCTTACCAATGTCATTAATGAAAAATTGATTTTGTTCACCTTAATATCTAGATGTATGCTATCTCTGTTGTTCAGTTATTGATGCTATTAATTTGTACTGTAATGCTTGAGTGCCTAATGATCAATGCATTCGTTTAATTGAGATTGTTTTGATGTTTTTGTCAGCCGGTGTTGTTTGTATATGCATATCATTTGGTTCTGAAACTAATTTACGTGATATTAGCATTGTTAATAAAGGGAAATAAACTTTCTAAATTTTACCAAAGGTGTGGTTATTCATGCCACACGGGTCATGGTACCTAAAGATTAATGACTCAAAGTCATTAGAAATTGATTTGTTATTCATGTTCTGTTGTTACTGATCAGAGGTTAAGAAAAGATTGTGTTTATGGTGGAATCACTCCAAGCGTAGTCAAAAGATCCATCTGACTTCTAACGCGTCCCCTTATAAACAAAATACAAAGAACCAAATAAGGCCAGACGTGTTCAGAATAGTCATGAATCACTGTGGTGTTCTAGTGTCCTCATGGTTGTCTCATTCTTAGTCATATTGTGCCATATTCGCTGATGACCACCTCAAACGTATCCCATTCTAACCCTTGACTTTTCATGTCAATAAAGTAGTGACCAACCATGTCTACTATGGTGCTGCAAAAGGGGAGTGCAGTGTTCCAGTCTGCATCAGGAATATGTCTATTGGGGTGTACACAGGGAAGCAAAATGAGTTTTCCCATGATTCAAAATGTGGGGCTTTCCATATGTTATGTAAGTTCTAGTTCCTCAGCCACTCTTTATGAGCTGATGCATTCATCGCACTTGTGGTGGCCCCAGTAGGGAGAGCAATCTATCAATTTCTAAATCCATCACATAGTTGATGTTTTCCTCTAAACCAGATTTGTGGCACCATCACATACTGCATGATGCATTTTCTCATGTAGCAGGTCAGCTCATAAGACATTAGAAGCATAGCCACAGATCTGCATTAAGGGAGAACTATCCAGAGGACCCCGAATTATCACTTACCTCCCCTCTTTTTGAATTTCTTTTTTAACCTCAACCAGGGTTCCTGGCATCACCTGCATGAGTTCTCCTCTGGCAAATGAAATGTACCCTGTTGTACACTGCTCCTTTTCCATCTGTTCTGCAATTTCAGGATTTCAGATTTGGTGAGATGTGTCTCCTGGGGAAAGGCCATCTAGGCTCCCTTATTTTCATCTAGGGTAACACTTTGTCCCACTTCACGGCCCCTGCTACATTACTAATATTTTATGTTATAAGTCTATGTATTGTATGGTATGGCACTACTTTTGGGTGGTGCCCTTTTCACATCTTAAGGTCCACTTTGTTCACCTTCCTACGGTAATAGCTACATGTGGCACACACCATCTAATACAGTACAGCTTCCATGGAGGCCTTGTGTCTATGCACTTCAATCCCCCCAACCTATGGGTCTATTGTGAACTGTTTATCCACGGACTACAGAGGAAGACCCTCTCACCCCCTCTGATGCAGTTGGAAATGCTGCATACCCCACAATGGGCTACTTATGGAAGAGCGTGAGGGGATGCACTTGTGATAGAAACTTGTTGTAAGAAATTGTGAGGAAACCCCTCCCGACCCGGCTCCGTGCCTGGAGTGGGCATACAACGTCCGTTTTCTCAACAGAAGCAGCCAGAAGGGCAGCGGGACCTGGAAAAAGAAAGCAAACATTTATGAGGAAAACAGTGGGCAGGAATTTCAGGGACATCAACATTAATGAAAGACTTCTTTCGGCAGGAAAGGAGGGGTGAGACCGAACTGGGAGATCGAGCCACTTGGAGAGAGAGGAGGAAGCCAGTTGTGCGTGACCTAAAGCAGGAAGTAGAAGAGGACCAGAATTCCAACACTAGGTGCAGGAAACAGGAGAGGAACGTCGACCCGGCAAGCACAGTGCAGCAGGAGGAAGAGGGGGGAAACACAGACAAGCTGAAGGATGAAGCGGAAAGAACAGCCAACACTGTAGAGCCGGAGGAGGCAGCTGAGGAGTGGTTTGAGGCTGATTGGTGGTTACCACCAAAGAGGCCGCTACCATCTGCCACAGCTCAGGAGAGCTGTGGCTAGTGCGATGAGTAGGCGAGACAGGGATAGGCGAGGAGCCTTGTATAAAATAACATAAGCTCACAACAAGAGGCACGTTTGAATTGCATGCAGTCACTGAAAGAAATGCCTACAAACACAAGGGGGAGTATATGAGATACAAGTGGTACTAAATCAAGAGTAATTATGGAATGCACGTTGAAAGCATTCCTCTTTCCCTAAGTGTTTGGGCTGATAAAATAGCCTCTAGATTTTCAGTTTTTTTTTATGCGTTCATTATATATATTTTCTTCTTACCATAATCCTCATGACATCACTGGGGGCACATTCTCTGTATTTACTCGACTGCCTTGTGAGGGAAAGACAACAGAGAGAACATCAAAGTATTCACTTCCGGTGATTTTGCTGACAGGAAGAATTAGGCCCTATACTCACCGGCCTATTCCTATTTTCTTTTGGAGGGTTCTGGCGGTGACATTCTCTCAGAAGACTTTGGCCCTCATTCTGACCTTGGCGGGCGGCGGAGGCCGTCCGCCAAAGTCCCGCCGGCAGAATACCGCTGCGCGGTCAAAAGACCGCCGCAGTTATTCTGAGTTTCCCGCTGGGCTGGCGGGCGACCGCCAGAAGGCCGCCCGCCAGCCCAGCGGGAAACACCCTTCCATGAGGATGCCGGCTCCGAATGGAGCCGGCGGAGTGGAAGGGGTGCGACGGGTGCAGTTGCACCCATCGCAATTTTCAGTGTCTGCATGGCAGACACTGAAAATCTTTGTGGGGCCCTGTTACGGCGGCCCCACGACACCCCATACCGCCATCCTCTTCCTGGCGGCCAAAACCACCAGGAACAGGATGGCGGTATGGGGCTCGGAATCCCCATGGCGGCGCAGCCAGCTGCGCCGCCATGGAGGATTCCCCAGGGCAACGGGAAACCGGCGGTGCACCGCCGGTTTTCCGTTTCTGACCGCGGCTGTACCGCCGCGGTCAGAATGCCCATGGGAGCACCACCAGCCTGTTGGCGGTGCTCCCGCGGTCGTTGGCCCTGGCGGTTTTTACCGCCAGGGTCAGAATGACCCCCTTTGTAGGGAAGAACATAAGAAAGGAAATCAATCAGTCAATGCCGGTCAAGACGAGGACAATCGCCGTCCTCGTCTTTGCCTCTCTGGATAGTCTCCTAATATATGCTGTGTTTTTACTCTAACATCTTCCAATATCTAATAAAGAGACAGACAAGATTCACCAACCACCCAAGTATCCAAAGGCATATTTCTGTCTTGGTCTCCCACAGCAATTATCCTAGAATTAAAACTCAGTAACATGAAAAGTGGAGTTAATAAATTAGGATAAATATGTTTTGAAAGATCTGCTCATTCCCACCCTAATACATCACATTGATGAAGGTTCATAGGCCACCTTTTGAGCTTTCATTGTGACCCAGTAGGAGCTACTGGAGAAGTATAGTCACTTGTCTAGTCTCTCCTGGCGTCCGCTACCAACTTGTATGTACTTGCGTGCTCAGCCATTTTATGCAAGGTACCCCAAGCCACTGGTTGACTTCCAGTCCTGCCTGTGTCGCTTCAGCCAAGTGATCAGAGTTATTGCCTCATGAGGAGCCATGACTGTAGGAATGACCTGTCTTCATTGAGGATTCAGATTCATGTAATGCTTTGGCAACCACCTCTTCATCCGCCCTGTCCACAATGTCCGCAATTATTTTGTTCAGTGAGCGGCATCTAAATCCTCCTATTTCACCTGCAAGACCCCATTCGATTAGCTATACTAAATGGAGAAGAAATGGAAAATTCCTTTCATGATTGCTTGTGGTCCTATCACACCTCACCAAATTGAATTACTAAAGTGTCCCTTTTTGTCTCACTTAAGGCCAGGGAACCCAGCACTAAGTTAATCCCTAACTGGTTTTGAGGTGGTGAGCTTGTGTATGCAGATCAAAATAAAATCAATGGTAAAATACTTAAACGTTATTTGAAGTACAATGATAGGTACGATAAAAAATACAGTACAAAAATCCAAAAGTGGAAAATTGGTGATTGGGTACAAATTAGAAGAACTACCAAAAACCATTCAAATCAGAGTAAATACTATCCACCACACCAAATAACAAGGGTATATCGCAATGTGGTAAAAAATTGTCATGTTTGGAGTGCTGATAAGTTCACTAGGGTAAATGCTAAATAATTGTATGGAATGTATATATCAAATCTTTTACATGTATAAAAATGCCAACATTTACGCATGTTCTTGTTATTACCAATTGTTTTCAACCTTGTGTCCCTATGATCTATATTTTATAATATTTAGGGAAGGAGATGTGTTGTAATGTTGTTAAATTATAGTTCTATTGCAATATATACAGTAATGCCACTTGTCCCTTCTGAATGGAATGTTCCCCTTTCTCCACCTTTTTCCTTCAACAAAAGATGCTAATTAGAATGTTGACTGTGAGGTGTTCAGAAATTGTGGAGAGCTGGTGCCTGGAAATAAAGAAACATGTTACCTCTACAGCTTCTGTCATTGACATAACACATAGTTAATGTTGGTCTGTTCACAACAGCCCCATATTGTTGGTTACTGCATTAGTTTTGGATGTTAGTGCTGCTTGCGAGTCCTACACTGCACTGAGCATGCAGTCAAGACATCCTTTAGGTCGGGCCATCTCTTTTTTCTTGTCAGATTTCGCCATTCCTATAGCTGTGCCTGTGTCAGCCTCCAGTGCTGCTGTCCTGCTGGCCTGTTTTGATGTCTTGAGCATCCCCATTATCCATTAACTTCACTTTCTTGGCCACAAGAAGGAATAAGAGGCGTCTCAGGTTTAGACTCACCAATGTGGTCTATTTGAGTATGGACTCTCCATCTCAGTGCTCCTTGGAAGTGCCTCTACTGCTTCTGCTCCCTCTCCTTCATTCTGTGCCCTATCGGCTCTGGGAGTTCCTCTTGTCTAGTTCAAGTTGACACCTCCCAAATGAATATCAGCAATGCTCCACCAAACACACTCTGGTAAGCCTTGTCCTTGCCTGGGCTTTTCCATGTCCCTGACTCTTTGTCCCACTTTCCTGCTTACCTCTGATCCAAAGTAATCAGTCTGGAAGGCGTTTCCATACAGCAGGATGTTCTGTTCACCACACGGTCACTGTCTTGTCACTCCAGCTGCAAAACACTATCCCTCCTCAGCAACTGTAAATTTGTCTGCTCTCCATTTATGTAGTTGAGCTTATATCCACTGAAGTGAATCCAGATTCAGTCCCCTCTTAGTGGGTTTCCACCTTGAGTTCAGATAGCAGACACTGTCCTAGAATTTTTTGGGATTTTAGGGATAGAAAGGGCAGCTCTGGAAAGCATGCCTTGTCTGCCATACTGCAGGTCATAGTGCCAAGCCATCCCACTTTAATCTTAATTTAAAACTATACTCTGAAGAACTATTCAATGCCACAGGCATTATTTATATAAATGGTATCAAATGCCCAGGTACGCATCCATACCTCCGTAGCAACAGGGCTGGTGAACCGCAATATTTTATACAATCAACTTCAAAACTAAGTTGTCTGTCAGATTTCTGTGAGAATCTAAAGCTGTGTATCATAGCTTCTGCCTCTGAATAGATACATGCTGGTTAGAGAAATGGTGGCTCCCACACAGGCTCGGACAGCCTCACTACGGGTCAGTCATAGAACTGGGTACAAGGGTTAAGAATGTGTTTGACCTGGAAGAATGCACTTTATTTTAGAAGTAACACTCATTTTGTTAATGAAAACACTGCAGATGTCTAGGTTTCTAACTGGAGGGTCACAGAACCGAATCCTGGTGTGTGCACTGTGGAATAGTAATGTGCACTGAGACCCCAGCCTATGACTGAAAAAGGTGTGAAAATATGAGTCATTATTTTAAAAAGGTATTGCACACTTTATAAAATACAAAACTGGTTGAAAATGAGAACCCACATGGTTAGCTCTAAGAGGAGAGTAGTTCTTGATGCAGATTTTTTAAATAATTGAGTAATTGTGGTGTCCATATATTACAAAACTGGTTGAAAATGAGAACCCACATGGTTAGCTCTAAGAGGAGAGTAGTTCTTGATGCAGATTTTTTAAATAATTGAGTAATTGTGGTGTCCTACCTGTAGATTTTGGCATCTAGCTCAGCCGGCACCTAGGGAAACCTACCAAACCTGTGCATTTCTGAAAACTAGAGACCTAGGGGAATCCAAGATGGGGTGACCTGTGGGGCTCGGACCAGGTTCTGTTACCCAGAATCCTTTGCAAACCTCAAAATCTGGCTAAAAAAACACATGTTCCTCACATTTCTGTGGCAGAAAGTTCTGGAATCTGAGAGGAGCGACAAATTTCCTCCCACCCAGCGTTCCCCCAAGTCTCCCGATAAAAATGATACCTCACTTGTGTGGGTAGGCCTAGCGCCCGCGACAGGAAACGCCCCAAAGCACAACGTGGACACATCCAATTTTTTTAAAGAAAATAGAGGTGATTTTTGCGAAGTGCCTACCTGTAGATTTTGGCCTCTAGCTCAGCCGGCACCTAGGGAAACCTACCAAACCTGTGCATTTCTGAAAACTAGAGACCTAGGGGAATCCAAGATGGGGTGACTTGTGGGGCTCGGACCAGGTTCTGTTAACCAGAATCCTTTGCAAACCTCAAAATTTGGCTAAAAAAACACATGTTCCTCATATTTCTGTGGCAGAAAGTTCTGGAATCTGAGAGGAGCCACAAATTTCCTTCCACCCAGCTTTCCCCCAAGTCTCCCGATAAAAATGATACCTCACTTGTGTGGGTATGCCTAGCGCCCGCGACAGGAAACGCCCCAAAGCACAACGTGGACACATCCAATTTTTTGAAAGAAAACAGAGGTGTTTTTTGCAAAGTGCCTACCTGTAGATTTTGGCCTCTAGCTCAGCCGGCACTTAGGGAAACCTACCAAACCTGTGCATTTCTGAAAACTAGAGACCTAGGGGAATCCATGATGGGGTGACTTGTGGGGCTCGGACCAGGTTCTGTTACCCAGAATCCTTTTCAAATCTCAAAATTTGGCTAAAAAAACACATGTTCCTCACATTTCTGTGGCAGAAAGTTCTGGAATCTGAGAGGAGCCACAAATTTCCTTCCACCCAGCGTTCCCCCAAGTCTCCCGATAAAAATGATACCTCACTTGTGTGGGTAGGCCTAGCGCCCGCGACAGGAAACGCCCCAAAGCGCAACGTGGACACATCCAATTTTTTGAAAGAAAACAGAAGTGTTTTTTGCAAAGTGCCTACCTGTAGATTTTGGTATCTAGCTCAGCCGGCACCTAGGGACACCTACCAAACCTGTGCATTTCTGAAAACTAGAGACCTAGGGGAATCCATGATGGGGTGACTTGTGGGGCTCGGACCAGGTTCTGTTACACAGAAGCCTTTTCAAATCTCAAAATTTGGCTAAAAAAACACATGTTCCTCACATTTCTGTGGCAGAAAGTTCTGGAATCGGAGAGGAGCCACAAATTTCCTTCCACCCAGCATTCCCCCAAGTCTCCCGATAAAAATGATACCTCAGTTGTGTGGGTAGGCCTAGCGCCCGCGACAGGAAACGCCCCAAAGCGCAACGTGGACACATCCAATTTTTTGAAAGAAAATAGAGGTGATTTTTGCGAAGTGCCTACCTGTAGATTTTGGCCTCTAGCTCAGCCGGCACCTAGGGAAACCTACCAAACCTGTGCATTTCTGAAAACTAAAGACCTAGGGGAATCCAAGATGGGGTGACTTGTGGGGCTCGGACCAGGTTCTGTTACCCATAATCCTTTGCAAACCTCAAAATTTGGCTAAAAAAACACATGTTCCTCACATTTCTGTGGCAGAAAGTTCTGGAATCTGAGAGGAGCCACAAATTTCCTTCCACCCAGCGTTCCCCCAAGTCTCCCGATAAAAATGATACCTCACTTGTGTGGGTAGGCCTAGCGCCCACGACAGGAAACGCCCCAAAGCGCAACGTGGACACATCCAATTTTTTGAAAGAAAATAAAGGTGTTTTTTGCAAAGTGCCTACCTGTAGATTTTGGCCTCTAGCTCAGCCGGCACTTAGGGAAACCTACCAAACCTGTGCATTTCTGAAAACTAGAGACCTAGGGGAATCCATGATGGGGTGACTTGTGGGGCTCGGACCAGGTTCTGTTACCCATAATCCTTTGCAAACCTCAAAATTTGGCTAAAAAAACACATGTTCCTCACATTTCTGTGGCAGAAAGTTCTGGAATCTGAGAGGAGCCACAAATTTCCTTCCACCCAGCGTTCCCCCAAGTCTCCCGATAAAAATGATACCTCACTTGTGTGGGTAGGCCTAGCGCCCGCGACAGGAAACGCCCCAAAGCGCAACGTGGACACATCCAATTTTTTGAAAGAAAACAGAGGTGTTTTTTGCAAAGTGCCTACCTGTAGATTTTGGCGTCTAGCTCAGCCGGCACCTAGGGAAACCTACCAAACCTGTGCATTTCTGAAAACTAGAGACCTAGGGGAATCCAAGATGGGGTGACCTGTGGGGCTCGGACCAGGTTCTGTTACCCAGAATCCTTTGCAAACCTCAAAATCTGGCTAAAAAAACACATGTTCCTCATATTTCTGTGGCAGAAAGTTCTGGAATCTGAGAGGAGCCACAAATTTCCTCCCACCCAGCGTTCCCCCAAGTCTCCCGATAAAAATGATACCTCACTTGTGTGGGTAGGTCTAGCGCCCGCGACAGGAAACGCCCCAAAGCGCAACGTGGACACATCCAATTTTTTGAAAGAAAACAGAGGTGTTTTTTGCAAAGTGCCTACCTGTAGATTTTGGCATCTAGCTCAGCCGGCACCTAGGGAAACTTACCAAACCTGTGCATTTCTGAAAACTAGAGACCTAGGGGAATCCATGATGGGGTGACTTGTGGGGCTCGGACCAGGTTCTGTTACCCAGAATCCTTTTCAAATCTCAAAATTTGGCTAAAAAAACACATGTTCCTCACATTTCTGTGGCAGAAAGTTCTGGAATCTGAGAGGAGCCACAAATTTCCTTCCACCCAGCATTCCCCCAAGTCTCCCGATAAAAATGATACCTCACTTGTGTGGGTAGACCTAGCGCCCACGACAGGAAACGCCCCAAAGCGCAACGTGGACACATCCAATTTTTTGAAAGAAAACAGAGGTGTTTTTTGCAAAGTGTCTACCTGTAGATTTTGGCATCTAGCTCAGCCGGCACCTAGGGAAACCTACCAAACCTGTGCATTTCTGAAAACTAGAGACCTAGGGGAATCCAAGATGGGGTGACCTGTGGGGCTCGGACCAGGTTCTGTTACCCAGAATCCTTTGCAAACCTCAAAATTTGGCTAAAAAAACACATGTTCCTCACATTTCTGTGGCAGAAAGTTCTGGAATCTGAGAGGAGCCACAAATTTCCTCCCACCCAGCGTTCCCCCAAGTCTCCCGATAAAAATGATACCTCACTTGTGTGGGTAGGCCTAGCGCCCGCGACAGGAAACGCCCCAAAGCGCAACGTGGACACATCCAATTTTTTGAAAGAAAATAAAGGTGTTTTTTGCAAAGTGCCTACCTGTAGATTTTGGCCTCTAGCTCAGCCGGCACTTAGGGAAACCTACCAAACCTGTGCATTTCTGAAAACTAGAGACCTAGGGGAATCCATGATGGGGTGACTTGTGGGGCTCGGACCAGGTTCTGTTACCCAGAATCCTTTGCAAACCTCAAAATTTGGCTAAAAAAACACATGTTCCTCACATTTCTGTGGCAGAAAGTTCTGGAATCTGAGAGGAGCCACAAATTTCCTTCCACCCAGCGTTCCCCCAAGTCTCCCGATAAAAATGATACCTCACTTGTGTGGGTAGGCCTAGCGCCCGCGACAGGAAACGCCCCAAAGCGCAACGTGGACACATCCAATTTTTTGAAAGAAAACAGAGGTGTTTTTTGCAAAGTGCCTACCTGTAGATTTTGGCGTCTAGCTCAGCCGGCACCTAGGGAAACCTACCAAACCTGTGCATTTCTGAAAACTAGAGACCTAGGGGAATCCAACATGGGGTGACCTGTGGGGCTCGGACCAGGTTCTGTTACCCAGAATCCTTTGCAAACCTCAAAATCTGGCTAAAAAAACACATGTTCCTCACATTTCTGTGGTAGAAAGTTCTGGAATCTGAGAGGAGCCACAAATTTCCTCCCACCCAGCGTTCCCCCAAGTCTCCCGATAAAAATGATACCTCACTTGTGTGGGTAGGCCTAGCGCCCGCGACAGGAAACGCCCCAAAGCGCAACGTGGACACATCCAATTTTTTGAAAGAAAACAGAAGTGTTTTTTGCAAAGTGCCTACCTGTAGATTTTGGCATCTAGCTCAGCCGGCACCTAGGGAAACTTACCAAACCTGTGCATTTCTGAAAACTAGAGACCTAGGGGAATCCATGATGGGGTGACTTGTGGGGCTCGGACCAGGTTCTGTTACCCAGAATCCTTTTCAAATCTCAAAATTTGGCTAAAAAAACACATGTTCCTCACATTTCTGTGGCAGAAAGTTCTGGAATCTGAGAGGAGCCACAAATTTCCTTCCACCCAGCATTCCCCCAAGTCTCCCGATAAAAATGATACCTCACTTGTGTGGGTAGACCTAGCGCCCGCGACAGGAAACGCCCCAAAGCGCAACGTGGACACATCCAATTTTTTAAAAGAAAATAGAGGTGATTTTTGCGAAGTGCCTACCTGTAGATTTTGGCCTCTAGCTCAGCCGGCACCTAGGGAAACCTACCAAACCTGTGCATTTCTGAAAACTAAAGACCTAGGGGAATCCAAGATGGGGTGACTTGTGGGGCTCGGACCAGGTTCTGTTACCCATAATCCTTTGCAAACCTCAAAATTTGGCTAAAAAAACACATGTTCCTCACATTTCTGTGGCAGAAAGTTCTGGAATCTGAGAGGAGCCACAAATTTCCTTCCACCCAGCGTTCCCCCAAGTCTCCCGATAAAAATGATACCTCACTTGTGTGGGTAGGCCTAGCGCCCACGACAGGAAACGCCCCAAAGCGCATCGTGGACACATCCAATTTTTTGAAAGAAAACAGAGGTGTTTTTTGCAAAGTGTCTACCTGTAGATTTTGGCATCTAGCTCAGCCGGCACCTAGGGAAACCTACCAAACCTGTGCATTTCTGAAAACTAGAGACCTAGGGGAATCCAAGATGGGGTGACCTGTGGGGCTCGGACCAGGTTCTTTTACCCAGAATCCTTTGCAAACCTCAACATTTGGCTAAAAAAACACATGTTCCTCACATTTCTGTGGCAGAAAGTTCTGGAATCTGAGAGGAGCCACAAATTTCCTCCCACCCAGCGTTCCCCCAAGTCTCCCGATAAAAATGATACCTCACTTGTGTGGGTAGGCCTAGCGCCCGCGACAGGAAACGCCCCAAAGCGCAACGTGGACACATCCAATTTTTTTAAAGAAAACAGAGGTGTTTTTTGCAGAAGTGCCTACCTGTAGATTTTGGCCTCTAGCTCAGCCGGCACCTAGGGAAACCTACCAAACCTGTGCATTTCTGAAAACTAAAGACCTAGGGGAATCCAAGATGTGGTGACTTGTGGGGCTCGGACCAGGTTCTGTTACCCATAATCCTTTGCAAACCTCAAAATTTGGCTAAAAAAACACATGTTCCTCACATTTCTGTGGCAGAAAGTTCTGGAATCTGAGAGGAGCCACAAATTTCCTTCCACCCAGCGTTCCCCCAAGTCTCCCGATAAAAATGATACCTCACTTGTGTGGGTAGGCCTAGCGCCCACGACAGGAAACGCCCCAAAGCGCAACGTGGACACATCCAATTTTTTGAAAGAAAACAGAGGTGTTTTTTGCAAAGTGTCTACCTGTAGATTTTGGCATCTAGCTCAGCCGGCACCTAGGGAAACCTACCAAACCTGTGCATTTCTGAAAACTAGAGACCTAGGGGAATCCAAGATGGGGTGACCTGTGGGGCTCGGACCAGGTTCTGTTACCCAGAATCCTTTGCAAACCTCAAAATTTGGCTAAAAAAACACATGTTCCTCACATTTCTGTGGCAGAAAGTTCTGGAATCTGAGAGGAGCCACAAATTTCCTTCCACCCAGCGTTCCCCCAAGTCTCCCGATAAAAATGATACCTCACTTGTGTGGGTAGGCCTAGCGCCCGCGACAGGAAACGCCCCAAAGCGCAACGTGGACACATCCAATTTTTTTAAAGAAAACAGAGGTGTTTTTTGCAGAAGTGCCTACCTGTAGATTTTGGCCTCTAGCTCAGCCGGCACCTAGGGAAACCTACCAAACCTGTGCATTTCTGAAAACTAGAGACCTAGGGGAATCCATGATGGGGTGACTTGTGGGGCTCGGACCAGGTTCTGTTACCCAGAATCCTTTTCAAATCTCAAAATTTGGCTAAAAAAACACATGTTCCTCACATTTCTGTGGCAGAAAGTTCTGGAATCTGGGAGGAGCCACAAATTTCCTTCCACCCAGCATTCCCCCAAGTCTCCCGATAAAAATGATACCTCACTTGTGTGGGTAGGCCTAGCGCCCGCGACAGGAAACGCCCCAAAGCGCAACGTGGACACATCCAATTTTTTGAAAGAAAACAAAGGTGTTTTTTGCAAAGTGCCTACCTGTAGATTTTGGCCTCTAGCTCAGCCGGCACTTAGGGAAACCTACCAAACCTGTGCATTTCTGAAAACTAGAGACCTAGGGGAATCCATGATGGGGTGACTTGTGGGGCTCGGACCAGGTTCTGTTACCCAGAATCCTTTGCAAACCTCAAAATTTGGCTAAATAAACACATGTTCCTCACATTTCTGTGGCAGAAAGTTCTGGAATCTGAGAGGAGCCACAAATTTCCTTCCACCCAGCGTTCCCCCAAGTCTCCCGATAAAAATGATACCTCACTTGTGTGGGTAGGCCTAGCGCCCGCGACAGGAAACGCCCCAAAGCGCAACGTGGACACATCCAATTTTTTGAAAGAAAACAGAGGTGTTTTTTGCAAAGTGCCTACCTGTAGATTTTGGCGTCTAGCTCAGCCGGCACCTAGGGAAACCTACCAAACCTGTGCATTTCTGAAAACTAGAGACCTAGGGGAATCCAAGATGGGGTGACCTGTGGGGCTCGGACCAGGTTCTGTTACCCAGAATCCTTTGCAAACCTCAAAATTTGGCTAAAAAAACACATGTTCCTCACATTTCTGTGGCAGAAAGTTCTGGAATCTGAGAGGAGCCACAAATTTCCTTCCACCCAGCGTTCCCCCAAGTCTCCCGATAAAAATGATACCTCACTTGTGTGGGTAGGCCTAGCGCCCACGACAGGAAACGCCCCAAAGCGCAACGTGGACACATCCAATTTTTTGAAAGAAAACAGAGGTGTTTTTTGCAAAGTGTCTACCTGTAGATTTTGGCATCTAGCTCAGCCGGCACCTAGGGAAACCTACCAAACCTGTGCATTTCTGAAAACTAGAGACCTAGGGGAATCCAAGATGGGGTGACCTGTGGGGCTCGGACCAGGTTCTGTTACCCAGAATCCTTTGCAAACCTCAAAATTTGGCTAAAAAAACACATGTTCCTCACATTTCTGTGGCAGAAAGTTCTGGAATCTGAGAGGAGCCACAAATTTCCTCCCACCCAGCGTTCCCCCAAGTCTCCCGATAAAAATGATACCTCACTTGTGTGGGTAGGCCTAGCGCCCGCGACAGGAAACGCCCCAAAGCACAACGTGGACACATCCAATTTTTTTAAAGAAAACAGAGGTGTTTTTTGCAGAAGTGCCTACCTGTAGATTTTGGCCTCTAGCTCAGCCGGCACCTAGGGAAACCTACCAAACCTGTGCATTTCTGAAAACTAGAGACCTAGGGGAATCCATGATGGGGTGACTTGTGGGGCTCGGACAAGGTTCTGTTACCCAGAATCCTTTTCAAATCTCAAAATTTGGCTAAAAAAACACATGTTCCTCACATTTCTGTGGCAGAAAGTTCTGGAATCTGGGAGGAGCCAAAAATTTCCTTCCACCCAGCATTCCCCCAAGTCTCCCGATAAAAATGATACCTCACTTGTGTGGGTAGGCCTAGCGCCCGCGACAGGAAACGCCCCAAAGCGCAACGTGGACACATCCAATTTTTTGAAAGAAAACAAAGGTGTTTTTTGCAAAGTGCCTACCTGTAGATTTTCGCCTCTAGCTCAGCCAGCACTTAGGGAAACCTACCAAACCTGTGCATTTCTGAAAACTAGAGACCTAGGGGAATCCATGATGGGGTGACTTGTGGGGCTCGGACCAGGTTCTGTTACCCAGAATCCTTTGCAAACCTCAAAATTTGGCTAAAAAAACACATGTTCCTCACATTTCTGTGGCAGAAAGTTCTGGAATCTGAGAGGAGCCACAAATTTCCTTCCACCCAGCGTTCCCCCAAGTCTCCCGATAAAAATGATACCTCACTTGTGTGGGTAGGCCTAGCGCCCGCGACAGGAAACGCCCCAAAGCGCAACGTGGACACATCCAATTTTTTGAAAGAAAACAGAGGTGTTTTTTGCAAAGTGCCTACCTGTAGATTTTGGCGTCTAGCTCAGCCGGCACCTAGGGAAACCTACCAAACCTGTGCATTTCTGAAAACTAGAGACCTAGGGGAATCCAAGATGGGGTGACTTGTGGGGCTCGGACCAGGTTCTGTTACCCAGAATCCTTTGCAAACCTCAATATTTGGCTAAAAAAACACATGTTCCTCACATTTCTGTGGCAGAAAGTTCTGGAATCTGAGAGCAGCCACAAATTTCCTTCCACCCAGCGTTCCCCCAAGTCTCCCGATAAAAATGATACCTCACTTGTGTGGGTAGGCCTAGCGCCCGCAACAGGAAACGCCCCAAAGCGCAACGTGGACACATCCAATTTTTTAAAAGAAAACAGAGGTGTTTTTTGCAAAGTGCCTACCTGTAGATTTTGGGATCTAGCTCAGCCGGCACCTAAGGAAACCTACCAAACCTGTGCATTTCTGAAAACTAGAGACCTAGGGGAATCCAAGATGGGGTGACCTGTGGGGCTCGGACCAGGTTCTGTTACCCAGAATCCTTTGCAAACCTCAAAATCTGGCTAAAAAAACACATGTTCCTCACATTTCTGTGGCAGAAAGTTCTGGAATCTGAGAGGAGCCACAAATTTCCTCCCACCCAGCGTTCCCCCAAGTCTCCCGATAAAAATGATACCTCACTTGTGTGGGTAGGCCTAGCGCCCGCGACAGGAAACGCCCCAAAGCACAACGTGGACACATCCAATTTTTTGAAAGAAAATAGAGGTGATTTTTGCAAAGTGCCTACCTGTAGATTTTGGCATCTAGCTCAGCCGGCACCTAGGGAAACCTACCAACCTGTGCATTTCTGAAAACTAGAGACCTAGGGGAATCCATGATGGGGTGACTTGTGGGGCTCGGACCAGGTTCTGTTACACAGAAGCCTTTTCAAATCTCAAAATTTGGCTAAAAAAACACATGTTCCTCACATTTCTGTGGCAGAAAGTTCTGGAATCTGAGAGGAGCCACAAATTTCCTTCCACCCAGCATTCCCCCAAGTCTCCCGATAAAAATGATACCTCACTTGTGTGGGTAGGGCTAGCGCCCGTGACAGGAAACGCCCCAAAGCGCAACGTGGACACATCCAATTTTTTGAAAGAAAATAGAGGTGATTTTTGCAAAGTGCCTACCTGTAGATTTTGGCCTCTAGCTCAGCCGGCACCTAGGGAAACCTACCAAACCTGTGCATTTCTGAAAACTAAAGACCCCAGGGGAATCCAAGATGGGGTGACTTGTGGGGCTCGGACCAGGTTCTGTTACCCATAATCCTTTGCAAACCTCAAAATTTGGCTAAAAAAACACATGTTCCTCACATTTCTGTGGCAGAAAGTTCTGGAATCTGAGAGGAGCCACAAATTTCCTCCCACCCAGCGTTCCCCCAAGTCTCCCGATAAAAATGATACCTCACTTGTGTGGGTAGGCCTAGCGCCCGCGACAGGAAACGCCCCAAAGCACAACGTGGACACATCCAATTTTTTTAAAGAAAACAGAGGTGTTTTTTGCAGAAGTGCCTACCTGTAGATTTTGGCCTCTAGCTCAGCCGGCACCTAGGGAAACCTACCAAACCTGTGCATTTCTGAAAACTAGAGACCTAGGGGAATCCATGATGGGGTGACTTGTGGGGCTCGGACAAGGTTCTGTTACCCAGAATCCTTTTCAAATCTCAAAATTTGGCTAAAAAAACACATGTTCCTCACATTTCTGTGGCAGAAAGTTCTGGAATCTGGGAGGAGCCAAAAATGTCCTTCCACCCAGCATTCCCCCAAGTCTCCCGATAAAAATGATACCTCACTTGTGTGGGTAGGCCTAGCGCCCGCGACAGGAAACGCCCCAAAGCGCAACGTGGACACATCCAATTTTTTGAAAGAAAACAAAGGTGTTTTTTGCAAAGTGCCTACCTGTAGATTTTGGCCTCTAGCTCAGCCGGCACTTAGGGAAACCTACCAAACCTGTGCATTTCTGAAAACTAGAGACCTAGGGGAATCCATGATGGGGTGACTTGTGGGGCTCGGACCAGGTTCTGTTACCCAGAATCCTTTGGAAACCTCAATATTTGGCTAAAAAAACACATGTTCCTCACATTTCTGTGGCAGAAAGTTCTGGAATCTGAGAGCAGCCACAAATTTCCTTCCACCCAGCGTTCCCCCAAGTCTCCCGATAAAAATGATACCTCACTTGTGTGGGTAGGCCTAGCGCCCGCAACAGGAAACGCCCCAAAGCGCAACGTGGACACATCCAATTTTTTAAAAGAAAACAGAGGTGTTTTTTGCAAAGTGCCTACCTGTAGATTTTGGGATCTAGCTCAGCCGGCACCTACGGAAACCTACCAAACCTGTGCATTTCTGAAAACTAGAGACCTAGGGGAATCCAAGATGGGGTGACCTGTGGGGCTCGGACCAGGTTCTGTTACCCAGAATCCTTTGCAAACCTCAAAATCTGGCTAAAAAAACACATGTTCCTCACATGTCTATGGCAGAAAGTTCTGGAATCTCAGAGGAGCCACAAATTTCCTCCCACCCAGCGTTCCCCCAAGTCTCCCGATAAAAATGATACCTCACTTGTGTGGGTAGGCCTAGCGCCCGCGACAGGAAACGCCCCAAAGCACAACGTGGACACATCCAATTTTTTGAAAGAAAATAGAGGTGATTTTTGCAAAGTGCCTACCTGTAGATTTTGGCATCTAGCTCAGCCGGCACCTAGGGAAACCTACCAACCTGTGCATTTCTGAAAACTAGAGACCTAGGGGAATCCATGATGGGGTGACTTGTGGGGCTCGGACCAAGTTCTGTTACACAGAAGCCTTTTCAAATCTCAAAATTTGGCTAAAAAAACACATGTTCCTCACATTTCTGTGGCAGAAAGTTCTGGAATCTGAGAGGAGCCACAAATTTCCTTCCACCCAGCATTCCCCCAAGTCTCCCGATAAAAATGATACCTCACTTGTGTGGGTAGGCCTAGCGCCCGCGACAGGAAACGCCCCAAAGCGCAACGTGGACACATCCAATTTTTTGAAAGAAAATAGAGGTGATTTTTGCAAAGTGCCTACCTGTAGATTTTGGCCTCTAGCTCAGCCGGCACCTAGGGAAACCTACCAAACCTGTGCATTTCTGAAAACTAAAGACCCCAGGGGAATCCAAGATGGGGTGACTTGTGGGGCTCGGACCAGGTTCTGTTACCCATAATCCTTTGCAAACCTCAAAATTTGGCTAAAAAAACACATGTTCCTCACATTTCTGTGGCAGAAAGTTCTGGAATCTGAGAGGAGCCACAAATTTCCTTCCACCCAGCGTTCCCCCAAGTCTCCCGATAAAAATGATACCTCACTTGTGTGGGTAGGCCTAGCGCCCACGACAGGAAACGCCCCAAAGCGCAACGTGGACACATCCAATTTTTTTAAAGAAAACAGAGGTGTTTTTTGCAGAAGTGCCTACCTGTAGATTTTGGCCTCTAGCTCAGCCGGCACATAGGGAAACCTACCAAACCTGTGCATTTCTGAAAACTAGAGACCTAGGGGAATCCATGATGGGGTGACTTGTGGGGCTCGGACCAGGTTCTGTTACCCAGAATCCTTTTCAAATCTCAAAATTTGGCTAAAAAAACACATGTTCCTCACATTTCTGTGGCAGAAAGTTCTGGAATCTGAGAGGAGCCACAAATTTCCTTCCACCCAGCATTCCCCCAAGTCTCCCGATGAAAATGATACCTCACTTGTGTGGGTAGGCCTAGCGCCCGCGACAGGAAACGCCCCAAAGCGCAACGTGGACACATCCAATTTTTTGAAAGAAAATAAAGGTGTTTTTTGCAAAGTGCCTACCTGTAGATTTTGGCCTCTAGCTCAGCCGGCACTTAGGGAAACCTACCAAACCTGTGCATTTCTGAAAACTAGAGACCTAGGGGAATCCATGATGGGGTGACTTGTGGGGCTCGGACCAGGTTCTGTTACTCAGAATCCTTTGCAAACCTCAAAATTTGGCTAAAAAAACACATGTTCCTCACATTTCTGTGGCAGAAAGTTCTGGAATCTGAGAGGAGCCACAAATTTCCTTCCACCCAGCATTCCCCCAAGTCTCCCGATAAAAATGATACCTCACTTGTGTGGGTAGGCCTAGCGCCCGCGACAGGAAACGCCCCAAAGCGCAACGTGGACACATCCAATTTTTTGAAAGAAAATAGAGGTGATTTTTGCAAAGTGCCTACCTGTAGATTTTGGCCTCTAGCTCAGCCGGCACCTAGGGAAACCTACCAAACCTGTGCATTTCTGAAAACTAAAGACCCCAGGGGAATCCAAGATGGGGTGACTTGTGGGGCTCGGACCAGGTTCTGTTACCCATAATCCTTTGCAAACCTCAAAATTTGGCTAAAAAAACACATGTTCCTCACATTTCTGTGGCAGAAAGTTCTGGAATCTGAGAGGAGCCACAAATTTCCTTCCACCCAGCGTTCCCCCAAGTCTCCCGATAAAAATGATACCTCACTTGTGTGGGTAGGCCTAGCGCCCACGACAGGAAACGCCCCAAAGCGCAACGTGGACACATCCAATTTTTTTAAAGAAAACAGAGGTGTTTTTTGCAGAAGTGCCTACCTGTAGATTTTGGCCTCTAGCTCAGCCGGCACATAGGGAAACCTACCAAACCTGTGCATTTCTGAAAACTAGAGACCTAGGGGAATCCATGATGGGGTGACTTGTGGGGCTCGGACCAGGTTCTGTTACCCAGAATCCTTTTCAAATCTCAAAATTTGGCTAAAAAAACACATGTTCCTCACATTTCTGTGGCAGAAAGTTCTGGAATCTGAGAGGAGCCACAAATTTCCTTCCACCCAGCATTCCCCCAAGTCTCCCGATGAAAATGATACCTCACTTGTGTGGGTAGGCCTAGCGCCCGCGACAGGAAACGCCCCAAAGCGCAACGTGGACACATCCAATTTTTTGAAAGAAAATAAAGGTGTTTTTTGCAAAGTGCCTACCTGTAGATTTTGGCCTCTAGCTCAGCCGGCACTTAGGGAAACCTACCAAACCTGTGCATTTCTGAAAACTAGAGACCTAGGGGAATCCATGATGGGGTGACTTGTGGGGCTCGGACCAGGTTCTGTTACTCAGAATCCTTTGCAAACCTCAAAATTTGGCTAAAAAAACACATGTTCCTCACATTTCTGTGGCAGAAAGTTCTGGAATCTGAGAGGAGCCACAAATTTCCTTCCACCCAGCATTCCCCCAAGTCTCCCGATAAAAATGATACCTCACTTGTGTGGGTAGGCCTAGCGACCGCGACAGGAAACGCCCCAAAGCGCAACGTGGACACATCCAATTTTTTGAAAGAAAATAGAGGTGATTTTTGCAAAGTGCCTACCTGTAGATTTTGGCCTCTAGCTCAGCCGGCACCTAGGGAAACCTACCAAACCTGTGCATTTCTGAAAACTAAAGACCCCAGGGGAATCCAAGATGGGGTGACTTGTGGGGCTCGGACCAGGTTCTGTTACCCATAATCCTTTGCAAACCTCAAAATTTGGCTAAAAAAACACATGTTCCTCACATTTCTGTGGCAGAAAGTTCTGGAATCTGAGAGGAGCCTCAAATTTCCTTCCACCCAGCATTCCCCCAAGTCTCCCGATAAAAATGATACCTCACTTGTGTGGGTAGGCCTAGCGCCCGCGACAGGAAACGCCCCAAAGCGCAACGTGGACACATCCAATTTTTTGAAAGAAAATAGAGGTGATTTTTGCAAAGTGCCTACCTGTAGATTTTGGCCTCTAGCTCAGCCGGCACCTAGGGAAACCTACCAAACCTGTGCATTTCTGAAAACTAAAGACCCCAGGGGAATCCAAGATGGGGTGACTTGTGGGGCTCGGACCAGGTTCTGTTACCCATAATCCTTTGCAAACCTCAAAATTTGGCTAAAAAAACACATGTTCCTCACATTTCTGTGGCAGAAAGTTCTGGAATCTGAGAGGAGCCACAAATTTCCTTCCACCCAGCGTTCCCCCAAGTCTCCCGATAAAAATGATACCTCACTTGTGTGGGTAGGCCTAGCGCCCACGACAGGAAACGCCCCAAAGCGCAACGTGGACACATCCAATTTTTTTAAAGAAAACAGAGGTGTTTTTTGCAGAAGTGCCTACCTGTAGATTTTGGCCTCTAGCTCAGCCGGCACATAGGGAAACCTACCAAACCTGTGCATTTCTGAAAACTAGAGACCTAAGGGAATCCATGATGGGGTGACTTGTGGGGCTCGGACCAGGTTCTGTTACCCAGAATCCTTTTCAAATCTCAAAATCTGGCTAAAAAAACACATGTTCCTCACATTTCTGTGGCAGAAAGTTCTGGAATTTGAGAGGAGCCACAAATTTCCTTCCACCCAGCATTCCCCCAAGTCTCCCGATAAAAATGATACCTCACTTGTGTGGGTAGGCCTAGCGCCCGCGACAGGAAACGCCCCAAAGCGCAACGTCGACACATCCAATTTTTTTAAAGAAAATAAAGGTGTTTTTTGCAAAGTGCCTACCTGTAGATTTTGGCCTCTAGCTCAGCCGGCACTTAGGGAAACCTACCAAACCTGTGCATTTCTGAAAACTAGAGACCTAGGGGAATCCATGATGGGGTGACTTGTGGGGCTCGGACCAGGTTCTGTTACTCAGAATCCTTTGCAAACCTCAAAATTTGGCTAAAAAAACACATGTTCCTCACATTTCTGTGGCAGAAAGTTCTGGAATCTGAGAGGAGCCACAAATTTCCTTCCACCCAGCATTCCCCCAAGTCTCCCGATAAAAATGATACCTCACTTGTGTGGGTAGGCCTAGCGCCCGCGACAGGAAACGCCCCAAAGCGCAACGTGGACACATCCAATTTTTTGAAAGAAAATAGAGGTGATTTTTCAAAGTGCCTACCTGTAGATTTTGGCGTCTAGCTCAGCCGGCACCTAGGGAAACCTACCAAACCTGTGCATTTCTGAAAACTAGAGACCTAGGGGAATCCAAGATGGGGTGACTTGTGGGGCTCGGACCAGGTTCTGTTACCCAGAATCCTTTGCAAACCTCAATATTTGGCTAAAAAAACACATGTTCCTCACATTTCTGTGGCAGAAAGTTCTGGAATCTGAGAGCAGCCACAAATTTCCTCCCACCCAGCGTTCCCCCAAGTCTCCCGATAAAAATGATACCTCACTTGTGTGGGTAGGCCTAGCGCCCGCGACAGGAAACGCCCCAAAGCACAACGTGGACACATCCAATTTTTTTAAAGAAAACAGAGGTGTTTTTTGCAGAAGTGCCTACCTGTAGGTTTTGGCCTCTAGCTCAGCCGGCACCTAGGGAAACCTACCAAACCTGTGCATTTCTGAAAACTAGAGACCTAGGGGAATCCATGATGGGGTGACTTGTGGGGCTCGGACCAGGTTCTGTTACCCAGAATCCTTTTCAAATCTCAAAATTTGGCTAAAAAAACACATGTTCCTCACATTTCTGTGGCAGAAAGTTCTGGAATCTGGGAGGAGCCAAAAATTTCCTTCCACCCAGCATTCCTCCAAGTCTCCCGATAAAAATGATACCTCACTTGTGTGGGTAGGCCTAGCGCCCGCGACAGGAAACGCCCCAAAGCGCAACGTGGACACATCCAATTTTTTGAAAGAAAACAAAGGTGTTTTTTGCAAAGTGCCTACCTGTAGATTTTGGCCTCTAGCTCAGCCGGCACTTAGGGAAACCTACCAAACCTGTGCATTTCTGAAAACTAGAGACCTAGGGGAATCCATGATGGGGTGACTTGTGGGGCTCGGACCAGGTTCTGTTACCCAGAATCCTTTGCAAACCTCAAAATTTGGCTAAAAAAACACATGTTCCTCACATTTCTGTGGCAGAAAGTTCTGGAATCTGAGAGGAGCCACAAATTTCCTTCCACCCAGCGTTCCCCCAAGTCTCCCGATAAAAATGATACCTCACTTGTGTGGGTAGGCCTAGCGCCCGCGACAGGAAACGCCCCAAAGCGCAACGTGGACACATCCAATTTTTTGAAAGAAAACAGAGGTGTTTTTTGCAAAGTGCCTACCTGTAGATTTTGGCGTCTAGCTCAGCCGGCACCTAGGGAAACCTACCAAACCTGTGCATTTCTGAAAACTAGAGACCTAGGGGAATCCAAGATGGGGTGACTTGTGGGGCTCGGACCAGGTTCTGTTACCCAGAATCCTTTGCAAACCTCAATATTTGGCTAAAAAAACACATGTTCCTCACATTTCTGTGGCAGAAAGTTCTGGAATCTGAGAGCAGCCACAAATTTCCTTCCACCCAGCGTTCCCCCAAGTCTCCCGATAAAAATGATACCTCACTTGTGTGGGTAGGCCTAGCGCCCACAACAGGAAACGCCCCAAAGCGCAACGTGGACACATCCAATTTTTTAAAAGAAAACAGAGGTGTTTTTTGCAAAGTGCCTACCTGTAGATTTTGGGATCTAGCTCAGCCGGCACCTACGGAAACCTACCAAACCTGTGCATTTCTGAAAACTAGAGACCTAGGGGAATCCAAGATGGGGTGACCTGTGGGGCTCGGACCAGGTTCTGTTACCCAGAATCCTTTGCAAACCTCAAAATCTGGCTAAAAAAACACATGTTCCTCACATTTCTGTGGCAGAAAGTTCTGGAATCTGAGAGGAGCCACAAATTTCCTCCCACCCAGCGTTCCCCCAAGTCTCCCGATAAAAATGATACCTCACTTGTGTGGGTAGGCCTAGCGCCCGCGACAGGAAACGCCCCAAAGCACAACGTGGACACATCCAATTTTTTGAAAGAAAATAGAGGTGATTTTTGAAAAGTGCCTACCTGTAGATTTTGGCATCTAGCTCAGCCGGCACCTAGGGAAACCTACCAACCTGTGCATTTCTGAAAACTAGAGACCTAGGGGAATCCATGATGGGGTGACTTGTGGGGCTCGGACCAGGTTCTGTTACACAGAAGCCTTTTCAAATCTCAAAATTTGGCTAAAAAAACACATGTTCCTCACATTTCTGTGGCAGAAAGTTCTGGAATCTGAGAGGAGCCACAAATTTCCTTCCACCCAGCATTCCCCCAAGTCTCCCGATAAAAATGATACCTCACTTGTGTGGGTAGGCCTAGCGCCCGCGACAGGAAACGCCCCAAAGCGCAACGTGGACACATCCAATATTTTGAAAGAAAATAGAGGTGGTTTTTGCAAAGTGCCTACCTGTAGATTTTGGCCTCTAGCTCAGCCGGCACCTAGGGAAACCTACCAAACCTGTGCATTTCTGAAAACTAAAGACCCCAGGGGAATCCAAGATGGGGTGACTTGTGGGGCTCGGACCAGGTTCTGTTACCCATAATCCTTTGCAAACCTCAAAATTTGGCTAAAAAAACACATGTTCCTCACATTTCTGTGGCAGAAAGTTCTGGAATCTGAGAGGAGCCACAAATTTCCTCCCACCCAGCGTTCCCCCAAGTCTCCCGATAAAAATGATACCTCACTTGTGTGGGTAGGCCTAGCGCCCGCGACAGGAAACGCCCCAAAGCACAACGTGGACACATCCAATTTTTTTAAAGAAAACAGAGGTGTTTTTTGCAGAAGTGCCTACCTGTAGATTTTGGCCTCTAGCTCAGCCGGCACCTAGGGAAACCTACCAAACCTGTGCATTTCTGAAAACTAGAGACCTAGGGGAATCCATGATGGGGTGACTTGTGGGGCTCGGACAAGGTTCTGTTACCCAGAATCCTTTTCAAATCTCAAAATGTGGCTAAAAAAACACATGTTCCTCACATTTCTGTGGCAGAAAGTTCTGGAATCTGGGAGGAGCCAAAAATTTCCTCCCACCCAGCGTTCCCCCAAGTCTCCCGATAAAAATGATACCTCACTTGTGTGGGTAGGCCTAGCGCCCGCGACAGGAAACGCCCCAAAGCACAACGTGGACACATCCAATTTTTTTAAAGAAAATAAAGGTGTTTTTTGCAAAGTGCCTACCTGTAGATTTTGGCCTCTAGCTCAGTCGGCACTTAGGGAAACCTACCAAACCTGTGCATTTCTGAAAACTAGAGACCTAGGGGAATCCAAGATGGGGTGACTTGTGGGGCTCGGACCAGGTTCTGTTACCCAGAATCCTTTTCAAATCTCAAAATTTGGCTAAAAAAACACATGTTCCTCACATTTCTGTGGCAGAAAGTTCTGGAATCTGAGAGGAGCCACAAATTTCCTTCCACCCAGCATTCCCCCAAGTCTCCCGATAAAAATGATACCTCACTTGTGTGGGTAGGCCTAGCGCCCGCGACAGGAAACGCCCCAAAGCGCAACGTGGACACATCCAATTTTTTAAAAGAAAATAGAGGTGATTTTTGCGAAGTGCCTACCTGTAGATTTTGGCCTCTAGCTCAGCCGGCACCTAGGGAAACCTACCAAACCTGTGCATTTCTGAAAACGAAAGACCTAGGGGAATCCAAGATGGGGTGACTTGTGGGGCTCGGACCAGGTTCTGTTACCCATAATCCTTTGCAAACCTCAAAATTTGGCTAAAACAACACATGTTCCTCACATTTCTGTGGCAGAAAGTTCTGGAATCTGAGAGGAGCCACAAATTTCCTTCCACCCAGCGTTCCCCCAAGTCTCCCGATAAAAATGATACCTCACTTGTGTGGGTAGGCCTAGCGCCCAGGACAGGAAACGCCCCAAAGCGCAACGTGGACACATCCAATTTTTTTAAAGAAAACAAAGTGTTTTTTGCAGAAGTGCCTACCTGTAGATTTTGGCCTCTAGCTCAGCCGGCACATAGGGAAACCTACCAAACCTGTGCATTTCTGAAAACTAGAGACCTAGGGGAATCCATGATGGGGTGACTTGTGGGGCTTGGACCAGGTTCTGTTACCCAGAATCCTTTTCAAATCTCAAAATTTGGCTAAAAAAACACATGTTCCTCACATTTCTGTGGCAGAAAGTTCTGGAATCTGAGAGGAGCCACAAATTTCCTTCCACCCAGCATTCCCCCAAGTCTCCCGATAAAAATGATACCTCACTTGTGTGGGTAGGCCTAGCGCCCGCGACAGGAAACGCCCCAAAGCGCAACGTGGACACATCCAATTTTTTTAAAGAAAATAAAGGTGTTTTTTGCAAAGTGCCTACCTGTAGATTTTGGCCTCTAGCTCAGCCGGCACTTAGGGAAACCTACCAAACCTGTGCATTTCTGAAAACTAGAGACCTAGGGGAATCCATGATGGGGTGACTTGTGGGGCTCGGACCAGGTTCTGTTACCCAGAATCCTTTGCAAACCTCAAAATTTGGCTAAAAAAACACATGTTCCTCACATTTCTGTGGCAGAAAGTTCTGGAATCTGAGAGGAGCCACAAATATCCTTCCACCCAGCGTTCCCCCAAGTCTCCCGATAAAAATGATACCTCACTTGTGTGGGTAGGCCTAGCGCCCGCGACAGGAAACGCCCCAAAGCGCAACGTGGACACATCCAATTTTTTTGAAGAAAACAGAGGTGTTTTTTGCAAAGTGCCTACCTGTAGATTTTGGCGTCTAGCTCAGCCAGCACCTAGGGAAACCTACTAAACCTGTCATTTCTGAAAACTAGAGACATAGGGGAATCCAAGATGGGGTGACTTGTGGGGCTCGGACCAGGTTCTGTTACCCAGAATCCTTTGCAAACCTAAAAATTTGGCTAAAAAAACACATGTTCCTCACATTTCTGTGGCAGAAAGTTCTGGAATCTGAGAGCAGCCACAAATTTGCTTCCACCCAGCGTTCCCCCAAGTCTCCCGATAAAAATGATACCTCACTTGTGTGGGTAGGCCTAGCGCCCACGACAGGAAACGCCCCAAAGCGCAACGTGGACACATCCAATTTTTTGAAAGAAAACAGAGGTGTTTTTTGCAAAGTGTCTACCTGTAGATTTTGGCATCTAGCTCAGCCGGCACCTAGGGAAACCTACCAAACCTGTGCATTTCTGAAAACTAGAGACCTAGGGGAATCCAAGATGGGGTGACCTGTGGGGCTCGGACCAGGTTCTGTTACCCAGAATCCTTTGCAAACCTCAAAATTTGGCTAAAAAAACACATGTTCCTCACATTTCTGTGGCAGAAAGTTCTGGAATCTGAGAGGAGCCACAAATTTCCTCCCACCCAGCGTTCCCCTAAGTCTCCCGATAAAAATGATACCTCACTTGTGTGGGTAGGCCTAGCGCCCGCGACAGGAAACGCCCCAAAGCGCAACGTGGACACATCCAATTTTTTTAAAGAAAACAGAGGTGTTTTTTGCAGAAGTGCCTACCTGTAGATTTTGGCCTCTAGCTCAGCCGGCACATAGGGAAACCTATCAAACCTGTGCATTTCTGAAAACTAGAGACCTAGGGGAATCCATGATGGGGTGACTTGTGGGGCTCGGACCAGGTTCTGTTACCCAGAATCCTTTTCAAATCTCAAAATTTGGCTAAAAAAACACATGTTCCTCACATTTCTGTGGCAGAAAGTTCTGGAATCTGAGAGGAGCCACAAATTTCCTTCCACCCAGCATTCCCCCAAGTCTCCCGATATAAATGATACCTCACTTGTGTGGGTAGGCCTAGCGCCCGCGACAGGAAACGCCCCAAAGCGCAACGTGGACACATCCAATTTTTTGAAAGAAAACAAAGGTGTTTTTTGCAAAGTGCCTACCTGTAGATTTTGGCCTCTAGCTCAGCCGGCACTTAGGGAAACCTACCAAACCTGTGCATTTCTGAAAACTAGAGACCTAGGGGAATCCATGATGGGGTGACTTGTGGGGCTCGGACCAGGTTCTGTTACCCAGAATCCTTTGCAAACCTCAAAATTTGGCTAAAAAAACACATGTTCCTCACATTTCTGTGGCAGAAAGTTCTGGAATCTGAGAGGAGCCACAAATTTCCTTCCACCCAGCGTTCCCCCAAGTCTCCCGATAAAAATGATACCTCACTTGTGTGGGTAGGCCTAGCGCCCGCGACAGGAAATGCCCCAAAGCGCAACGTGGACACATCCAATTTTTTGAAAGAAAACAGAGGTGTTTTTTGCAAAGTGCCTTCCTGTAGATTTTGGCGTCTAGCTCAGCCGGCACCTAGGGAAACCTACCAAACCTGTGCATTTCTGAAAACTAGAGACCTAGGGGAATCCAAGATGGGGTGACCTGTGGGGCTCGGACCAGGTTCTGTTACCCAGAATCCTTTGCAAACCTCAAAATTTGGCTAAAAAAACACATGTTCCTCTCATTTCTGTGGCAGAAAGTTCTGGAATCTGAGAGGAGCCACAAATTTCCTTCCACCCAGCGTTCCCCCAAGTCTCCCGATAAAAATGATACCTCACTTGTGTGGGTAGGCCTAGCGCCCATGACAGGAAACGCCCCAAAGCGCAACGTGGACACATCCAATTTTTTGAAAGAAAACAGAGGTGTTTTTTGCAAAGTATCTACCTGTAGACTTTGGCATCTAGCTCAGCCGGCACCTAGGGAAACCTACCAAACCTGTGCATTTCTGAAAACTAGAGACCTAGGGGAATCCAAGATGGGGTGACCTGTGGGGCTCGGACCAGGTTCTGTTACCCAGAATCCTTTGCAAACTTCAAAATTTGGCTAAAAAAACACATGTTCCTCACATTTCTGTGGCAGAAAGTTCTGGAATCTGAGAGGAGCCACAAATTTCCTCCCACCCAGCGTTCCCCCAAG
Organism: Pleurodeles waltl; assembly: GCF_031143425.1. Taxonomy (NCBI): domain Eukaryota; kingdom Metazoa; phylum Chordata; class Amphibia; order Caudata; family Salamandridae; genus Pleurodeles; species Pleurodeles waltl. The sequence goes on from NC_090437.1 coordinate 154,649,799, forward strand.
TCTCCCGATAAAAATGATACCTCACTTGTGTGGGTAGGCCTAGCGCCCGCGACAGGAAACACCCCAAAGCACAACGTGGACACATCCAATTTTTTTAAAGAAAACAGAGGTGTTTTTTGCTGAAGTGCCTACCTGTAGATTTTGACCTCTAGCTCAGCCGGCACCTAGGGAAACCTACCAAACCTGTGCATTTCTGAAAACTAGAGACCTAGGGGAATCCATGATGGGGTGACTTGTGGGGCTCGGACCAGGTTCTGTTACCCAGAATCCTTTTCAAATCTCAAAATTTGGCTAAAAAAACACATGTTCCTCACATTTCTGTGGCAGAAAGTTCTGGAATCTGGGAGGAGCCAAAAATTTCCTTCCACCCAGCATTCCCCCAAGTCTCCCGATAAAAATGATACCTCACTTGTGTGGGTAGGCCTAGCGCCCGCGACAGGAAACGCCCCAAAGCGCAACGTGGACACATCCAATTTTTTTAAAGAAAACAAAGGTGTTTTTTGCAAAGTGCCTACCTGTAGATTTTGGCCTCTAGCTCAGCCGGCACTTAGGGAAACCTACCAAACCTGTGCATTTCTGAAAACTAGAGACCTAGGGGAATCCATGATGGGGTGACTTGTGGGGCTCGGACCAGGTTCTGTTACCCAGAATCCTTTGCAAACCTAAAAATTTGGCTAAAAAAACACATGTTCCTCACATTTCTGTGGCAGAAAGTTCTGGAATCTGAGAGCAGCCACAAATTTCCTTCCACCCAGCGTTCCCCCAAGTCTCCCGAAAAAAATGATACCTCACTTGTGTGGGTAGGCCTAGCGCCCGCGACAGGAAACGCCCCAAAGCGCAACGTGGACACATCCAATTTTTTGAAAGAAAACAGAGGTGTTTTTTGCAAAGTGCCTACCTGTAGATTTTGGCATCTAGCTCAGCCGGCACCTAGGGAAACCTACCAAACCTGTGCATTTCTGAAAACTAGAGACCTAGGGGAATCCAAGATGGGGTGACCTGTGGGGCTCGGACCAGGTTCTGTTACCCAGAATCCTTTGCAAACCTCAAAATCTGGCTAAAAAAACACATGTTCCTCACATTTCTGTGGCAGAAAGTTCTGGAATCTGAGAGGAGCCACAAATTTCCTCCCACCCAGCGTTCCCCCAAGTCTCCCGATAAAAATGATACCTCACTTGTGTGGGTATGCCTAGCGCCCGCGACAGGAAACGCCCCAAAGCACAACGTGGACACATCCAATTTTTTGAAAGAAAACAGAGGTGTTTTTTGCAAAGTGCCTACCTGTAGATTTTGGCCTCTAGCTCAGCCGGCACTTAGGGAAACCTACCAAACCTGTGCATTTCTGAAAACTAGAGACCTAGGGGAATCCATGATGGGGTGACTTGTGGGGCTCGGACCAGGTTCTGTTACCCAGAATCCTTTGCAAACCTCAAAATTTGGCTAAAAAAACACATGTTCCTCACATTTCTGTGGCAGAAAGTTCTGGAATCTGAGAGGAGCCACAAATTTCCTTCCACCCAGCATTCCCCCAAGTCTCCCGATAAAAATGATACCTCACTTGTGTGGGTAGGCCTAGCGCCCGCGACAGGAAACGCCCCAAAGCGCAACGTGGACACATCCAATTTTTTGAAAGAAAACAAAGGTGTTTTTTGCAAAGTGCCTACCTGTAGATTTTGGCCTCTAGCTCAGCCGGCACTTAGGGAAACCTACCAAACCTGTGCATTTCTGAAAACTAGAGACCTAGGGGAATCCATGATGGGGTGACTTGTGGGGCTCGGATCAGGTTCTGTTACCCAGAATCCTTTGCAAACCTCAAAATTTGGCTAAAAAAACACATGTTCCTCACATTTCTGTGGCAGAAAGTTCTGGAATCTGAGAGGAGCCACAAATTTCCTTCCACCCAGCGTTCCCCCAAGTCTCCCGATAAAAATGATACCTCACTTGTGTGGGTAGGCCTAGCGCCCGCGACAGGAAACGCCCCAAAGCGCAACGTGGACACATCCAATTTTTTGAAAGAAAACAGAGGTGTTTTTTGCAAAGTGCCTACCTGTAGATTTTGGCGTCTAGCTCAGCCGGCACCTAGGGAAACCTACCAAACCTGTGCATTTCTGAAAACTAGAGACCTAGGGGAATCCAAGATGGGGTGACTTGTGGGGCTCGGACCAGGTTCTGTTACCCAGAATCCTTTGCAAACCTCAAAATTTGGCTAAAAAACACATGTTCCTCACATTTCTGTGGGAGAAAGTTCTGGAATCTGAGAGCAGCCACAAATTTCCTTCCACCCAGCGTTCCCCCAAGTCTCCCGATAAAAATGATACCTCACTTGTATGGGTAGGCCTAGCGCCCGCGACAGGAAACGCCCCAAAGCGCAACGTGGACACATCCAATTTTTTGAAAGAAAACAGAGGTGTTTTTTGCAAAGTGCCTACCTGTAGATTTTGGCATCTAGCTCAGCCGGCACCTAGTGAAACCTACCAAACCTGTGCATTTCTGAAAACTAGAGACCTAGGGGAATCCAAGATGGGGTGACCTGTGGGGCTCGGACCAGGTTCTGTTACCCAGAATGATTTGCAAACCTCTAAATCTGGCTAAAAAAACACATGTTCCTCACATTTCTGTGGCAGAAAGTTCTGGAATCTGAGAGGAGCCACAAATTTCCTCCCACCCAGCGTTCCCCCAAGTCTCCCGATAAAAATGATACCTCACTTGTGTGGGTAGGCCTAGCGCCCGCGACAGGAAACGCCCCAAAGCACAACGTGGACACATCCAATTTTTTGAAAGAAAATAGAGGTGATTTTTGCCAAGTGCCTACCTGTAGATTTTGGCCTCTAGCTCAGCCGGCACCTAGGGAAACCTACCAAACCTGTGCATTTCTGAAAACTAGAGACCTAGGGGAATCCAAGATGGGGTGACTTGTGGGGCTCGGACCAGGTTCTGTTAACCAGAATCCTTTGCAAACCTCAAAATTTGGCTAAAATAACACATGTTCCTCATATTTCTATGGCAGAAAGTTCTGGAATCTGAGAGGAGCCACAAATTTCCTTCCACCCAGCTTTCCCCCAAGTCTCCCGATAAAAATGATACCTCACTTGTGTGGGTATGCCTAGCGCCCGCGACAGGAAACGCCCCAAAGCACAACGTGGACACATCCAATTTTTTGAAAGAAAACAGAGGTGGTTTTTGCAAAGTGCCTACCTGTAGATTTTCGCCTCTAGCTCAGCCGGCACTTAGGGAAACCTACCAAACCTGTGCATTTCTGAAAACTAGAGACCTAGGGGAATCCATGATGGGGTGACTTGTGGGGCTCGGACCAGGTTCTGTTACACAGAAGCCTTTTCAAATCTCAAAATTTGGCTAAAAAAACACATGTTCCTCACATTTCTGTGGCAGAAAGTTCTGGAATCTGAGAGGAGCCACAAATTTCCTGCCACCCAGCGTTCCCCCAAGTCTCCCGATAAAAATGATACCTCACTTGTGTGGGTAGGCCTAGCGCCCGCGACAGGAAACGCCCCAAAGCACAACGTGGACACATCCAATTTTTTGAAAGAAAATAGAGGTGATTTTTGCGAAGTGCCTACCTGTAGATTTCGGCCTGTAGCTCAGCCGGCACTCAGGGAAAACTACCAAACCTGTGCATTTCTGAAAACTAGAGACCTAGGGGAATCCAAGATGGGGTGACTTGTGGGGCTCGGACCAGGTTCTGTTACCCAGAATCCTTTGCAAACCTCAAAATTTGGCTAAAAAAACACATGTTCCTCACATTTCTGTGGCAGAAAGTTCTGGAATCTGAGAGGAGCCACAAATTTCCTTCCACCCAGCGTTCCCCCAAGTCTCCCGATAAAAATGATACCTCACTTGTGTGGGTAGGCCTAGCGCCCGCGACAGGAAACGCCCCAAAGCGCAACGTGGACACATCCAATTTTTTGAAAGAAAACAGAGGTGTTTTTTGCAGAAGTGCCTACCTGTAGATTTGGCCTCTAGCTCAGCCGGCACCTTGGGAAACCTACCAAACCTGTGCATTTCTGAAAACTAGAGACCTAGGGGAATCCATGATGGGGTGACTTGTGGGGCTCGGACCAGGTTCTGTTACACAGAAGCCTTTTCAAATCTCAAAATTTGGCTAAAAAAACACATGTTCCTCACATTTCTGTGGCAGAAAGTTCTGGAATCTGAGAGGAGCCACAAATTTCCTGCCACCCAGCGTTCCCTTAAGTCTCCCGATAAAAATGATACCTCACTTGTGTGGGTAGGCCTAGCGCCCGCGACAGGAAACGCCCCAAAGCACAACGTGGACACATCCAATTTTTTGAAAGAAAATAGAGGTGATTTTTGCGAAGTGCCTACCTGTAGATTTCGGCCTGTAGCTCAGCCGGCACCTAGGGAAACCTACCAAACCTGTGCATTTCTGAAAACTAGAGACCTAGCGGAATCCAAGATGGGGTGACTTGTGGGGCTCGGACCAGGTTCGGTTACCCAGAATCCTTTGCAAACCTCAAAATTTGGCTAAAAAAACACATGTTCCTCACATTTCTGTGGCAGAAAGTTCTGGAATCTGAGAGGAGCCACAAATTTCCTTCCACCCAGCGTTCCCCCAAGTCTCCCGATAAAAATGATACCTCACTTGTGTGGGTAGGCCTAGCGCCCGCGACAGGAAACGCCCCAAAGCGCAACGTGGACACATCCAATTTTTTTAAAGAAAACAGAGGTGTTTTTTGCAGAAGTGCCTTCCTGTAGATTTGGCCTCTAGCTCAGCCGGCACCTAGGGACACCTACCAAACCTGTGCATTTCTGAAAACTAGAGACCTAGGGGAATCGAAGATGGGGTGACTTGTGGGGCTCGGACCAGGTTCTGTTACCCAGAATCCTTTGCAAACCTCAAAATTTGGCTAAAAAAACACATGTTCCTCACATTTCTGTGGCAGAAAGTTCTGGAATCTGAGAGGAGCCACAAATTTCCTTCCACCCAGCGTTCCCCCAAGTCTCCCGATAAAAATGATACCTCACTTGTGTGGGTAGGCCTAGCGCCCGCGACAGGAAACGCCCCAAAGCGCAACGTGGACACATCCAATTTTTTGAAAGAAAATAGAGGTGATTTTTGCGAAGTGTCTACCTGTAGATTTGGGCCTCTAGCTCAGCCGGCACCTAGGGAAACCTACCAAACCTGTGCATTTCTGAAAATTACAGACCTAGGGGAATCCAAGATGGGGGGACTTGTGGGGCTCGGACCAGGTTCTGTTACCCAGAATCCTTTGCAAACCTAAAAATTTGGCTAAAAAAACACATGTTCCTCACATTTCTGTGGCAGAAAGTTCTGGAATCTGAGAGGAGCCACAAATTTCCTTCCACCCAGCGTTCCCCCAAGTCTCCCAATAAAAATTATACCTCACTTGTGTGGGTAGGCCTAGCGCCCTCCACAGGAAACGCCCCAAAGCGCAACGTGGACACATCCAATTTTTTGAAAGAAAACAGAGGTGTTTTTTGCAAAGTGCCTACCTGTAGATTTTGGCGTCTAGCTCAGCCGGCACCTAGGGAAACCTACCAAACCTGTGCATTTCTAAAAACTAGAGACCTAGGGGAATCCAAGATGGGGTGACCTGTGGGGCTCGGACCAGGTTCTGTTACCCACAATCCTTTGCAAACCTCAAAATTTGGCTAAAAAAACACATGTTCCTCACATTTCTGTGGCAGAAAGTTCTGGAATCTGAGAGGAGCGACAAATTTCCTCCCACCCAGCGTTCCCCCAAGTCTCCCGATAAAAATGATACCTCACTTGTGTGGGTAGGCCTAGCGCCCGCGACAGGAAACGCCCCAAAGCACAACGTGGACACATCCAATTTTTTGAAAGAAAATAGAGGTGATTTTTGCGAAGTGCCTACCTGTAGATTTTAGCCTCTAGCTCAGCCGGCACCTAGGAAAACCTACCAAACCTGTGCATTTCTGAAAACTAGAGACCTAGGGGAATCCAAGATGGGGTGACTTGTGGGGCTCGGACCAGGTTCTGTTAACCAGAATCCTTTGCAAACCTCAAAATTTGGCTAAAAAAACACATGTTCCTCATATTTCTGTGGCAGAAAGTTCTGGAATCTGAGAGGAGCCACAAATTTCCTTCCACCCAGCGTGCCCCCAAGTCTCCCGATAAAAATGATACCTCACTTGTGTGGGTAGGCCTAGCGCCCGCGACAGGAAACGCCCCAAAGCGCAACGTGGACACATCCAATTTTTTGAAAGAAAACAGAGGTGTTTTTTGCAAAGTGCCTACCTGTAGATTTTGGCCTCTAGCTCAGCCGGCACTTAGGGAAACCCACCAAACCTGTGCATTTCTGAAAACTAGAGACCTAGGGGAATCCATGATGGGGTGACTTGTGGGGCTCGGAACTGGTTCTGTTACCGAGAATCCTTTTCAAATCTCAAAATTTGGCTAAAAAAACACATGTTCCTCACATTTCTGTGGCAGAAAGTTCTGGAATCTGAGAGGAGCCACAAATTTCCTTCCACCCAGCATTCCCTCAAGTCTCCCGATAAAAATGATACCTCACTTGTGTGGGTAGGCCTAGCGCCCGCGACAGGAAACGCCCCAAAGCGCAACGTGGACACATCCAATTTTTTTAAAGAAAACAAAGGTGTTTTTTGCAAAGTGCCTACCTGTAGATTTTGGCCTCTAGCTCAGCCGGCACTTAGGGAAACCTACCAAACCTGTGCATTTCTGAAAACTAGAGACCTAGGGGAATCCATGATGGGGTGACTTGTGGGGCTCGGACCAGGTTCTGTTACCCAGAATCCTTTGCAAACCTAAAAATTTGGCTAAAAAAACACATGTTCCTCACATTTCTGTGGCAGAAAGTTCTGGAATCTGAGAGCAGCCACAAATTTCCTTCCACCCAGCGTTCCCCCAAGTCTCCCGAAAAAAATGATACCTCACTTGTGTGGGTAGGCCTAGCGCCCGCGACAGGAAACGCCCCAAAGCGCAACGTGGACACATCCAATTTTTTGAAAGAAAACAGAGGTGTTTTTTGCAAAGTGCCTACCTGTAGATTTTGGCATCTAGCTCAGCCGGCACCTAGGGAAACCTACCAAACCTGTGCATTTCTGAAAACTAGAGACCTAGGGGAATCCAAGATGGGGTGACCTGTGGGGCTCGGACCAGGTTCTGTTACCCAGAATCCTTTGCAAACCTCAAAATCTGGCTAAAAAAACACATGTTCCTCACATTTCTGTGGCAGAAAGTTCTGGAATCTGAGAGGAGCCACAAATTTCCTCCCACCCAGCGTTCCCCCAAGTCTCCCGATAAAAATGATACCTCACTTGTGTGGGTATGCCTAGCGCCCGCGACAGGAAACGCCCCAAAGCACAACGTGGACACATCCAATTTTTTGAAAGAAAACAGAGGTGTTTTTTGCAAAGTGCCTACCTGTAGATTTTGGCCTCTAGCTCAGCCGGCACTTAGGGAAACCTACCAAACCTGTGCATTTCTGAAAACTAGAGACCTAGGGGAATCCATGATGGGGTGACTTGTGGGGCTCGGACCAGGTTCTGTTACCCAGAATCCTTTGCAAACCTCAAAATTTGGCTAAAAAAACACATGTTCCTCACATTTCTGTGGCAGAAAGTTCTGGAATCTGAGAGGAGCCACAAATTTCCTTCCACCCAGCATTCCCCCAAGTCTCCCGATAAAAATGATACCTCACTTGTGTGGGTAGGCCTAGCGCCCGCGACAGGAAACGCCCCAAAGCGCAACGTGGACACATCCAATTTTTTGAAAGAAAACAAAGGTGTTTTTTGCAAAGTGCCTACCTGTAGATTTTGGCCTCTAGCTCAGCCGGCACTTAGGGAAACCTACCAAACCTGTGCATTTCTGAAAACTAGAGACCTAGGGGAATCCATGATGGGGTGACTTGTGGGGCTCGGATCAGGTTCTGTTACCCAGAATCCTTTGCAAACCTCAAAATTTGGCTAAAAAAACACATGTTCCTCACATTTCTGTGGCAGAAAGTTCTGGAATCTGAGAGGAGCCACAAATTTCCTTCCACCCAGCGTTCCCCCAAGTCTCCCGATAAAAATGATACCTCACTTGTGTGGGTAGGCCTAGCGCCCGCGACAGGAAACGCCCCAAAGCGCAACGTGGACACATCCAATTTTTTGAAAGAAAACAGAGGTGTTTTTTGCAAAGTGCCTACCTGTAGATTTTGGCGTCTAGCTCAGCCGGCACCTAGGGAAACCTACCAAACCTGTGCATTTCTGAAAACTAGAGACCTAGGGGAATCAAAGATGGGGTGACTTGTGGGGCTCGGACCAGGTTCTGTTACCCAGAATCCTTTGCAAACCTCAAAATTTGGCTAAAAAACACATGTTCCTCACATTTCTGTGGGAGAAAGTTCTGGAATCTGAGAGCAGCCACAAATTTCCTTCCACCCAGCGTTCCCCCAAGTCTCCCGATAAAAATGATACCTCACTTGTATGGGTAGGCCTAGCGCCCGCGACAGGAAACGCCCCAAAGCGCAACGTGGACACATCCAATTTTTTGAAAGAAAACAGAGGTGTTTTTTGCAAAGTGCCTACCTGTAGATTTTGGCATCTAGCTCAGCCGGCACCTAGTGAAACCTACCAAACCTGTGCATTTCTGAAAACTAGAGACCTAGGGGAATCCAAGATGGGGTGACCTGTGGGGCTCGGACCAGGTTCTGTTACCCAGAATGATTTGCAAACCTCTAAATCTGGCTAAAAAAACACATGTTCCTCACATTTCTGTGGCAGAAAGTTCTGGAATCTGAGAGGAGCCACAAATTTCCTCCCACCCAGCGTTCCCCCAAGTCTCCCGATAAAAATGATACCTCACTTGTGTGGGTAGGCCTAGCGCCCGCGACAGGAAACGCCCCAAAGCACAACGTGGACACATCCAATTTTTTGAAAGAAAATAGAGGTGATTTTTGCGAAGTGCCTACCTGTAGATTTTGGCCTCTAGCTCAGCCGGCACCTAGGGAAACCTACCAAACCTGTGCATTTCTGAAAACTAGAGACCTAGGGGAATCCAAGATGGGGTGACTTGTGGGGCTCGGACCAGGTTCTGTTAACCAGAATCCTTTGCAAACCTCAAAATTTGGCTAAAATAACACATGTTCCTCATATTTCTATGGCAGAAAGTTCTGGAATCTGAGAGGAGCCACAAATTTCCTTCCACCCAGCTTTCCCCCAAGTCTCCCGATAAAAATGATACCTCACTTGTGTGGGTATGCCTAGCGCCCGCGACAGGAAACGCCCCAAAGCACAACGTGGACACATCCAATTTTTTGAAAGAAAACAGAGGTGGTTTTTGCAAAGTGCCTACCTGTAGATTTTCGCCTCTAGCTCAGCCGGCACTTAGGGAAACCTACCAAACCTGTGCATTTCTGAAAACTAGAGACCTAGGGGAATCCATGATGGGGTGACTTGTGGGGCTCGGACCAGGTTCTGTTACACAGAAGCCTTTTCAAATCTCAAAATTTGGCTAAAAAAACACATGTTCCTCACATTTCTGTGGCAGAAAGTTCTGGAATCTGAGAGGAGCCACAAATTTCCTGACACCCAGCGTTCCCCCAAGTCTCCCGATAAAAATGATACCTCACTTGTGTGGGTAGGCCTAGCGCCCGCGACAGGAAACGCCCCAAAGCACAACGTGGACACATCCAATTTTTTGAAAGAAAATAGAGGTGATTTTTGCGAAGTGCCTACCTGTAGATTTCGGCCTGTAGCTCAGCCGGCACCTAGGGAAAACTACCAAACCTGTGCATTTCTGAAAACTAGAGACCTAGGGGAATCCAAGATGGGGTGACTTGTGGGGCTCGGACCAGGTTCTGTTACCCAGAATCCTTTGCAAACCTCAAAATTTGGCTAAAAAAACACATGTTCCTCACATTTCTGTGGCAGAAAGTTCTGGAATCTGAGAGGAGCCACAAATTTCCTTCCACCCAGCGTTCCCCCAAGTCTCCCGATAAAAATGATACCTCACTTGTGTGGGTAGGCCTAGCGCCCGCGACAGGAAACGCCCCAAAGCGCAACGTGGACACATCCAATTTTTTGAAAGAAAGCAGAGGTGTTTTTTGCAGAAGTGCCTACCTGTAGATTTGGCCTCTAGCTCAGCCGGCACCTTGGGAAACCTACCAAACCTGTGCATTTCTGAAAACTAGAGACCTAGGGGAATCCATGATGGGGTGACTTGTGGGGCTCGGACCAGGTTCTGTTACACAGAAGCCTTTTCAAATCTCAAAATTTGGCTAAAAAAACACATGTTCCTCACATTTCTGTGGCAGAAAGTTCTGGAATCTGAGAGGAGCCACAAATTTCCTGCCACCCAGCGTTCCCTTAAGTCTCCCGATAAAAATGATACCTCACTTGTGTGGGTAGGCCTAGCGCCCGCGACAGGAAACGCCCCAAAGCACAACGTGGACACATCCAATTTTTTGAAAGAAAATAGAGGTGATTTTTGCGAAGTGCCTACCTGTAGATTTCGGCCTGTAGCTCAGCCGGCACCTAGGGAAACCTACAAAACCTGTGCATTTCTGAAAACTAGAGACCTAGCGGAATCCAAGATGGGGTGACTTGTGGGGCTCGGACCAGGTTCGGTTACCCAGAATCCTTTGCAAACCTCAAAATTTGGCTAAAAAAACACATGTTCCTCACATTTCTGTGGCAGAAAGTTCTGGAATCTGAGAGGAGCCACAAATTTCCTTCCACCCAGCGTTCCCCCAAGTCTCCCGATAAAAATGATACCTCACTTGTGTGGGTAGGCCTAGCGCCCGCGACAGGAAACGCCCCAAAGCGCAACGTGGACACATCCAATTTTTTTAAAGAAAACAGAGGTGTTTTTTGCAAAGTGCCTACCTGTAGATTTTGGCGTCTAGCTCAGCCGGCACCTAGGGAAACCTACCAAACCTGTGCATTTCTGAAAACTAGAGACCTAGGGGAATCCAAGATGGGGTGACCTGTGGGGCTCGGACCAGGTTCTGTTACCCAGAATCCTTTGCAAACCTCAAAATCTGGCTAAAAAAACACATGTTCCTCATATTTCTGTGGCAGAAAGTTCTGGAATCTGAGAGGAGCCACAAATTTCCTCCCACCCAGCGTTCCCCCAAGTCTCCCGATAAAAATGATACCTCACTTGTGTGGGTAGGTCTAGCGCCCGCGACAGGAAACGCCCCAAAGCGCAACGTGGACACATCCAATTTTTTTAAAGAAAACAGAGGTGTTTTTTGCAAAGTGCCTACCTGTAGATTTTGGCATCTAGCTCAGCCGGCACCTAGGGAAACTTACCAAACCTGTGCATTTCTGAAAACTAGAGACCTAGGGGAATCCATGATGGGGTGACTTGTGGGGCTCGGACCAGGTTCTGTTACCCAGAATCCTTTTCAAATCTCAAAATTTGGCTAAAAAAACACATGTTCCTCACATTTCTGTGGCAGAAAGTTCTGGAATCTGAGAGGAGCCACAAATTTCCTTCCACCCAGCATTCCCCCAAGTCTCCCGATAAAAATGATACCTCACTTGTGTGGGTAGACCTAGCGCCCACGACAGGAAACGCCCCAAAGCGCAACGTGGACACATCCAATTTTTTGAAAGAAAACAGAGGTGTTTTTTGCAAAGTGTCTACCTGTAGATTTTGGCATCTAGCTCAGCCGGCACCTAGGGAAACCTACCAAACCTGTGCATTTCTGAAAACTAGAGACCTAGGGGAATCCAAGATGGGGTGACCTGTGGGGCTCGGACCAGGTTCTGTTACCCAGAATCCTTTGCAAACCTCAAAATTTGGCTAAAAAAACACATGTTCCTCACATTTCTGTGGCAGAAAGTTCTGGAATCTGAGAGGAGCCACAAATTTCCTCCCACCCAGCGTTCCCCCAAGTCTCCCGATAAAAATGATACCTCACTTGTGTGGGTAGGCCTAGCGCCCGCGACAGGAAACGCCCCAAAGCGCAACGTGGACACATCCAATTTTTTGAAAGAAAATAAAGGTGTTTTTTGCAAAGTGCCTACCTGTAGATTTTGGCCTCTAGCTCAGCCGGCACTTAGGGAAACCTACCAAACCTGTGCATTTCTGAAAACTAGAGACCTAGGGGAATCCATGATGGGGTGACTTGTGGGGCTCGGACCAGGTTCTGTTACCCAGAATCCTTTGCAAACCTCAAAATTTGGCTAAAAAAACACATGTTCCTCACATTTCTGTGGCAGAAAGTTCTGGAATCTGAGAGGAGCCACAAATTCCCTTCCACCCAGCGTTCCCCCAAGTCTCCCGATAAAAATGATACCTCACTTGTGTGGGTAGGCCTAGCGCCCGCGACAGGAAACGCCCCAAAGCGCAACGTGGACACATCCAGTTTTTTGAAAGAAAACAGAGGTGTTTTTTGCAAAGTGCCTACCTGTAGATTTTGGCGTCTAGCTCAGCCGGCACCTAGGGAAACCTACCAAACCTGTGCATTTCTGAAAACTAGAGACCTAGGGGAATCCAACATGGGGTGACCTGTGGGGCTCGGACCAGGTTCTGTTACCCAGAATCCTTTGCAAACCTCAAAATCTGGCTAAAAAAACACATGTTCCTCACATTTCTGTGGTAGAAAGTTCTGGAATCTGAGAGGAGCCACAAATTTCCTCCCACCCAGCGTTCCCCCAAGTCTCCCGATAAAAATGATACCTCACTTGTGTGGGTAGGCCTAGCGCCCGCGACAGGAAACGCCCCAAAGCGCAACGTGGACACATCCAATTTTTTGAAAGAAAACAGAAGTGTTTTTTGCAAAGTGCCTACCTGTAGATTTTGGCATCTAGCTCAGCCGGCACCTAGGGAAACTTACCAAACCTGTGCATTTCTGAAAACTAGAGACCTAGGGGAATCCATGATGGGGTGACTTGTGGGGCTCGGACCAGGTTCTGTTACCCAGAATCCTTTTCAAATCTCAAAATTTGGCTAAAAAAACACATGTTCCTCACATTTCTGTGGCAGAAAGTTCTGGAATCTGAGAGGAGCCACAAATTTCCTTCCACCCAGCATTCCCCCAAGTCTCCCGATAAAAATGATACCTCACTTGTGTGGGTAGACCTAGCGCCCGCGACAGGAAACGCCCCAAAGCGCAACGTGGACACATCCAATTTTTTAAAAGAAAATAGAGGTGATTTTTGCGAAGTGCCTACCTGTAGATTTTGGCCTCTAGCTCAGCCGGCACCTAGGGAAACCTACCAAACCTGTGCATTTCTGAAAACTAAAGACCTAGGGGAATCCAAGATGGGGTGACTTGTGGGGCTCGGACCAGGTTCTGTTACCCATAATCCTTTGCAAACCTCAAAATTTGGCTAAAAAAACACATGTTCCTCACATTTCTGTGGCAGAAAGTTCTGGAATCTGAGAGGAGCCACAAATTTCCTTCCACCCAGCGTTCCCCCAAGTCTCCCGATAAAAATGATACCTCACTTGTGTGGGTAGGCCTAGCGCCCACGACAGGAAACGCCCCAAAGCGCATCGTGGACACATCCAATTTTTTGAAAGAAAACAGAGGTGTTTTTTGCAAAGTGTCTACCTGTAGATTTTGGCATCTAGCTCAGCCGGCACCTAGGGAAACCTACCAAACCTGTGCATTTCTGAAAACTAGAGACCTAGGGGAATCCAAGATGGGGTGACCTGTGGGGCTCGGACCAGGTTCTTTTACCCAGAATCCTTTGCAAACCTCAAAATTTGGCTAAAAAAACACATGTTCCTCACATTTCTGTGGCAGAAAGTTCTGGAATCTGAGAGGAGCCACAAATTTCCTCCCACCCAGCGTTCCCCCAAGTCTCCCGATAAAAATGATACCTCACTTGTGTGGGTAGGCCTAGCGCCCGCGACAGGAAACGCCCCAAAGCGCAACGTGGACACATCCAATTTTTTTAAAGAAAACAGAGGTGTTTTTTGCAGAAGTGCCTACCTGTAGATTTTGGCCTCTAGCTCAGCCGGCACCTAGGGAAACCTACCAAACCTGTGCATTTCTGAAAACTAAAGACCTAGGGGAATCCAAGATGTGGTGACTTGTGGGGCTCGGACCAGGTTCTGTTACCCATAATCCTTTGCAAACCTCAAAATTTGGCTAAAAAAACACATGTTCCTCACATTTCTGTGGCAGAAAGTTCTGGAATCTGAGAGGAGCCACACATTTCCTTCCACCCAGCGTTCCCCCAAGTCTCCCGATAAAAATGATACCTCACTTGTGTGGGTAGGCCTAGCGCCCACGACAGGAAACGCCCCAAAGCGCAACGTGGACACATCCAATTTTTTGAAAGAAAACAGAGGTGTTTTTTGCAAAGTGTCTACCTGTAGATTTTGGCATCTAGCTCAGCCGGCACCTAGGGAAACCTACCAAACCTGTGCATTTCTGAAAACTAGAGACCTAGGGGAATCCAAGATGGGGTGACCTGTGGGGCTCGGACCAGGTTCTGTTACCCAGAATCCTTTGCAAACCTCAAAATTTGGCTAAAAAAACACATGTTCCTCACATTTCTGTGGCAGAAAGTTCTGGAATCTGAGAGGAGCCACAAATTTCCTCCCACCCAGCGTTCCCCCAAGTCTCCCGATAAAAATGATACCTCACTTGTGTGGGTAGGCCTAGCGCCCGCGACAGGAAACGCCCCAAAGCGCAACGTGGACACATCCAATTTTTTTAAAGAAAACAGAGGTGTTTTTTGCAGAAGTGCCTACCTGTAGATTTTGGCCTCTAGCTCAGCCGGCACCTAGGGAAACCTACCAAACCTGTGCATTTCTGAAAACTAGAGACCTAGGGGAATCCATGATGGGGTGACTTGTGGGGCTCGGACCAGGTTCTGTTACCCAGAATCCTTTTCAAATCTCAAAATTTGGCTAAAAAAACACATGTTCCTCACATTTCTGTGGCAGAAAGTTCTGGAATCTGGGAGGAGCCACAAATTTCCTTCCACCCAGCATTCCCCCAAGTCTCCCGATAAAAATGATACCTCACTTGTGTGGGTAGGCCTAGCGCCCGCGACAGGAAACGCCCCAAAGCGCAACGTGGACACATCCAATTTTTTGAAAGAAAACAAAGGTGTTTTTTGCAAAGTGCCTACCTGTAGATTTTGGCCTCTAGCTCAGCCGGCACTTAGGGAAACCTACCAAACCTGTGCATTTCTGAAAACTAGAGACCTAGGGGAATCCATGATGGGGTGACTTGTGGGGCTCGGACCAGGTTCTGTTACCCAGAATCCTTTGCAAACCTCAAAATTTGGCTAAATAAACACATGTTCCTCACATTTCTGTGGCAGAAAGTTCTGGAATCTGAGAGGAGCCACAAATTTCCTTCCACCCAGCGTTCCCCCAAGTCTCCCGATAAAAATGATTCCTCACTTGTGTGGGTAGGCCTAGCGCCCGCGACAGGAAACGCCCCAAAGCGCAACGTGGACACATCCAATTTTTTGAAAGAAAACAGAGGTGTTTTTTGCAAAGTGCCTACCTGTAGATTTTGGCGTCTAGCTCAGCCGGCACCTAGGGAAACCTACCAAACCTGTGCATTTCTGAAAACTAGAGACCTAGGGGAATCCAAGATGGGGTGACCTGTGGGGCTCGGACCAGGTTCTGTTACCCAGAATCCTTTGCAAACCTCAAAATTTGGCTAAAAAAACACATGTTCCTCACATTTCTGTGGCAGAAAGTTCTGGAATCTGAGAGGAGCCACAAATTTCCTTCCACCCAGCGTTCCCCCAAGTCTCCCGATAAAAATGATACCTCACTTGTGTGGGTAGGCCTAGCGCCCACGACAGGAAACGCCCCAAAGCGCAACGTGGACACATCCAATTTTTTGAAAGAAAACAGAGGTGTTTTTTGCAAAGTGTCTACCTGTAGATTTTGGCATCTAGCTCAGCCGGCACCTAGGGAAACCTACCAAACCTGTGCATTTCTGAAAACTAGAGACCTAGGGGAATCCAAGATGGGGTGACCTGTGGGGCTCGGACCAGGTTCTGTTACCCAGAATCCTTTGCAAACCTCAAAATTTGGCTAAAAAAACACATGTTCCTCACATTTCTGTGGCAGAAAGTTCTGGAATCTGAGAGGAGCCACAAATTTCCTGCCACCCAGCGTTCCCCCAAGTCTCCCGATAAAAATGATACCTCACTTGTGTGGGTAGGCCTAGCGCCCGCGACAGGAAACGCCCCAAAGCACAACGTGGACACATCCAATTTTTTGAAAGAAAATAGAGGTGATTTTTGCGAAGTGCCTACCTGTAGATTTCGGCCTGTAGCTCAGCCGGCACCTAGGGAAAACTACCAAACCTGTGCATTTCTGAAAACTAGAGACCTAGGGGAATCCAAGATGGGGTGACTTGTGGGGCTCGGACCAGGTTCTGTTACCCAGAATCCTTTGCAAACCTCAAAATTTGGCTAAAAAAACACATGTTCCTCACATTTCTGTGGCAGAAAGTTCTGGAATCTGAGAGGAGCCACAAATTTCCTTCCACCCAGCGTTCCCCCAAGTCTCCCGATAAAAATGATACCTCACTTGTGTGGGTAGGCCTAGCGCCCGCGACAGGAAACGCCCCAAAGCGCAACGTGGACACATCCAATTTTTTGAAAGAAAACAGAGGTGTTTTTTGCAGAAGTGCCTACCTGTAGATTTGGCCTCTAGCTCAGCCGGCACCTTGGGAAACCTACCAAACCTGTGCATTTCTGAAAACTAGAGACCTAGGGGAATCCATGATGGGGTGACTTGTGGGGCTCGGACCAGGTTCTGTTACACAGAAGCCTTTTCAAATCTCAAAATTTGGCTAAAAAAACACATGTTCCTCACATTTCTGTGGCAGAAAGTTCTGGAATCTGAGAGGAGCCACAAATTTCCTGCCACCCAGCGTTCCCTTAAGTCTCCCGATAAAAATGATACCTCACTTGTGTGGGTAGGCCTAGCGCCCGCGACAGGAAACGCCCCAAAGCACAACGTGGACACATCCAATTTTTTGAAAGAAAATAGAGGTGATTTTTGCGAAGTGCCTACCTGTAGATTTCGGCCTGTAGCTCAGCCGGCACCTAGGGAAACCTACCAAACCTGTGCATTTCTGAAAACTAGAGACCTAGCGGAATCCAAGATGGGGTGACTTGTGGGGCTCGGACCAGGTTCGGTTACCCAGAATCCTTTGCAAACCTCAAAATTTGGCTAAAAAAACACATGTTCCTCACATTTCTGTGGCAGAAAGTTCTGGAATCTGAGAGGAGCCACAAATTTCCTTCCACCCAGCGTTCCCCCAAGTCTCCCGATAAAAATGATACCTCACTTGTGTGGGTAGGCCTAGCGCCCGCGACAGGAAACGCCCCAAAGCGCAACGTGGACACATCCAATTTTTTTAAAGAAAACAGAGGTGTTTTTTGCAGAAGTGCCTTCCTGTAGATTTGGCCTCTAGCTCAGCCGGCACCTAGGGACACCTACCAAACCTGTGCATTTCTGAAAACTAGAGACCTAGGGGAATCGAAGATGGGGTGACTTGTGGGGCTCGGACCAGGTTCTGTTACCCAGAATCCTTTGCAAACCTCAAAATTTGGCTAAAAAAACACATGTTCCTCACATTTCTGTGGCAGAAAGTTCTGGAATCTGAGAGGAGCCACAAATTTCCTTCCACCCAGCGTTCCCCCAAGTCTCCCGATAAAAATGATACCTCACTTGTGTGGGTAGGCCTAGCGCCCGCGACAGGAAACGCCCCAAAGCGCAACGTGGACACATCCAATTTTTTGAAAGAAAATAGAGGTGATTTTTGCGAAGTGTCTACCTGTAGATTTGGGCCTCTAGCTCAGCCGGCACCTAGGGAAACCTACCAAACCTGTGCATTTATGAAAATTACAGACCTAGGGGAATCCAAGATGGGGGGACTTGTGGGGCTCGGACCAGGTTCTGTTACCCAGAATCCTTTGCAAACCTAAAAATTTGGCTAAAAAAACACATGTTCCTCACATTTCTGTGGCAGAAAGTTCTGGAATCTGAGAGGAGCCACAAATTTCCTTCCACCCAGCGTTCCCCCAAGTCTCCCAATAAAAATTATACCTCACTTGTGTGGGTAGGCCTAGCGCCCTCCACAGGAAACGCCCCAAAGCGCAACGTGGACACATCCAATTTTTTGAAAGAAAACAGAGGTGTTTTTTGCAAAGTGCCTACCTGTAGATTTTGGCGTCTAGCTCAGCCGGCACCTAGGGAAACCTACCAAACCTGTGCATTTCTAAAAACTAGAGACCTAGGGGAATCCAAGATGGGGTGACCTGTGGGGCTCGGACCAGGTTCTGTTACCCACAATCCTTTGCAAACCTCAAAATTTGGCTAAAAAAACACATGTTCCTCACATTTCTGTGGCAGAAAGTTCTGGAATCTGAGAGGAGCGACAAATTTCCTCCCACCCAGCGTTCCCCCAAGTCTCCCGATAAAAATGATACCTCACTTGTGTGGGTAGGCCTAGCGCCCGCGACAGGAAACGCCCCAAAGCACAACGTGGACACATCCAATTTTTTGAAAGAAAATAGAGGTGATTTTTGCGAAGTGCCTACCTGTAGATTTTAGCCTCTAGCTCAGCCGGCACCTAGGAAAACCTACCAAACCTGTGCATTTCTGAAAACTAGAGACCTAGGGGAATCCAAGATGGGGTGACTTGTGGGGCTCGGACCAGGTTCTGTTAACCAGAATCCTTTGCAAACCTCAAAATTTGGCTAAAAAAACACATGTTCCTCATATTTCTGTGGCAGAAAGTTCTGGAATCTGAGAGGAGCCACAAATTTCCTTCCACCCAGCGTGCCCCCAAGTCTCCCGATAAAAATGATACCTCACTTGTGTGGGTAGGCCTAGCGCCCGCGACAGGAAACGCCCCAAAGCGCAACGTGGACACATCCAATTTTTTGAAAGAAAACAGAGGTGTTTTTTGCAAAGTGCCTACCTGTAGATTTTGGCCTCTAGCTCAGCCGGCACTTAGGGAAACCCACCAAACCTGTGCATTTCTGAAAACTAGAGACCTAGGGGAATCCATGATGGGGTGACTTGTGGGGCTCGGAACTGGTTCTGTTACCGAGAATCCTTTTCAAATCTCAAAATTTGGCTAAAAAAACACATGTTCCTCACATTTCTGTGGCAGAAAGTTCTGGAATCTGAGAGGAGCCACAAATTTCCTTCCACCCAGCATTCCCTCAAGTCTCCCGATAAAAATGATACCTCACTTGTGTGGGTAGGCCTAGCGCCCGCGACAGGAAACGCCCCAAAGCGCAACGTGGACACATCCAATTTTTTTAAAGAAAACAAAGGTGTTTTTTGCAAAGTGCCTACCTGTAGATTTTGGCCTCTAGCTCAGCCGGCACTTAGGGAAACCTACCAAACCTGTGCATTTCTGAAAACTAGAGACCTAGGGGAATCCATGATGGGGTGACTTGTGGGGCTCGGACCAGGTTCTGTTACCCAGAATCCTTTGCAAACCTAAAAATTTGGCTAAAAAAACATATGTTCCTCACATTTCTGTGGCAGAAAGTTCTGGAATCTGAGAGCAGCCACAAATTTCCTTCCACCCAGCGTTCCCCCAAGTCTCCCGAAAAAAATGATACCTCACTTGTGTGGGTAGGCCTAGCGCCCGCGACAGGAAACGCCCCAAAGCGCAACGTGGACACATCCAATTTTTTGAAAGAAAACAGAGGTGTTTTTTGCAAAGTGCCTACCTGTAGATTTTGGCATCTAGCTCAGCCGGCACCTAGGGAAACCTACCAAACCTGTGCATTTCTGAAAACTAGAGACCTAGGGGAATCCAAGATGGGGTGACCTGTGGGGCTCGGACCAGGTTCTGTTACCCAGAATCCTTTGCAAACCTCAAAATCTGGCTAAAAAAACACATGTTCCTCACATTTCTGTGGCAGAAAGTTCTGGAATCTGAGAGGAGCCACAAATTTCCTCCCACCCAGCGTTCCCCCAAGTCTCCCGATAAAAATGATACCTCACTTGTGTGGGTATGCCTAGCGCCCGCGACAGGAAACGCCCCAAAGCACAACGTGGACACATCCAATTTTTTGAAAGAAAACAGAGGTGTTTTTTGCAAAGTGCCTACCTGTAGATTTTGGCCTCTAGCTCAGCCGGCACTTAGGGAAACCTACCAAACCTGTGCATTTCTGAAAACTAGAGACCTAGGGGAATCCATGATGGGGTGACTTGTGGGGCTCGGACCAGGTTCTGTTACCCAGAATCCTTTGCAAACCTCAAAATTTGGCTAAAAAAACACATGTTCCTCACATTTCTGTGGCAGAAAGTTCTGGAATCTGAGAGGAGCCACAAATTTCCTTCCACCCAGCATTCCCCCAAGTCTCCCGATAAAAATGATACCTCACTTGTGTGGGTAGGCCTAGCGCCCGCGACAGGAAACGCCCCAAAGCGCAACGTGGACACATCCAATTTTTTGAAAGAAAACAAAGGTGTTTTTTGCAAAGTGCCTACCTGTAGATTTTGGCCTCTAGCTCAGCCGGCACTTAGGGAAACCTACCAAACCTGTGCATTTCTGAAAACTAGAGACCTAGGGGAATCCATGATGGGGTGACTTGTGGGGCTCGGATCAGGTTCTGTTACCCAGAATCCTTTGCAAACCTCAAAATTTGGCTAAAAAAACACATGTTCCTCACATTTCTGTGGCAGAAAGTTCTGGAATCTGAGAGGAGCCACAAATTTCCTTCCACCCAGCGTTCCCCCAAGTCTCCCGATAAAAATGATACCTCACTTGTGTGGGTAGGCCTAGCGCCCGCGACAGGAAACGCCCCAAAGCGCAACGTGGACACATCCAATTTTTTGAAAGAAAACAGAGGTGTTTTTTGCAAAGTGCCTACCTGTAGATTTTGGCGTCTAGCTCAGCCGGCACCTAGGGAAACCTACCAAACCTGTGCATTTCTGAAAACTAGAGACCTAGGGGAATCCAAGATGGGGTGACTTGTGGGGCTCGGACCAGGTTCTGTTACCCAGAATCCTTTGCAAACCTCAAAATTTGGCTAAAAAACACATGTTCCTCACATTTCTGTGGGAGAAAGTTCTGGAATCTGAGAGCAGCCACAAATTTCCTTCCGCCCAGCGTTCCCCCAAGTCTCCCGATAAAAATGATACCTCACTTGTATGGGTAGGCCTAGCGCCCGCGACAGGAAACGCCCCAAAGCGCAACGTGGACACATCCAATTTTTTGAAAGAAAACAGAGGTGTTTTTTGCAAAGTGCCTACCTGTAGATTTTGGCATCTAGCTCAGCCGGCACCTAGTGAAACCTACCAAACCTGTGCATTTCTGAAAACTAGAGACCTAGGGGAATCCAAGATGGGGTGACCTGTGGGGCTCGGACCAGGTTCTGTTACCCAGAATGATTTGCAAACCTCTAAATCTGGCTAAAAAAACACATGTTCCTCACATTTCTGTGGCAGAAAGTTCTGGAATCTGAGAGGAGCCACAAATTTCCTCCCACCCAGCGTTCCCCCAAGTCTCCCGATAAAAATGATACCTCACTTGTGTGGGTAGGCCTAGCGCCCGCGACAGGAAACGCCCCAAAGCACAACGTGGACACATCCAATTTTTTGAAAGAAAATAGAGGTGATTTTTGCGAAGGGGGCTCCCTGTAGATTTTGGCCTCTAGCTCAGCCGGCACCTAGGGAAACCTACCAAACCTGTGCATTTCTGAAAACTAGAGACCTAGGGGAATCCAAGATGGGGTGACTTGTGGGGCTCGGACCAGGTTCTGTTAACCAGAATCCTTTGCAAACCTCAAAATTTGGCTAAAATAACACATGTTCCTCATATTTCTATGGCAGAAAGTTCTGGAATCTGAGAGGAGCCACAAATTTCCTTCCACCCAGCTTTCCCCCAAGTCTCCCGATAAAAATGATACCTCACTTGTGTGGGTATGCCTAGCGCCCGCGACAGGAAACGCCCCAAAGCACAACGTGGACACATCCAATTTTTTGAAAGAAAACAGAGGTGGTTTTTGCAAAGTGCCTACCTGTAGATTTTCGCCTCTAGCTCAGCCGGCACTTAGGGAAACCTACCAAACCTGTGCATTTCTGAAAACTAGAGACCTAGGGGAATCCATGATGGGGTGACTTGTGGGGCTCGGACCAGGTTCTGTTACACAGAAGCCTTTTCAAATCTCAAAATTTGGCTAAAAAAACACATGTTCCTCACATTTCTGTGGCAGAAAGTTCTGGAATCTGAGAGGAGCCACAAATTTCCTGCCACCCAGCGTTCCCCCAAGTCTCCCGATAAAAATGATACCTCACTTGTGTGGGTAGGCCTAGCGCCCGCGACAGGAAACGCCCCAAAGCACAACGTGGACACATCCAATTTTTTGAAAGAAAATAGAGGTGATTTTTGCGAAGTGCCTACCTGTAGATTTCGGCCTGTAGCTCAGCCGGCACCTAGGGAAAACTACCAAACCTGTGCATTTCTGAAAACTAGAGACCTAGGGGAATCCAAGATGGGGTGACTTGTGGGGCTCGGACCAGGTTCTGTTACCCAGAATCCTTTGCAAACCTCAAAATTTGGCTAAAAAAACACATGTTCCTCACATTTCTGTGGCAGAAAGTTCTGGAATCTGAGAGGAGCCACAAATTTCCTTCCACCCAGCGTTCCCCCAAGTCTCCCGATAAAAATGATACCTCACTTGTGTGGGTAGGCCTAGCGCCCGCGACAGGAAACGCCCCAAAGCGCAACGTGGACACATCCAATTTTTTGAAAGAAAACAGAGGTGTTTTTTGCAGAAGTGCCTACCTGTAGATTTGGCCTCTAGCTCAGCCGGCACCTTGGGAAACCTACCAAACCTGTGCATTTCTGAAAACTAGAGACCTAGGGGAATCCATGATGGGGTGACTTGTGGGGCTCGGACCAGGTTCTGTTACACAGAAGCCTTTTCAAATCTCAAAATTTGGCTAAAAAAACACATGTTCCTCACATTTCTGTGGCAGAAAGTTCTGGAATCTGAGAGGAGCCACAAATTTCCTGCCACCCAGCGTTCCCTTAAGTCTCCCGATAAAAATGATACCTCACTTGTGTGGGTAGGCCTAGCGCCCGCGACAGGAAACGCCCCAAAGCACAACGTGGACACATCCAATTTTTTGAAAGAAAATAGAGGTGATTTTTGCGAAGTGCCTACCTGTAGATTTCGGCCTGTAGCTCAGCCGGCACCTAGGGAAACCTACCAAACCTGTGCATTTCTGAAAACTAGAGACCTAGCGGAATCCAAGATGGGGTGACTTGTGGGGCTCGGACCAGGTTCGGTTACCCAGAATCCTTTGCAAACCTCAAAATTTGGCTAAAAAAACACATGTTCCTCACATTTCTGTGGCAGAAAGTTCTGGAATCTGAGAGGAGCCACAAATTTCCTTCCACCCAGCGTTCCCCCAAGTCTCCCGATAAAAATGATACCTCACTTGTGTGGGTAGGCCTAGCGCCCGCGACAGGAAACGCCCCAAAGCGCAACGTGGACACATCCAATTTTTTGAAAGAAAACAGAGGTGTTTTTTGCAAAGTGCCTACCTGTAGATTTTGGCGTCTAGCTCAGCCGGCACCTAGGGAAACCTACCAAACCTGTGCATTTCTGAAAACTAGAGACCTAGGGGAATCCAAGATGGGGTGACCTGTGGGGCTCGGACCAGGTTCTGTTACCCAGAATCCTTTGCAAACCTCAAAATCTGGCTAAAAAAACACATGTTCCTCATATTTCTGTGGCAGAAAGTTCTGGAATCTGAGAGGAGCCACAAATTTCCTCCCACCCAGCGTTCCCCCAAGTCTCCCGATAAAAATGATACCTCACTTGTGTGGGTAGGTCTAGCGCCCGCGACAGGAAACGCCCCAAAGCGCAACGTGGACACATCCAATTTTTTGAAAGAAAACAGAGGTGTTTTTTGCAAAGTGCCTACCTGTAGATTTTGGCATCTAGCTCAGCCGGCACCTAGGGAAACTTACCAAACCTGTGCATTTCTGAAAACTAGAGACCTAGGGGAATCCATGATGGGGTGACTTGTGGGGCTCGGACCAGGTTCTGTTACCCAGAATCCTTTTCAAATCTCAAAATTTGGCTAAAAAAACACATGTTCCTCACATTTCTGTGGCAGAAAGTTCTGGAATCTGAGAGGAGCCACAAATTTCCTTCCACCCAGCATTCCCCCAAGTCTCCCGATAAAAATGATACCTCACTTGTGTGGGTAGACCTAGCGCCCACGACAGGAAACGCCCCAAAGCGCAACGTGGACACATCCAATTTTTTGAAAGAAAACAGAGGTGTTTTTTGCAAAGTGTCTACCTGTAGATTTTGGCATCTAGCTCAGCCGGCACCTAGGGAAACCTACCAAACCTGTGCATTTCTGAAAACTAGAGACCTAGGGGAATCCAAGATGGGGTGACCTGTGGGGCTCGGACCAGGTTCTGTTACCCAGAATCCTTTGCAAACCTCAAAATTTGGCTAAAAAAACACATGTTCCTCACATTTCTGTGGCAGAAAGTTCTGGAATCTGAGAGGAGCCACAAATTTCCTCCCACCCAGCGTTCCCCCAAGTCTCCCGATAAAAATGATACCTCACTTGTGTGGGTAGGCCTAGCGCCCGTGACAGGAAACGCCCCAAAGCGCAACGTGGACACATCCAATTTTTTGAAAGAAAATAAAGGTGTTTTTTGCAAAGTGCCTACCTGTAGATTTTGGCCTCTAGCTCAGCCGGCACTTAGGGAAACCTACCAAACCTGTGCATTTCTGAAAACTAGAGACCTAGGGGAATCCATGATGGGGTGACTTGTGGGGCTCGGACCAGGTTCTGTTACCCAGAATCCTTTGCAAACCTCAAAATTTGGCTAAAAAAACACATGTTCCTCACATTTCTGTGGCAGAAAGTTCTGGAATCTGAGAGGAGCCACAAATTTCCTTCCACCCAGCGTTCCCCCAAGTCTCCCGATAAAAATGATACCTCACTTGTGTGGGTAGGCCTAGCGCCCGCGACAGGAAACGCCCCAAAGCGCAACGTGGACACATCCAATTTTTTGAAAGAAAACAGAGGTGTTTTTTGCAAAGTGCCTACCTGTAGATTTTGGCGTCTAGCTCAGCCGGCACCTAGGGAAACCTACCAAACCTGTGCATTTCTGAAAACTAGAGACCTAGGGGAATCCAACATGGGGTGACCTGTGGGGCTCGGACCAGGTTCTGTTACCCAGAATCCTTTGCAAACCTCAAAATCTGGCTAAAAAAACACATGTTCCTCACATTTCTGTGGTAGAAAGTTCTGGAATCTGAGAGGAGCCACAAATTTCCTCCCACCCAGCGTTCCCCCAAGTCTCCCGATAAAAATGATACCTCACTTGTGTGGGTAGGCCTAGCGCCCGCGACAGGAAACGCCCCAAAGCGCAACGTGGACACATCCAATTTTTTTAAAGAAAACAGAAGTGTTTTTTGCAAAGTGCCTACCTGTAGATTTTGGCATCTAGCTCAGCCGGCACCTAGGGAAACTTACCAAACCTGTGCATTTCTGAAAACTAGAGACCTAGGGGAATCCATGATGGGGTGACTTGTGGGGCTCGGACCAGGTTCTGTTACCCAGAATCCTTTTCAAATCTCAAAATTTGGCTAAAAAAACACATGTTCCTCACATTTCTGTGGCAGAAAGTTCTGGAATCTGAGAGGAGCCACAAATTTCCTTCCACCCAGCATTCCCCCAAGTCTCCCGATAAAAATGATACCTCACTTGTGTGGGTAGACCTAGCGCCCGCGACAGGAAACGCCCCAAAGCGCAACGTGGACACATCCAATTTTTTAAAAGAAAATAGAGGTGATTTTTGCGAAGTGCCTACCTGTAGATTTTGGCCTCTAGCTCAGCCGGCACCTAGGGAAACCTACCAAACCTGTGCATTTCTGAAAACTAAAGACCTAGGGGAATCCAAGATGGGGTGACTTGTGGGGCTCGGACCAGGTTCTGTTACCCATAATCCTTTGCAAACCTCAAAATTTGGCTAAAAAAACACATGTTCCTCACATTTCTGTGGCAGAAAGTTCTGGAATCTGAGAGGAGCCACAAATTTCCTTCCACCCAGCGTTCCCCCAAGTCTCCCGATAAAAATGATACCTCACTTGTGTGGGTAGGCCTAGCGCCCACGACAGGAAACGCCCCAAAGCGCATCGTGGACACATCCAATTTTTTGAAAGAAAACAGAGGTGTTTTTTGCAAAGTGTCTACCTGTAGATTTTGGCATCTAGCTCAGCCGGCACCTAGGGAAACCTACCAAACCTGTGCATTTCTGAAAACTAGAGACCTAGGGGAATCCAAGATGGGGTGACCTGTGGGGCTCGGACCAGGTTCTTTTACCCAGAATCCTTTGCAAACCTCAAAATTTGGCTAAAAAAACACATGTTCCTCACATTTCTGTGGCAGAAAGTTCTGGAATCTGAGAGGAGCCACAAATTTCCTCCCACCCAGCGTTCCCCCAAGTCTCCCGATAAAAATGATACCTCACTTGTGTGGGTAGGCCTAGCGCCCGCGACAGGAAACGCCCCAAAGCGCAACGTGGACACATCCAATTTTTTTAAAGAAAACAGAGGTGTTTTTTGCAGAAGTGCCTACCTGTAGATTTTGGCCTCTAGCTCAGCCGGCACCTAGGGAAACCTACCAAACCTGTGCATTTCTGAAAACTAAAGACCTAGGGGAATCCAAGATGTGGTGACTTGTGGGGCTCGGACCAGGTTCTGTTACCCATAATCCTTTGCAAACCTCAAAATTTGGCTAAAAAAACACATGTTCCTCACATTTCTGTGGCAGAAAGTTCTGGAATCTGAGAGGAGCCACAAATTTCCTTCCACCCAGCGTTCCCCCAAGTCTCCCGATAAAAATGATACCTCACTTGTGTGGGTAGGCCTAGCGCCCACGACAGGAAACGCCCCAAAGCGCAACGTGGACACATCCAATTTTTTGAAAGAAAACAGAGGTGTTTTTTGCAAAGTGTCTACCTGTAGATTTTGGCATCTAGCTCAGCCGGCACCTAGGGAAACCTACCAAACCTGTGCATTTCTGAAAACTAGAGACCTAGGGGAATCCAAGATGGGGTGACCTGTGGGGCTCGGACCAGGTTCTGTTACCCAGAATCCTTTGCAAACCTCAAAATTTGGCTAAAAAAACACATGTTCCTCACATTTCTGTGGCAGAAAGTTCTGGAATCTGAGAGGAGCCACAAATTTCCTCCCACCCAGCGTTCCCCCAAGTCTCCCGATAAAAATGATACCTCACTTGTGTGGGTAGGCCTAGCGCCCGCGACAGGAAACGCCCCAAAGCGCAACGTGGACACATCCAATTTTTTTAAAGAAAACAGAGGTGTTTTTTGCAGAAGTGCCTACCTGTAGATTTTGGCCTCTAGCTCAGCCGGCACCTAGGGAAACCTACCAAACCTGTGCATTTCTGAAAACTAGAGACCTAGGGGAATCCATGATGGGGTGACTTGTGGGGCTCGGACCAGGTTCTGTTACCCAGAATCCTTTTCAAATCTCAAAATTTGGCTAAAAAAACACATGTTCCTCACATTTCTGTGGCAGAAAGTTCTGGAATCTGGGAGGAGCCACAAATTTCCTTCCACCCAGCATTCCCCCAAGTCTCCCGATAAAAATGATACCTCACTTGTGTGGGTAGGCCTAGCGCCCGCGACAGGAAACGCCCCAAAGCGCAACGTGGACACATCCAATTTTTTGAAAGAAAACAAAGGTGTTTTTTGCAAAGTGCCTACCTGTAGATTTTGGCCTCTAGCTCAGCCGGCACTTAGGGAAACCTACCAAACCTGTGCATTTCTGAAAACTAGAGACCTAGGGGAATCCATGATGGGGTGACTTGTGGGGCTCGGACCAGGTTCTGTTACCCAGAATCCTTTGCAAACCTCAAAATTTGGCTAAATAAACACATGTTCCTCACATTTCTGTGGCAGAAAGTTCTGGAATCTGAGAGGAGCCACAAATTTCCTTCCACCCAGCGTTCCCCCAAGTCTCCCGATAAAAATGATACCTCACTTGTGTGGGTAGGCCTAGCGCCCGCGACAGGAAACGCCCCAAAGCGCAACGTGGACACATCCAATTTTTTGAAAGAAAACAGAGGTGTTTTTTGCAAAGTGCCTACCTGTAGATTTTGGCGTCTAGCTCAGCCGGCACCTAGGGAAACCTACCAAACCTGTGCATTTCTGAAAACTAGAGACCTAGGGGAATCCAAGATGGGGTGACCTGTGGGGCTCGGACCAGGTTCTGTTACCCAGAATCCTTTGCAAACCTCAAAATTTGGCTAAAAAAACACATGTTCCTCACATTTCTGTGGCAGAAAGTTCTGGAATCTGAGAGGAGCCACAAATTTCCTTCCACCCAGCGTTCCCCCAAGTCTCCCGATAAAAATGATACCTCACTTGTGTGGGTAGGCCTAGCGCCCACGACAGGAAACGCCCCAAAGCGCAACGTGGACACATCCAATTTTTTGAAAGAAAACAGAGGTGTTTTTTGCAAAGTGTCTACCTGTAGATTTTGGCATCTAGCTCAGCCGGCACCTAGGGAAACCTACCAAACCTGTGCATTTCTGAAAACTAGAGACCTAGGGGAATCCAAGATGGGGTGACCTGTGGGGCTCGGACCAGGTTCTGTTACCCAGAATCCTTTGCAAACCTCAAAATTTGGCTAAAAAAACACATGTTCCTCACATTTCTGTGGCAGAAAGTTCTGGAATCTGAGAGGAGCCACAAATTTCCTCCCACCCAGCGTTCCCCCAAGTCTCCCGATAAAAATGATACCTCACTTGTGTGGGTAGGCCTAGCGCCCGCGACAGGAAACGCCCCAAAGCACAACGTGGACACATCCAATTTTTTTAAAGAAAACAGAGGTGTTTTTTGCAGAAGTGCCTACCTGTAGATTTTGGCCTCTAGCTCAGCCGGCACCTAGGGAAACCTACCAAACCTGTGCATTTCTGAAAACTAGAGACCTAGGGGAATCCATGATGGGGTGACTTGTGGGGCTCGGACAAGGTTCTGTTACCCAGAATCCTTTTCAAATCTCAAAATTTGGCTAAAAAAACACATGTTCCTCACATGTCTATGGCAGAAAGTTCTGGAATCTGAGAGGAGCCACAAATTTCCTCCCACCCAGCGTTCCCCCAAGTCTCCCGATAAAAATGATACCTCACTTGTGTGGGTAGGCCTAGCGCCCGCGACAGGAAACGCCCCAAAGCACAACGTGGACACATCCAATTTTTTGAAAGAAAATAGAGGTGATTTTTGCAAAGTGCCTACCTGTAGATTTTGGCATCTAGCTCAGCCGGCACCTAGGGAAACCTACCAACCTGTGCATTTCTGAAAACTAGAGACCTAGGGGAATCCATGATGGGGTGACTTGTGGGGCTCGGACCAGGTTCTGTTACCCAGAATCCTTTGCAAACCTCAAAATTTGGCTAAAAAAACACATGTTCCTCACATTTCTGTGGCAGAAAGTTCTGGAATCTGAGAGGAGCCACAAATTTCCTTCCACCCAGCGTTCCCCCAAGTCTCCCGATAAAAATGATACCTCACTTGTGTGGGTAGGCCTAGCGCCCGCGACAGGAAACGCCCCAAAGCGCAACGTGGACACATCCAATTTTTTGAAAGAAAACAGAGGTGTTTTTTGCAAAGTGCCTACCTGTAGATTTTGGCGTCTAGCTCAGCCGGCACCTAGGGAAACCTACCAAACCTGTGCATTTCTGAAAACTAGAGACCTAGGGGAATCCAAGATGGGGTGACTTGTGGGGCTCGGACCAGGTTCTGTTACCCAGAATCCTTTGCAAACCTCAATATTTGGCTAAAAAAACACATGTTCCTCACATTTCTGTGGCAGAAAGTTCTGGAATCTGAGAGCAGCCACAAATTTCCTTCCACCCAGCGTTCCCCCAAGTCTCCCGATAAAAATGATACCTCACTTGTGTGGGTAGGCCTAGCGCCCGCAACAGGAAACGCCCCAAAGCGCAACGTGGACACATCCAATTTTTTAAAAGAAAACAGAGGTGTTTTTTGCAAAGTGCCTACCTGTAGATTTTGGGATCTAGCTCAGCCGGCACCTAAGGAAACCTACCAAACCTGTGCATTTCTGAAAACTAGAGACCTAGGGGAATCCAAGATGGGGTGACCTGTGGGGCTCGGACCAGGTTCTGTTACCCAGAATCCTTTGCAAACCTCAAAATCTGGCTAAAAAAACACATGTTCCTCACATTTCTGTGGCAGAAAGTTCTGGAATCTGAGAGGAGCCACAAATTTCCTCCCACCCAGCGTTCCCCCAAGTCTCCCGATAAAAATGATACCTCACTTGTGTGGGTAGGCCTAGCGCCCGCGACAGGAAACGCCCCAAAGCACAACGTGGACACATCCAATTTTTTGAAAGAAAATAGAGGTGATTTTTGCAAAGTGCCTACCTGTAGATTTTGGCATCTAGCTCAGCCGGCACCTAGGGAAACCTACCAACCTGTGCATTTCTGAAAACTAGAGACCTAGGGGAATCCATGATGGGGTGACTTGTGGGGCTCGGACCAGGTTCTGTTACACAGAAGCCTTTTCAAATCTCAAAATTTGGCTAAAAAAACACATGTTCCTCACATTTCTGTGGCAGAAAGTTCTGGAATCTGAGAGGAGCCACAAATTTCCTTCCACCCAGCATTCCCCCAAGTCTCCCGATAAAAATGATACCTCACTTGTGTGGGTAGGGCTAGCGCCCGTGACAGGAAACGCCCCAAAGCGCAACGTGGACACATCCAATTTTTTGAAAGAAAATAGAGGTGATTTTTGCAAAGTGCCTACCTGTAGATTTTGGCCTCTAGCTCAGCCGGCACCTAGGGAAACCTACCAAACCTGTGCATTTCTGAAAACTAAAGACCCCAGGGGAATCCAAGATGGGGTGACTTGTGGGGCTCGGACCAGGTTCTGTTACCCATAATCCTTTGCAAACCTCAAAATTTGGCTAAAAAAACACATGTTCCTCACATTTCTGTGGCAGAAAGTTCTGGAATCTGAGAGGAGCCACAAATTTCCTCCCACCCAGCGTTCCCCCAAGTCTCCCGATAAAAATGATACCTCACTTGTGTGGGTAGGCCTAGCGCCCGCGACAGGAAACGCCCCAAAGCACAACGTGGACACATCCAATTTTTTTAAAGAAAACAGAGGTGTTTTTTGCAGAAGTGCCTACCTGTAGATTTTGGCCTCTAGCTCAGCCGGCACTTAGGGAAACCTACCAAACCTGTGCATTTCTGAAAACTAGAGACCTAGGGGAATCCATGATGGGGTGACTTGTGGGGCTCGGACAAGGTTCTGTTACCCAGAATCCTTTTCAAATCTCAAAATTTGGCTAAAAAAACACATGTTACTCACATTTCTGTGGCAGAAAGTTCTGGAATCTGGGAGGAGCCAAAAATGTCCTTCCACCCAGCATTC
Source organism: Pleurodeles waltl (assembly GCF_031143425.1). Classification (NCBI taxonomy): domain Eukaryota; kingdom Metazoa; phylum Chordata; class Amphibia; order Caudata; family Salamandridae; genus Pleurodeles; species Pleurodeles waltl. The sequence goes on from NC_090437.1 coordinate 154,681,202, forward strand.
CCCCAAGTCTCCCGATAAAAATGATACCTCACTTGTGTGGGTAGACCTAGCGCCCGCGACAGGAAACGCCCCAAAGCGCAACGTGGACACATCCAATTTTTTGAAAGAAAACAAAGGTGTTTTTTGCAAAGTGCCTACCTGTAGATTTTGGCCTCTAGCTCAGCCGGCACTTAGGGAAACCTACCAAACCTGTGCATTTCTGAAAACTAGAGACCTAGGGGAATCCATGATGGGGTGACTTGTGGGGCTCGGACCAGGTTCTGTTACCCAGAATCCTTTGGAAACCTCAATATTTGGCTAAAAAAACACATGTTCCTCACATTTCTGTGGCAGAAAGTTCTGGAATCTGAGAGCAGCCACAAATTTCCTTCCACCCAGCGTTCCCCCAAGTCTCCCGATAAAAATGATACCTCACTTGTGTGGGTAGGCCTAGCGCCCGCAACAGGAAACGCCCCAAAGCGCAACGTGGACACATCCAATTTTTTAAAAGAAAACAGAGGTGTTTTTTGCAAAGTGCCTACCTGTAGATTTTGGGATCTAGCTCAGCCGGCACCTACGGAAACCTACCAAACCTGTGCATTTCTGAAAACTAGAGACCTAGGGGAATCCAAGATGGGGTGACCTGTGGGGCTCGGACCAGGTTCTGTTACCCAGAATCCTTTGCAAACCTCAAAATCTGGCTAAAAAAACACATGTTCCTCACATGTCTATGGCAGAAAGTTCTGGAATCTGAGAGGAGCCACAAATTTCCTCCCACCCAGCGTTCCCCCAAGTCTCCCGATAAAAATGATACCTCACTTGTGTGGGTAGGCCTAGCGCCCGCGACAGGAAACGCCCCAAAGCACAACGTGGACACATCCAATTTTTTGAAAGAAAATAGAGGTGATTTTTGCAAAGTGCCTACCTGTAGATTTTCGCCTCTAGCTCAGCCAGCACTTAGGGAAACCTACCAAACCTGTGCATTTCTGAAAACTAGAGACCTAGGGGAATCCATGATGGGGTGACTTGTGGGGCTCGGACCAGGTTCTGTTACCCAGAATCCTTTGCAAACCTCAAAATTTGGCTAAAAAAACACATGTTCCTCACATTTCTGTGGCAGAAAGTTCTGGAATCTGAGAGGAGCCACAAATTTCCTTCCACCCAGCGTTCCCCCAAGTCTCCCGATAAAAATGATACCTCACTTGTGTGGGTAGGCCTAGCGCCCGCGACAGGAAACGCCCCAAAGCGCAACGTGGACACATCCAATTTTTTGAAAGAAAACAGAGGTGTTTTTTGCAAAGTGCCTACCTGTAGATTTTGGCGTCTAGCTCAGCCGGCACCTAGGGAAACCTACCAAACCTGTGCATTTCTGAAAACTAGAGACCTAGGGGAATCCAAGATGGGGTGACTTGTGGGGCTCGGACCAGGTTCTGTTACCCAGAATCCTTTGCAAACCTCAATATTTGGCTAAAAAAACACATGTTCCTCACATTTCTGTGGCAGAAAGTTCTGGAATCTGAGAGGAGCCACAAATTTCCTTCCACCCAGCGTTCCCCCAAGTCTCCCGATAAAAATGATACCTCACTTGTGTGGGTAGGCCTAGCGCCCGCAACAGGAAACGCCCCAAAGCGCAACGTGGACACATCCAATTTTTTAAAAGAAAACAGAGGTGTTTTTTGCAAAGTGCCTACCTATAGATTTTGGGATCTAGCTCAGCCGGCACCTAAGGAAACCTACCAAACCTGTGCATTTCTGAAAACTAGAGACCTAGGGGAATCCAAGATGGGGTGACCTGTGGGGCTCGGACCAGGTTCTGTTACCCAGAATCCTTTGCAAACCTCAAAATCTGGCTAAAAAAACACATGTTCCTCACATTTCTGTGGCAGAAAGTTCTGGAATCTGAGAGGAGCCACAAATTTCCTCCCACCCAGCGTTCCCCCAAGTCTCCCGATAAAAATGATACCTCACTTGTGTGGGTAGGCCTAGCGCCCGCGACAGGAAACGCCCCAAAGCACAACGTGGACACATCCAATTTTTTGAAAGAAAATAGAGGTGATTTTTGCAAAGTGCCTACCTGTAGATTTTGGCATCTAGCTCAGCCGGCACCTAGGGAAACCTACCAACCTGTGCATTTCTGAAAACTAGAGACCTAGGGGAATCCATGATGGGGTGACTTGTGGGGCTCGGACCAGGTTCTGTTACACAGAAGCCTTTTCAAATCTCAAAATTTGGCTAAAAAAACACATGTTCCTCACATTTCTGTGGCAGAAAGTTCTGGAATCTGAGAGGAGCCACAAATTTCCTTCCACCCAGCATTCCCCCAAGTCTCCCGATAAAAATGATACCTCACTTGTGTGGGTAGGGCTAGCGCCCGTGACAGGAAACGCCCCAAAGCGCAACGTGGACACATCCAATTTTTTGAAAGAAAATAGAGGTGATTTTTGCAAAGTGCCTACCTGTAGATTTTGGCCTCTAGCTCAGCCGGCACCTAGGGAAACCTACCAAACCTGTGCATTTCTGAAAACTAAAGACCCCAGGGGAATCCAAGATGGGGTGACTTGTGGGGCTCGGACCAGGTTCTGTTACCCATAATCCTTTGCAAACCTCAAAATTTGGCTAAAAAAACACATGTTCCTCACATTTCTGTGGCAGAAAGTTCTGGAATCTGAGAGGAGCCACAAATTTCCTCCCACCCAGCGTTCCCCCAAGTCTCCCGATAAAAATGATACCTCACTTGTGTGGGTAGGCCTAGCGCCCGCGACAGGAAACGCCCCAAAGCACAACGTGGACACATCCAATTTTTTTAAAGAAAACAGAGGTGTTTTTTGCAGAAGTGCCTACCTGTAGATTTTGGCCTCTAGCTCAGCCGGCACCTAGGGAAACCTACCAAACCTGTGCATTTCTGAAAACTAGAGACCTAGGGGAATCCATGATGGGGTGACTTGTGGGGCTCGGACAAGGTTCTGTTACCCAGAATCCTTTTCAAATCTCAAAATTTGGCTAAAAAAACACATGTTACTCACATTTCTGTGGCAGAAAGTTCTGGAATCTGGGAGGAGCCAAAAATGTCCTTCCACCCAGCATTCCCCCAAGTCTCCCGATAAAAATGATACCTCACTTGTGTGGGTAGGCCTAGCGCCCGCGACAGGAAACGCCCCAAAGCGCAACGTGGACACATCCAATTTTTTGAAAGAAAACAAAGGTGTTTTTTGCAAAGTGCCTACCTGTAGATTTTGGCCTCTAGCTCAGCCGGCACTTAGGGAAACCTACCAAACCTGTGCATTTCTGAAAACTAGAGACCTAGGGGAATCCATGATGGGGTGACTTGTGGGGCTCGGACCAGGTTCTGTTACCCAGAATCCTTTGGAAACCTCAATATTTGGCTAAAAAAACACATGTTCCTCACATTTCTGTGGCAGAAAGTTCTGGAATCTGAGAGCAGCCACAAATTTCCTTCCACCCAGCGTTCCCCCAAGTCTCCCGATAAAAATGATACCTCACTTGTGTGGGTAGGCCTAGCGCCCGCAACAGGAAACGCCCCAAAGCGCAACGTGGACACATCCAATTTTTTAAAAGAAAACAGAGGTGTTTTTTGCAAAGTGCCTACCTGTAGATTTTGGGATCTAGCTCAGCCGGCACCTACGGAAACCTACCAAACCTGTGCATTTCTGAAAACTAGAGACCTAGGGGAATCCAAGATGGGGTGACCTGTGGGGCTCGGACCAGGTTCTGTTACCCAGAATCCTTTGCAAACCTCAAAATCTGGCTAAAAAAACACATGTTCCTCACATGTCTATGGCAGAAAGTTCTGGAATCTGAGAGGAGCCACAAATTTCCTCCCACCCAGCGTTCCCCCAAGTCTCCCGATAAAAATGATACCTCACTTGTGTGGGTAGGCCTAGCGCCCGCGACAGGAAACGCCCCAAAGCACAACGTGGACACATCCAATTTTTTGAAAGAAAATAGAGGTGATTTTTGCAAAGTGCCTACCTGTAGATTTTGGCATCTAGCTCAGCCGGCACCTAGGGAAACCTACCAACCTGTGCATTTCTGAAAACTAGAGACCTAGGGGAATCCATGATGGGGTGACTTGTGGGGCTCGGACCAAGTTCTGTTACACAGAAGCCTTTTCAAATCTCAAAATTTGGCTAAAAAAACACATGTTCCTCACATTTCTGTGGCAGAAAGTTCTGGAATCTGAGAGGAGCCACAAATTTCCTTCCACCCAGCATTCCCCCAAGTCTCCCGATAAAAATGATACCTCACTTGTGTGGGTAGGCCTAGCGCCCGCGACAGGAAACGCCCCAAAGCACAACGTGGACACATCCAATTTTTTGAATGAAAATAGAGGTGATTTTTGCAAAGTGCCTACCTGTAGATTTTGGCATCTAGCTCAGCCGGCACCTAGGGAAACCTACCAACCTGTGCATTTCTGAAAACTAGAGACCTAGGGGAATCCATGATGGGGTGACTTGTGGGGCTCGGACCAGGTTCTGTTACACAGAAGCCTTTTCAAATCTCAAAATTTGGCTAAAAAAACACATGTTCCTCACATTTCTGTGGCAGAAAGTTCTGGAATCTGAGAGGAGCCACAAATTTCCTTCCACCCAGCATTCCCCCAAGTCTCCCGATAAAAATGATACCTCACTTGTGTGGGTAGGGCTAGCGCCCGTGACAGGAAACGCCCCAAAGCGCAACGTGGACACATCCAATTTTTTGAAAGAAAATAGAGGTGATTTTTGCAAAGTGCCTACCTGTAGATTTTGGCCTCTAGCTCAGCCGGCACCTAGGGAAACCTACCAAACCTGTGCATTTCTGAAAACTAAAGACCCCAGGGGAATCCAAGATGGGGTGACTTGTGGGGCTCGGACCAGGTTCTGTTACCCATAATCCTTTGCAAACCTCAAAATTTGGCTAAAAAAACACATGTTCCTCACATTTCTGTGGCAGAAAGTTCTGGAATCTGAGAGGAGCCACAAATTTCCTCCCACCCAGCGTTCCCCCAAGTCTCCCGATAAAAATGATACCTCACTTGTGTGGGTAGGCCTAGCGCCCGCGACAGGAAACGCCCCAAAGCACAACGTGGACACATCCAATTTTTTTAAAGAAAACAGAGGTGTTTTTTGCAGAAGTGCCTACCTGTAGATTTTGGCCTCTAGCTCAGCCGGCACCTAGGGAAACCTACCAAACCTGTGCATTTCTGAAAACTAGAGACCTAGGGGAATCCATGATGGGGTGACTTGTGGGGCTCGGACAAGGTTCTGTTACCCAGAATCCTTTTCAAATCTCAAAATTTGGCTAAAAAAACACATGTTACTCACATTTCTGTGGCAGAAAGTTCTGGAATCTGGGAGGAGCCAAAAATGTCCTTCCACCCAGCATTCCCCCAAGTCTCCCGATAAAAATGATACCTCACTTGTGTGGGTAGGCCTAGCGCCCGCGACAGGAAACGCCCCAAAGCGCAACGTGGACACATCCAATTTTTTGAAAGAAAACAAAGGTGTTTTTTGCAAAGTGCCTACCTGTAGATTTTGGCCTCTAGCTCAGCCGGCACTTAGGGAAACCTACCAAACCTGTGCATTTCTGAAAACTAGAGACCTAGGGGAATCCATGATGGGGTGACTTGTGGGGCTCGGACCAGGTTCTGTTACCCAGAATCCTTTGGAAACCTCAATATTTGGCTAAAAAAACACATGTTCCTCACATTTCTGTGGCAGAAAGTTCTGGAATCTGAGAGCAGCCACAAATTTCCTTCCACCCAGCGTTCCCCCAAGTCTCCCGATAAAAATGATACCTCACTTGTGTGGGTAGGCCTAGCGCCCGCAACAGGAAACGCCCCAAAGCGCAACGTGGACACATCCAATTTTTTAAAAGAAAACAGAGGTGTTTTTTGCAAAGTGCCTACCTGTAGATTTTGGGATCTAGCTCAGCCGGCACCTACGGAAACCTACCAAACCTGTGCATTTCTGAAAACTAGAGACCTAGGGGAATCCAAGATGGGGTGACCTGTGGGGCTCGGACCAGGTTCTGTTACCCAGAATCCTTTGCAAACCTCAAAATCTGGCTAAAAAAACACATGTTCCTCACATGTCTATGGCAGAAAGTTCTGGAATCTGAGAGGAGCCACAAATTTCCTCCCACCCAGCGTTCCCCCAAGTCTCCCGATAAAAATGATACCTCACTTGTGTGGGTAGGCCTAGCGCCCGCGACAGGAAACGCCCCAAAGCACAACGTGGACACATCCAATTTTTTGAAAGAAAATAGAGGTGATTTTTGCAAAGTGCCTACCTGTAGATTTTGGCATCTAGCTCAGCCGGCACCTAGGGAAACCTACCAACCTGTGCATTTCTGAAAACTAGAGACCTAGGGGAATCCATGATGGGGTGACTTGTGGGGCTCGGACCAAGTTCTGTTACACAGAAGCCTTTTCAAATCTCAAAATTTGGCTAAAAAAACACATGTTCCTCACATTTCTGTGGCAGAAAGTTCTGGAATCTGAGAGGAGCCACAAATTTCCTTCCACCCAGCATTCCCCCAAGTCTCCCGATAAAAATGATACCTCACTTGTGTGGGTAGGCCTAGCGCCCGCGACAGGAAACGCCCCAAAGCGCAACGTGGACACATCCAATTTTTTGAAAGAAAATAGAGGTGATTTTTGCAAAGTGCCTACCTGTAGATTTTGGCCTCTAGCTCAGCCGGCACCTAGGGAAACCTACCAAACCTGTGCATTTCTGAAAACTAAAGACCCCAGGGGAATCCAAGATGGGGTGACTTGTGGGGCTCGGACCAGGTTCTGTTACCCATAATCCTTTGCAAACCTCAAAATTTGGCTAAAAAAACACATGTTCCTCACATTTCTGTGGCAGAAAGTTCTGGAATCTGAGAGGAGCCACAAATTTCCTTCCACCCAGCGTTCCCCCAAGTCTCCCGATAAAAATGATACCTCACTTGTGTGGGTAGGCCTAGCGCCCACGACAGGAAACGCCCCAAAGCGCAACGTGGACACATCCAATTTTTTTCAAGAAAACAGAGGTGTTTTTTGCAGAAGTGCCTACCTGTAGATTTTGGCCTCTAGCTCAGCCGGCACATAGGGAAACCTACCAAACCTGTGCATTTCTGAAAACTAGAGACCTAGGGGAATCCATGATGGGGTGACTTGTGCGGCTCGGACCAGGTTCTGTTACCCAGAATCCTTTTCAAATCTCAAAATTTGGCTAAAAAAACACATGTTCCTCACATTTCTGTGGCAGAAAGTTCTGGAATCTGAGAGGAGCCACAAATTTCCTTCCACCCAGCATTCCCCCAAGTCTCCCGATGAAAATGATACCTCACTTGTGTGGGTAGGCCTAGCGCCCGCGACAGGAAACGCCCCAAAGCGCAACGTGGACACATCCAATTTTTTGAAAGAAAATAAAGGTGTTTTTTGCAAAGTGCCTACCTGTAGATTTTGGCCTCTAGCTCAGCCGGCACTTAGGGAAACCTACCAAACCTGTGCATTTCTGAAAACTAGAGACCTAGGGGAATCCATGATGGGGTGACTTGTGGGGCTCGGACCAGGTTCTGTTACTCAGAATCCTTTGCAAACCTCAAAATTTGGCTAAAAAAACACATGTTCCTCACATTTCTGTGGCAGAAAGTTCTGGAATCTGAGAGGAGCCACAAATTTCCTTCCACCCAGCATTCCCCAAGTCTCCCGATAAAAATGATACCTCACTTGTGTGGGTAGGCCTAGCGCCCGCGACAGGAAACGCCCCAAAGCGCAACGTGGACACATCCAATTTTTTGAAAGAAAATAGAGGTGATTTTTGCAAAGTGCCTACCTGTAGATTTTGGCCTCTAGCTCAGCCGGCACCTAGGGAAACCTACCAAACCTGTGCATTTCTGAAAACTAAAGACCCCAGGGGAATCCAAGATGGGGTGACTTGTGGGGCTCGGACCAGGTTCTGTTACCCATAATCCTTTGCAAACCTCAAAATTTGGCTAAAAAAACACATGTTCCTCACATTTCTGTGGCAGAAAGTTCTGGAATCTGAGAGGAGCCACAAATTTCCTTCCACCCAGCGTTCCCCCAAGTCTCCCGATAAAAATGATACCTCACTTGTGTGGGTAGGCCTAGCGCCCACGACAGGAAACGCCCCAAAGCGCAACGTGGACACATCCAATTTTTTTAAAGAAAACAGAGGTGTTTTTTGCAGAAGTGCCTACCTGTAGATTTTGGCCTCTAGCTCAGCCGGCACATAGGGAAACCTACCAAACCTGTGCATTTCTGAAAACTAGAGACCTAGGGGAATCCATGATGGGGTGACTTGTGGGGCTCGGACCAGGTTCTGTTACCCAGAATCCTTTTCAAATCTCAAAATTTGGCTAAAAAAACACATGTTCCTCACATTTCTGTGGCAGAAAGTTCTGGAATCTGAGAGGAGCCACAAATTTCCTTCCACCCAGCATTCCCCCAAGTCTCCCGATGAAAATGATACCTCACTTGTGTGGGTAGGCCTAGCGCCCGCGACAGGAAACGCCCCAAAGCGCAACGTGGACACATCCAATTTTTTGAAAGAAAATAAAGGTGTTTTTTGCAAAGTGCCTACCTGTAGATTTTGGCCTCTAGCTCAGCCGGCACTTAGGGAAACCTACCAAACCTGTGCATTTCTGAAAACTAGAGACCTAGGGGAATCCATGATGGGGTGACTTGTGGGGCTCGGACCAGGTTCTGTTACTCAGAATCCTTTGCAAACCTCAAAATTTGGCTAAAAAAACACATGTTCCTCACATTTCTGTGGCAGAAAGTTCTGGAATCTGAGAGGAGCCACAAATTTCCTTCCACCCAGCATTCCCCCAAGTCTCCCGATAAAAATGATACCTCACTTGTGTGGGTAGGCCTAGCGCCCGCGACAGGAAACGCCCCAAAGCGCAACGTGGACACATCCAATTTTTTGAAAGAAAATAGAGGTGATTTTTGCAAAGTGCCTACCTGTAGATTTTGGCCTCTAGCTCAGCCAGCACCTAGGGAAACCTACCAAACCTGTGCATTTCTGAAAACTAAAGACCCCAGGGGAATCCAAGATGGGGTGACTTGTGGGGCTCGGACCAGGTTCTGTTACCCATAATCCTTTGCAAACCTCAAAATTTGGCTAAAAAAACACATGTTCCTCACATTTCTGTGGCAGAAAGTTCTGGAATCTGAGAGGAGCCACAAATTTCCTTCCACCCAGCATTCCCCCAAGTCTCCCGATAAAAATGATACCTCACTTGTGTGGGTAGGCCTAGCGCCCGCGACAGGAAACGCCCCAAAGCGCAACGTGGACACATCCAATTTTTTGAAAGAAAATAGAGGTGATTTTTGCAAAGTGCCTACCTGTAGATTTTGGCCTCTAGCTCAGCCGGCACCTAGGGAAACCTACCAAACCTGTGCATTTCTGAAAACTAAAGACCCCAGGGGAATCCAAGATGGGGTGACTTGTGGGGCTCGGACCAGGTTCTGTTACCCATAATCCTTTGCAAACCTCAAAATTTGGCTAAAAAAACACATGTTCCTCACATTTCTGTGGCAGAAAGTTCTGGAATCTGAGAGGAGCCACAAATTTCCTTCCACCCAGCGTTCCCCCAAGTCTCCCGATAAAAATGATACCTCACTTGTGTGGGTAGGCCTAGCGCCCACGACAGGAAACGCCCCAAAGCGCAACGTGGACACATCCAATTTTTTTAAAGAAAACAGAGGTGTTTTTTGCAGAAGTGCCTACCTGTAGATTTTGGCCTCTAGCTCAGCCGGCACATAGGGAAACCTACCAAACCTGTGCATTTCTGAAAACTAGAGACCTAAGGGAATCCATGATGGGGTGACTTGTGGGGCTCGGACCAGGTTCTGTTACCCAGAATCCTTTTCAAATCTCAAAATTTGGCTAAAAAAACACATGTTCCTCACATTTCTGTGGCAGAAAGTTCTGGAATCTGAGAGGAGCCACAAATTTCCTTCCACCCAGCATTCCCCCAAGTCTCCCGATAAAAATGATACCTCACTTGTGTGGGTAGGCCTAGCGCCCGCGACAGGAAACGCCCCAAAGCGCAACGTCGACACATCCAATTTTTTTAAAGAAAATAAAGGTGTTTTTTGCAAAGTGCCTACCTGTAGATTTTGGCCTCTAGCTCAGCCGGCACTTAGGGAAACCTACCAAACCTGTGCATTTCTGAAAACTAGAGACCTAGGGGAATGCATGATGGGGTGACTTGTGGGGCTCGGACCAGGTTCTGTTACTCAGAATCCTTTGCAAACCTCAAAATTTGGCTAAAAAAACACATGTTCCTCACATTTCTGTGGCAGAAAGTTCTGGAATCTGAGAGGAGCCACAAATTTCCTTCCACCCAGCATTCCCCCAAGTCTCCCGATAAAAATGATACCTCACTTGTGTGGGTAGGCCTAGCGCCCGCGACAGGAAACGCCCCAAAGCGCAACGTGGACACATCCAATTTTTTGAAAGAAAATAGAGGTGATTTTTGCAAAGTGCCTACCTGTAGATTTTGGCGTCTAGCTCAGCCGGCACCTAGGGAAACCTACCAAACCTGTGCATTTCTGAAAACTAGAGACCTAGGGGAATCCAAGATGGGGTGACTTGTGGGGCTCGGACCAGGTTCTGTTACCCAGAATCCTTTGCAAACCTCAATATTTGGCTAAAAAAACACATGTTCCTCACATTTCTGTGGCAGAAAGTTCTGGAATCTGAGAGCAGCCACAAATTTCCTCCCACCCAGCGTTCCCCCAAGTCTCCCGATAAAAATGATACCTCACTTGTGTGGGTAGGCCTAGCGCCCGTGACAGGAAACGCCCCAAAGCACAACGTGGACACATCCAATTTTTTTAAAGAAAACAGAGGTGTTTTTTGCAGAAGTGCCTACCTGTAGGTTTTGGCCTCTAGCTCAGCCGGCACCTAGGGAAACCTACCAAACCTGTGCATTTCTGAAAACTAGAGACCTAGGGGAATCCATGATGGGGTGACTTGTGGGGCTCGGACCAGGTTCTGTTACCCAGAATCCTTTTCAAATCTCAAAATTTGGCTAAAAAAACACATGTTCCTCACATTTCTGTGGCAGAAAGTTCTGGAATCTGGGAGGAGCCAAAAATTTCCTTCCACCCAGCATTCCCCCAAGTCTCCCGATAAAAATGATACCTCACTTGTGTGGGTAGGCCTAGCGCCCGCGACAGGAAACGCCCCAAAGCGCAACGTGGACACATCCAATTTTTTGAAAGAAAACAAAGGTGTTTTTTGCAAAGTGCCTACCTGTAGATTTTGGCCTCTAGCTCAGCCGGCACTTAGGGAAACCTACCAAACCTGTGCATTTCTGAAAACTAGAGACCTAGGGGAATCCATGATGGGGTGACTTGTGGGGCTCGGACCAGGTTCTGTTACCCAGAATCCTTTGCAAACCTCAAAATTTGGCTAAAAAAACACATGTTCCTCACATTTCTGTGGCAGAAAGTTCTGGAATCTGAGAGGAGCCACAAATTTCCTTCCACCCAGCGTTCCCCCAAGTCTCCCGATAAAAATGATACCTCACTTGTGTGGGTAGGCCTAGCGCCCGCGACAGGAAACGCCCCAAAGCGCAACGTGGACACATCCAATTTTTTGAAAGAAAACAGAGGTGTTTTTTGCAAAGTGCCTACCTGTAGATTTTGGCGTCTAGCTCAGCCGGCACCTAGGGAAACCTACCAAACCTGTGCATTTCTGAAAACTAGAGACCTAGGGGAATCCAAGATGGGGTGACTTGTGGGGCTCGGACCAGGTTCTGTTACCCAGAATCCTTTGCAAACCTCAATATTTGGCTAAAAAAACACATGTTCCTCACATTTCTGTGGCAGAAAGTTCTGGAATCTGAGAGCAGCCACAAATTTCCTTCCACCCAGCGTTCCCCCAAGTCTCCCGATAAAAATGATACCTCACTTGTGTGGGTAGGCCTAGCGCCCACAACAGGAAACGCCCCAAAGCGCAACGTGGACACATCCAATTTTTTAAAAGAAAACAGAGGTGTTTTTTGCAAAGTGCCTACCTGTAGATTTTGGGATCTAGCTCAGCCGGCACCTACGGAAACCTACCAAACCTGTGCATTTCTGAAAACTAGAGACCTAGGGGAATCCAAGATGGGGTGACCTGTGGGGCTCGGACCAGGTTCTGTTACCCAGAATCCTTTGCAAACCTCAAAATCTGGCTAAAAAAACACATGTTCCTCACATTTCTGTGGCAGAAAGTTCTGGAATCTGAGAGGAGCCACAAATTTCCTCCCACCCAGCGTTCCCCCAAGTCTCCCGATAAAAATGATACCTCACTTGTGTGGGTAGGCCTAGCGCCCGCGACAGGAAACGCCCCAAAGCACAACGTGGACACATCCAATTTTTTGAAAGAAAATAGAGGTGATTTTTGCAAAGTGCCTACCTGTAGATTTTGGCATCTAGCTCAGCCGGCACCTAGGGAAACCTACCAACCTGTGCATTTCTGAAAACTAGAGACCTAGGGGAATCCATGATGGGGTGACTTGTGGGGCTCGGACCAGGTTCTGTTACACAGAAGCCTTTTCAAATCTCAAAATTTGGCTAAAAAAACACATGTTCCTCACATTTCTGTGGCAGAAAGTTCTGGAATCTGAGAGGAGCCACAAATTTCCTTCCACCCAGCATTCCCCCAAGTCTCCCGATAAAAATGATACCTCACTTGTGTGGGTAGGCCTAGCGCCCGCGACAGGAAACGCCCCAAAGCGCAACGTGGACACATCCAATATTTTGAAAGAAAATAGAGGTGGTTTTTGCAAAGTGCCTACCTGTAGATTTTGGCCTCTAGCTCAGCCGGCACCTAGGGAAACCTACCAAACCTGTGCATTTCTGAAAACTAAAGACCCCAGGGGAATCCAAGATGGGGTGACTTGTGGGGCTCGGACCAGGTTCTGTTACCCATAATCCTTTGCAAACCTCAAAATTTGGCTAAAAAAACACATGTTCCTCACATTTCTGTGGCAGAAAGTTCTGGAATCTGAGAGGAGCCACAAATTTCCTCCCACCCAGCGTTCCCCCAAGTCTCCCGATAAAAATGATACCTCACTTGTGTGGGTAGGCCTAGCGCCCGCGACAGGAAACGCCCCAAAGCACAACGTGGACACATCCAATTTTTTTAAAGAAAACAGAGGTGTTTTTTGCAGAAGTGCCTACCTGTAGATTTTGGCCTCTAGCTCAGCCGGCACCTAGGGAAACCTACCAAACCTGTGCATTTCTGAAAACTAGAGACCTAGGGGAATCCATGATGGGGTGACTTGTGGGGCTCGGACAAGGTTCTGTTACCCAGAATCCTTTTCAAATCTCAAAATGTGGCTAAAAAAACACATGTTCCTCACATTTCTGTGGCAGAAAGTTCTGGAATCTGGGAGGAGCCAAAAATTTCCTCCCACCCAGCGTTCCCCCAAGTCTCCCGATAAAAATGATACCTCACTTGTGTGGGTAGGCCTAGCGCCCGCGACAGGAAACGCCCCAAAGCACAACGTGGACACATCCAATTTTTTTAAAGAAAATAAAGGTGTTTTTTGCAAAGTGCCTACCTGTAGATTTTGGCCTCTAGCTTAGTCGGCACTTAGGGAAACCTACCAAACCTGTGCATTTCTGAAAACTAGAGACCTAGGGGAATCCAAGATGGGGTGACTTGTGGGGCTCGGACCAGGTTCTGTTACCCAGAATCCTTTTCAAATCTCAAAATTTGGCTAAAAAAACACATGTTCCTCACATTTCTGTGGCAGAAAGTTCTGGAATCTGAGAGGAGCCACAAATTTCCTTCCACCCAGCATTCCCCCAAGTCTCCCGATAAAAATGATACCTCACTTGTGTGGGTAGGCCTAGCGCCCGCGACAGGAAACGCCCCAAAGCGCAACGTGGACACATCCAATTTTTTAAAAGAAAATAGAGGTGATTTTTGCGAAGTGCCTACCTGTAGATTTTGGCCTCTAGCTCAGCCGGCACCTAGGGAAACCTACCAAACCTGTGCATTTCTGAAAACGAAAGACCTAGGGGAATCCAAGATGGGGTGACTTGTGGGGCTCGGACCAGGTTCTGTTACCCATAATCCTTTGCAAACCTCAAAATTTGGCTAAAACAACACATGTTCCTCACATTTCTGTGGCAGAAAGTTCTGGAATCTGAGAGGAGCCACAAATTTCCTTCCACCCAGCGTTCCCCCAAGTCTCCCGATAAAAATGATACCTCACTTGTGTGGGTAGGCCTAGCGCCCAGGACAGGAAAAGCCCCAAAGCGCAACGTGGACACATCCAATTTTTTTAAAGAAAACAAAGTGTTTTTTGCAGAAGTGCCTACCTGTAGATTTTGGCCTCTAGCTCAGCCGGCACATAGGGAAACCTACCAAACCTGTGCATTTCTGAAAACTAGAGACCTAGGGGAATCCATGATGGGGTGACTTGTGGGGCTTGGACCAGGTTCTGTTACCCAGAATCCTTTTCAAATCTCAAAATTTGGCTAAAAAAACACATGTTCCTCACATTTCTGTGGCAGAAAGTTCTGGAATCTGAGAGGAGCCACAAATTTCCTTCCACCCAGCATTCCCCCAAGTCTCCCGATAAAAATGATACCTCACTTGTGTGGGTAGGCCTAGCGCCCGCGACAGGAAACGCCCCAAAGCACAACGTGGACACATCCAATTTTTTTAAAGAAAACAAAGTGTTTTTTGCAGAAGTGCCTACCTGTAGATTTTGGCCTCTAGCTCAGCCGGCACATAGGGAAACCTACCAAACCTGTGCATTTCTGAAAACTAGAGACCTAGGGGAATCCATGATGGGGTGACTTGTGGGGCTCGGACCAGGTTCTGTTACCCAGAATCCTTTGCAAACCTCAAAATTTGGCTAAAAAAACACATGTTCCTCACATTTCTGTGGCAGAAAGTTCTGGAATCTGAGAGGAGCCACAAATATCCTTCCACCCAGCGTTCCCCCAAGTCTCCCGATAAAAATGATACCTCACTTGTGTGGGTAGGCCTAGCGCCCGCGACAGGAAACGCCCCAAAGCGCAACGTGGACACATCCAATTTTTTTGAAGAAAACAGAGGTGTTTTTTGCAAAGTGCCTACCTGTAGATTTTGGCGTCTAGCTCAGCCAGCACCTAGGGAAACCTACTAAACCTGTCATTTCTGAAAACTAGAGACCTAGGGGAATCCAAGATGGGGTGACTTGTGGGGCTCGGACCAGGTTCTGTTACCCAGAATCCTTTGCAAACCTAAAAATTTGGCTAAAAAAACACATGTTCCTCACATTTCTGTGGCAGAAAGTTCTGGAATCTGAGAGCAGCCACAAATTTGCTTCCACCCAGCGTTCCCCCAAGTCTCCCGATAAAAATGATACCTCACTTGTGTGGGTAGGCCTAGCGCCCACGACAGGAAACGCCCCAAAGCGCAACGTGGACACATCCAATTTTTTGAAAGAAAACAGAGGTGTTTTTTGCAAAGTGTCTACCTGTAGATTTTGGCATCTAGCTCAGCCGGCACCTAGGGAAACCTACCAAACCTGTGCATTTCTGAAAACTAGAGACCTAGGGGAATCCAAGATGGGGTGACCTGTGGGGCTCGGACCAGGTTCTGTTACCCAGAATCCTTTGCAAACCTCAAAATTTGGCTAAAAAAACACATGTTCCTCACATTTCTGTGGCAGAAAGTTCTGGAATCTGAGAGGAGCCACAAATTTCCTCCCACCCAGCGTTCCCCTAAGTCTCCCGATAAAAATGATACCTCACTTGTGTGGGTAGGCCTAGCGCCCGCGACAGGAAACGCCCCAAAGCGCAACGTGGACACATCCAATTTTTTTAAAGAAAACAGAGGTGTTTTTTGCAGAAGTGCCTACCTGTAGATTTTGGCCTCTAGCTCAGCCGGCACATAGGGAAACCTATCAAACCTGTGCATTTCTGAAAACTAGAGACCTAGGGGAATCCATGATGGGGTGACTTGTGGGGCTCGGACCAGGTTCTGTTACCCAGAATCCTTTTCAAATCTCAAAATTTGGCTAAAAAAACACATGTTCCTCACATTTCTGTGGCAGAAAGTTCTGGAATCTGAGAGGAGCCACAAATTTCCTTCCACCCAGCATTCCCCCAAGTCTCCCGATATAAATGATACCTCACTTGTGTGGGTAGGCCTAGCGCCCGCGACAGGAAACGCCCCAAAGCGCAACGTGGACACATCCAATTTTTTGAAAGAAAACAAAGGTGTTTTTTGCAAAGTGCCTACCTGTAGATTTTGGCCTCTAGCTCAGCCGGCACTTAGGGAAACCTACCAAACCTGTGCATTTCTGAAAACTAGAGACCTAGGGGAATCCATGATGGGGTGACTTGTGGGGCTCGGACCAGGTTCTGTTACCCAGAATCCTTTGCAAACCTCAAAATTTGGCTAAAAAAACACATGTTCCTCACATTTCTGTGGCAGAAAGTTCTGGAATCTGAGAGGAGCCACAAATTTCCTTCCACCCAGCGTTCCCCCAAGTCTCCCGATAAAAATGATACCTCACTTGTGTGGGTAGGCCTAGCACCCGCGACAGGAAATGCCCCAAAGCGCAACGTGGACACATCCAATTTTTTGAAAGAAAACAGAGGTGTTTTTTGCAAAGTGCCTACCTGTAGATTTTGGCGTCTAGCTCAGCCGGCACCTAGGGAAACCTACCAAACCTGTGCATTTCTGAAAACTAGAGACCTAGGGGAATCCAAGATGGGGTGACCTGTGGGGCTCGGACCAGGTTCTGTTACCCAGAATCCTTTGCAAACCTCAAAATTTGGCTAAAAAAACACATGTTCCTCTCATTTCTGTGGCAGAAAGTTCTGGAATCTGAGAGGAGCCACAAATTTCCTTCCACCCAGCGTTCCCCCAAGTCTCCCGATAAAAATGATACCTCACTTGTGTGGGTAGGCCTAGCGCCCATGACAGGAAACGCCCCAAAGCGCAACGTGGACACATCCAATTTTTTGAAAGAAAACAGAGGTGTTTTTTGCAAAGTATCTACCTGTAGACTTTGGCATCTAGCTCAGCCGGCACCTAGGGAAACCTACCAAACCTGTGCATTTCTGAAAACTAGAGACCTAGGGGAATCCAAGATGGGGTGACCTGTGGGGCTCGGACCAGGTTCTGTTACCCAGAATCCTTTGCAAACCTCAAAATTTGGCTAAAAAAACACATGTTCCTCACATTTCTGTGGCAGAAAGTTCTGGAATCTGAGAGGAGCCACAAATTTCCTCCCACCCAGCGTTCCCCCAAGTCTCCCGATAAAAATGATACCTCACTTGTGTGGGTAGGCCTAGCGCCCGCGACAGGAAACACCCCAAAGCACAACGTGGACACATCCAATTTTTTTAAAGAAAACAGAGGTGTTTTTTGCTGAAGTGCCTACCTGTAGATTTTGACCTCTAGCTCAGCCGGCACCTAGGGAAACCTACCAAACCTGTGCATTTCTGAAAACTAGAGACCTAGGGGAATCCATGATGGGGTGACTTGTGGGGCTCGGACCAGGTTCTGTTACCCAGAATCCTTTTCAAATCTCAAAATTTGGCTAAAAAAACACATGTTCCTCACATTTCTGTGGCAGAAAGTTCTGGAATCTGGGAGGAGCCAAAAATTTCCTTCCACCCAGCATTCCCCCAAGTCTCCCGATAAAAATGATACCTCACTTGTGTGGGTAGGCCTAGCGCCCGCGACAGGAAACGCCCCAAAGCGCAACGTGGACACATCCAATTTTTTTAAAGAAAACAAAGGTGTTTTTTGCAAAGTGCCTACCTGTAGATTTTGGCCTCTAGCTCAGCCGGCACTTAGGGAAACCTACCAAACCTGTGCATTTCTGAAAACTAGAGACCTAGGGGAATCCATGATGGGGTGACTTGTGGGGCTCGGACCAGGTTCTGTTACCCAGAATCCTTTGCAAACCTAAAAATTTGGCTAAAAAAACACATGTTCCTCACATTTCTGTGGCAGAAAGTTCTGGAATCTGAGAGCAGCCACAAATTTCCTTCCACCCAGCGTTCCCCCAAGTCTCCCGAAAAAAATGATACCTCACTTGTGTGGGTAGGCCTAGCGCCCGCGACAGGAAACGCCCCAAAGCGCAACGTGGACACATCCAATTTTTTGAAAGAAAACAGAGGTGTTTTTTGCAAAGTGCCTACCTGTAGATTTTGGCATCTAGCTCAGCCGGCACCTAGGGAAACCTACCAAACCTGTGCATTTCTGAAAACTAGAGACCTAGGGGAATCCAAGATGGGGTGACCTGTGGGGCTCGGACCAGGTTCTGTTACCCAGAATCCTTTGCAAACCTCAAAATCTGGCTAAAAAAACACATGTTCCTCACATTTCTGTGGCAGAAAGTTCTGGAATCTGAGAGGAGCCACAAATTTCCTCCCACCCAGCGTTCCCCCAAGTCTCCCGATAAAAATGATACCTCACTTGTGTGGGTATGCCTAGCGCCCGCGACAGGAAACGCCCCAAAGCACAACGTGGACACATCCAATTTTTTGAAAGAAAACAGAGGTGTTTTTTGCAAAGTGCCTACCTGTAGATTTTGGCCTCTAGCTCAGCCGGCACTTAGGGAAACCTACCAAACCTGTGCATTTCTGAAAACTAGAGACCTAGGGGAATCCATGATGGGGTGACTTGTGGGGCTCGGACCAGGTTCTGTTACCCAGAATCCTTTGCAAACCTCAAAATTTGGCTAAAAAAACACATGTTCCTCACATTTCTGTGGCAGAAAGTTCTGGAATCTGAGAGGAGCCACAAATTTCCTTCCACCCAGCATTCCCCCAAGTCTCCCGATAAAAATGATACCTCACTTGTGTGGGTAGGCCTAGCGCCCGCGACAGGAAACGCCCCAAAGCGCAACGTGGACACATCCAATTTTTTGAAAGAAAACAAAGGTGTTTTTTGCAAAGTGCCTACCTGTAGATTTTGGCCTCTAGCTCAGCCGGCACTTAGGGAAACCTACCAAACCTGTGCATTTCTGAAAACTAGAGACCTAGGGGAATCCATGATGGGGTGACTTGTGGGGCTCGGATCAGGTTCTGTTACCCAGAATCCTTTGCAAACCTCAAAATTTGGCTAAAAAAACACATGTTCCTCACATTTCTGTGGCAGAAAGTTCTGGAATCTGAGAGGAGCCACAAATTTCCTTCCACCCAGCGTTCCCCCAAGTCTCCCGATAAAAATGATACCTCACTTGTGTGGGTAGGCCTAGCGCCCGCGACAGGAAACGCCCCAAAGCGCAACGTGGACACATCCAATTTTTTGAAAGAAAACAGAGGTGTTTTTTGCAAAGTGCCTACCTGTAGATTTTGGCGTCTAGCTCAGCCGGCACCTAGGGAAACCTACCAAACCTGTGCATTTCTGAAAACTAGAGACCTAGGGGAATCCAAGATGGGGTGACTTGTGGGGCTCGGACCAGGTTCTGTTACCCAGAATCCTTTGCAAACCTCAAAATTTGGCTAAAAAACACATGTTCCTCACATTTCTGTGGGAGAAAGTTCTGGAATCTGAGAGCAGCCACAAATTTCCTTCCACCCAGCGTTCCCCCAAGTCTCCCGATAAAAATGATACCTCACTTGTATGGGTAGGCCTAGCGCCCGCGACAGGAAACGCCCCAAAGCGCAACGTGGACACATCCAATTTTTTGAAAGAAAACAGAGGTGTTTTTTGCAAAGTGCCTACCTGTAGATTTTGGCATCTAGCTCAGCCGGCACCTAGTGAAACCTACCAAACCTGTGCATTTCTGAAAACTAGAGACCTAGGGGAATCCAAGATGGGGTGACCTGTGGGGCTCGGACCAGGTTCTGTTACCCAGAATGATTTGCAAACCTCTAAATCTGGCTAAAAAAACACATGTTCCTCACATTTCTGTGGCAGAAAGTTCTGGAATCTGAGAGGAGCCACAAATTTCCTCCCACCCAGCGTTCCCCCAAGTCTCCCGATAAAAATGATACCTCACTTGTGTGGGTAGGCCTAGCGCCCGCGACAGGAAACGCCCCAAAGCACAACGTGGACACATCCAATTTTTTGAAAGAAAATAGAGGTGATTTTTGCGAAGTGCCTACCTGTAGATTTTGGCCTCTAGCTCAGCCGGCACCTAGGGAAACCTACCAAACCTGTGCATTTCTGAAAACTAGAGACCTAGGGGAATCCAAGATGGGGTGACTTGTGGGGCTCGGACCAGGTTCTGTTAACCAGAATCCTTTGCAAACCTCAAAATTTGGCTAAAATAACACATGTTCCTCATATTTCTATGGCAGAAAGTTCTGGAATCTGAGAGGAGCCACAAATTTCCTTCCACCCAGCTTTCCCCCAAGTCTCCCGATAAAAATGATACCTCACTTGTGTGGGTATGCCTAGCGCCCGCGACAGGAAACGCCCCAAAGCACAACGTGGACACATCCAATTTTTTGAAAGAAAACAGAGGTGGTTTTTGCAAAGTGCCTACCTGTAGATTTTCGCCTCTAGCTCAGCCGGCACTTAGGGAAACCTACCAAACCTGTGCATTTCTGAAAACTAGAGACCTAGGGGAATCCATGATGGGGTGACTTGTGGGGCTCGGACCAGGTTCTGTTACACAGAAGCCTTTTCAAATCTCAAAATTTGGCTAAAAAAACACATGTTCCTCACATTTCTGTGGCAGAAAGTTCTGGAATCTGAGAGGAGCCACAAATTTCCTGCCACCCAGCGTTCCCCCAAGTCTCCCGATAAAAATGATACCTCACTTGTGTGGGTAGGCCTAGCGCCCGCGACAGGAAACGCCCCAAAGCACAACGTGGACACATCCAATTTTTTGAAAGAAAATAGAGGTGATTTTTGCGAAGTGCCTACCTGTAGATTTCGGCCTGTAGCTCAGCCGGCACCTAGGGAAAACTACCAAACCTGTGCATTTCTGAAAACTAGAGACCTAGGGGAATCCAAGATGGGGTGACTTGTGGGGCTCGGACCAGGTTCTGTTACCCAGAATCCTTTGCAAACCTCAAAATTTGGCTAAAAAAACACATGTTCCTCACATTTCTGTGGCAGAAAGTTCTGGAATCTGAGAGGAGCCACAAATTTCCTTCCACCCAGCGTTCCCCCAAGTCTCCCGATAAAAATGATACCTCACTTGTGTGGGTAGGCCTAGCGCCCGCGACAGGAAACGCCCCAAAGCGCAACGTGGACACATCCAATTTTTTGAAAGAAAACAGAGGTGTTTTTTGCAGAAGTGCCTACCTGTAGATTTGGCCTCTAGCTCAGCCGGCACCTTGGGAAACCTACCAAACCTGTGCATTTCTGAAAACTAGAGACCTAGGGGAATCCATGATGGGGTGACTTGTGGGGCTCGGACCAGGTTCTGTTACACAGAAGCCTTTTCAAATCTCAAAATTTGGCTAAAAAAACACATGTTCCTCACATTTCTGTGGCAGAAAGTTCTGGAATCTGAGAGGAGCCACAAATTTCCTGCCACCCAGCGTTCCCTTAAGTCTCCCGATAAAAATGATACCTCACTTGTGTGGGTAGGCCTAGCGCCCGCGACAGGAAACGCCCCAAAGCACAACGTGGACACATCCAATTTTTTGAAAGAAAATAGAGGTGATTTTTGCGAAGTGCCTACCTGTAGATTTCGGCCTGTAGCTCAGCCGGCACCTAGGGAAACCTACCAAACCTGTGCATTTCTGAAAACTAGAGACCTAGCGGAATCCAAGATGGGGTGACTTGTGGGGCTCGGACCAGGTTCGGTTACCCAGAATCCTTTGCAAACCTCAAAATTTGGCTAAAAAAACACATGTTCCTCACATTTCTGTGGCAGAAAGTTCTGGAATCTGAGAGGAGCCACAAATTTCCTTCCACCCAGCGTTCCCCCAAGTCTCCCGATAAAAATGATACCTCACTTGTGTGGGTAGGCCTAGCGCCCGCGACAGGAAACGCCCCAAAGCGCAACGTGGACACATCCAATTTTTTTAAAGAAAACAGAGGTGTTTTTTGCAGAAGTGCCTTCCTGTAGATTTGGCCTCTAGCTCAGCCGGCACCTAGGGACACCTACCAAACCTGTGCATTTCTGAAAACTAGAGACCTAGGGGAATCGAAGATGGGGTGACTTGTGGGGCTCGGACCAGGTTCTGTTACCCAGAATCCTTTGCAAACCTCAAAATTTGGCTAAAAAAACACATGTTCCTCACATTTCTGTGGCAGAAAGTTCTGGAATCTGAGAGGAGCCACAAATTTCCTTCCACCCAGCGTTCCCCCAAGTCTCCCGATAAAAATGATACCTCACTTGTGTGGGTAGGCCTAGCGCCCGCGACAGGAAACGCCCCAAAGCGCAACGTGGACATATCCAATTTTTTGAAAGAAAATAGAGGTGATTTTTGCGAAGTGTCTACCTGTAGATTTGGGCCTCTAGCTCAGCCGGCACCTAGGGAAACCTACCAAACCTGTGCATTTCTGAAAATTACAGACCTAGGGGAATCCAAGATGGGGGGACTTGTGGGGCTCGGACCAGGTTCTGTTACCCAGAATCCTTTGCAAACCTAAAAATTTGGCTAAAAAAACACATGTTCCTCACATTTCTGTGGCAGAAAGTTCTGGAATCTGAGAGGAGCCACAAATTTCCTTCCACCCAGCGTTCCCCCAAGTCTCCCAATAAAAATTATACCTCACTTGTGTGGGTAGGCCTAGCGCCCTCCACAGGAAACGCCCCAAAGCGCAACGTGGACACATCCAATTTTTTGAAAGAAAACAGAGGTGTTTTTTGCAAAGTGCCTACCTGTAGATTTTGGCGTCTAGCTCAGCCGGCACCTAGGGAAACCTACCAAACCTGTGCATTTCTAAAAACTAGAGACCTAGGGGAATCCAAGATGGGGTGACCTGTGGGGCTCGGACCAGGTTCTGTTACCCACAATCCTTTGCAAACCTCAAAATTTGGCTAAAAAAACACATGTTCCTCACATTTCTGTGGCAGAAAGTTCTGGAATCTGAGAGGAGCCACAAATTTCCTCCCACCCAGCGTTCCCCCAAGTCTCCCGATAAAAATGATACCTCACTTGTGTGGGTAGGCCTAGCGCCCGCGACAGGAAACGCCCCAAAGCACAACGTGGACACATCCAATTTTTTGAAAGAAAATAGAGGTGATTTTTGCGAAGTGCCTACCTGTAGATTTTAGCCTCTAGCTCAGCCGGCACCTAGGAAAACCTACCAAACCTGTGCATTTCTGAAAACTAGAGACCTAGGGGAATCCAAGATGGGGTGACTTGTGGGGCTCGGACCAGGTTCTGTTAACCAGAATCCTTTGCAAACCTCAAAATTTGGCTAAAAAAACACATGTTCCTCATATTTCTGTGGCAGAAAGTTCTGGAATCTGAGAGGAGCCACAAATTTCCTTCCACCCAGCGTGCCCCCAAGTCTCCCGATAAAAATGATACCTCACTTGTGTGGGTAGGCCTAGCGCCCGCGACAGGAAACGCCCCAAAGCGCAACGTGGACACATCCAATTTTTTGAAAGAAAACAGAGGTGTTTTTTGCAAAGTGCCTACCTGTAGATTTTGGCCTCTAGCTCAGCCGGCACTTAGGGAAACCCACCAAACCTGTGCATTTCTGAAAACTAGAGACCTAGGGGAATCCATGATGGGGTGACTTGTGGGGCTCGGAACTGGTTCTGTTACCGAGAATCCTTTTCAAATCTCAAAATTTGGCTAAAAAAACACATGTTCCTCACATTTCTGTGGCAGAAAGTTCTGGAATCTGAGAGGAGCCACAAATTTCCTTCCACCCAGCATTCCCTCAAGTCTCCCGATAAAAATGATACCTCACTTGTGTGGGTAGGCCTAGCGCCCGCGACAGGAAACGCCCCAAAGCGCAACGTGGACACATCCAATTTTTTTAAAGAAAACAAAGGTGTTTTTTGCAAAGTGCCTACCTGTAGATTTTGGCCTCTAGCTCAGCCGGCACTTAGGGAAACCTACCAAACCTGTGCATTTCTGAAAACTAGAGACCTAGGGGAATCCATGATGGGGTGACTTGTGGGGCTCGGATCAGGTTCTGTTACCCAGAATCCTTTGCAAACCTCAAAATTTGGCTAAAAAAACACATGTTCCTCACATTTCTGTGGCAGAAAGTTCTGGAATCTGAGAGGAGCCACAAATTTCCTTCCACCCAGCGTTCCCCCAAGTCTCCCGATAAAAATGATACCTCACTTGTGTGGGTAGGCCTAGCGCCCGCGACAGGAAACGCCCCAAAGCGCAACGTGGACACATCCAATTTTTTGAAAGAAAACAGAGGTGTTTTTTGCAAAGTGCCTACCTGTAGATTTTGGCGTCTAGCTCAGCCGGCACCTAGGGAAACCTACCAAACCTGTGCATTTCTGAAAACTAGAGACCTAGGGGAATCCAAGATGGGGTGACTTGTGGGGCTCGGACCAGGTTCTGTTACCCAGAATCCTTTGCAAACCTCAAAATTTGGCTAAAAAACACATGTTCCTCACATTTCTGTGGGAGAAAGTTCTGGAATCTGAGAGCAGCCACAAATTTCCTTCCACCCAGCGTTCCCCCAAGTCTCCCGATAAAAATGATACCTCACTTGTATGGGTAGGCCTAGCGCCCGCGACAGGAAACGCCCCAAAGCGCAACGTGGACACATCCAATTTTTTGAAAGAAAACAGAGGTGTTTTTTGCAAAGTGCCTACCTGTAGATTTTGGCATCTAGCTCAGCCGGCACCTAGTGAAACCTACCAAACCTGTGCATTTCTGAAAACTAGAGACCTAGGGGAATCCAAGATGGGGTGACCTGTGGGGCTCGGACCAGGTTCTGTTACCCAGAATGATTTGCAAACCTCTAAATCTGGCTAAAAAAACACATGTTCCTCACATTTCTGTGGCAGAAAGTTCTGGAATCTGAGAGGAGCCACAAATTTCCTCCCACCCAGCGTTCCCCCAAGTCTCCCGATAAAAATGATACCTCACTTGTGTGGGTAGGCCTAGCGCCCGCGACAGGAAACGCCCCAAAGCACAACGTGGACACATCCAATTTTTTGAAAGAAAATAGAGGTGATTTTTGCGAAGTGCCTACCTGTAGATTTTGGCCTCTAGCTCAGCCGGCACCTAGGGAAACCTACCAAACCTGTGCATTTCTGAAAACTAGAGACCTAGGGGAATCCAAGATGGGGTGACTTGTGGGGCTCGGACCAGGTTCTGTTAACCAGAATCCTTTGCAAACCTCAAAATTTGGCTAAAATAACACATGTTCCTCATATTTCTATGGCAGAAAGTTCTGGAATCTGAGAGGAGCCACAAATTTCCTTCCACCCAGCTTTCCCCCAAGTCTCCCGATAAAAATGATACCTCACTTGTGTGGGTATGCCTAGCGCCCGCGACAGGAAACGCCCCAAAGCACAACGTGGACACATCCAATTTTTTGAAAGAAAACAGAGGTGGTTTTTGCAAAGTGCCTACCTGTAGATTTTCGCCTCTAGCTCAGCCGGCACTTAGGGAAACCTACCAAACCTGTGCATTTCTGAAAACTAGAGACCTAGGGGAATCCATGATGGGGTGACTTGTGGGGCTCGGACCAGGTTCTGTTACACAGAAGCCTTTTCAAATCTCAAAATTTGGCTAAAAAAACACATGTTCCTCACATTTCTGTGGCAGAAAGTTCTGGAATCTGAGAGGAGCCACAAATTTCCTGCCACCCAGCGTTCCCCCAAGTCTCCCGATAAAAATGATACCTCACTTGTGTGGGTAGGCCTAGCGCCCGCGACAGGAAACGCCCCAAAGCACAACGTGGACACATCCAATTTTTTGAAAGAAAATAGAGGTGATTTTTGCGAAGTGCCTACCTGTAGATTTCGGCCTGTAGCTCAGCCGGCACCTAGGGAAAACTACCAAACCTGTGCATTTCTGAAAACTAGAGACCTAGGGGAATCCAAGATGGGGTGACTTGTGGGGCTCGGACCAGGTTCTGTTACCCAGAATCCTTTGCAAACCTCAAAATTTGGCTAAAAAAACACATGTTCCTCACATTTCTGTGGCAGAAAGTTCTGGAATCTGAGAGGAGCCACAAATTTCCTTCCACCCAGCGTTCCCCCAAGTCTCCCGATAAAAATGATACCTCACTTGTGTGGGTAGGCCTAGCGCCCGCGACAGGAAACGCCCCAAAGCGCAACGTGGACACATCCAATTTTTTGAAAGAAAACAGAGGTGTTTTTTGCAAAGTGCCTACCTGTAGATTTTGGCGTCTAGCTCAGCCGGCACCTAGGGAAACCTACCAAACCTGTGCATTTCTGAAAACTAGAGACCTAGGGGAATCCAAGATGGGGTGACTTGTGGGGCTCGGACCAGGTTCTGTTACCCAGAATCCTTTGCAAACCTCAAAATTTGGCTAAAAAACACATGTTCCTCACATTTCTGTGGGAGAAAGTTCTGGAATCTGAGAGCAGCCACAAATTTCCTTCCACCCAGCGTTCCCCCAAGTCTCCCGATAAAAATGATACCTCACTTGTATGGGTAGGCCTAGCGCCCGCGACAGGAAACGCCCCAAAGCGCAACGTGGACACATCCAATTTTTTGAAAGAAAACAGAGGTGTTTTTTGCAAAGTGCCTACCTGTAGATTTTGGCATCTAGCTCAGCCGGCACCTAGTGAAACCTACCAAACCTGTGCATTTCTGAAAACTAGAGACCTAGGGGAATCCAAGATGGGGTGACCTGTGGGGCTCGGACCAGGTTCTGTTACCCAGAATGATTTGCAAACCTCTAAATCTGGCTAAAAAAACACATGTTCCTCACATTTCTGTGGCAGAAAGTTCTGGAATCTGAGAGGAGCCACAAATTTCCTCCCACCCAGCGTTCCCCCAAGTCTCCCGATAAAAATGATACCTCACTTGTGTGGGTAGGCCTAGCGCCCGCGACAGGAAACGCCCCAAAGCACAACGTGGACACATCCAATTTTTTGAAAGAAAATAGAGGTGATTTTTGCGAAGTGCCTACCTGTAGATTTTGGCCTCTAGCTCAGCCGGCACCTAGGGAAACCTACCAAACCTGTGCATTTCTGAAAACTAGAGACCTAGGGGAATCCAAGATGGGGTGACTTGTGGGGCTCGGACCAGGTTCTGTTAACCAGAATCCTTTGCAAACCTCAAAATTTGGCTAAAATAACACATGTTCCTCATATTTCTATGGCAGAAAGTTCTGGAATCTGAGAGGAGCCACAAATTTCCTTCCACCCAGCTTTCCCCCAAGTCTCCCGATAAAAATGATACCTCACTTGTGTGGGTATGCCTAGCGCCCGCGACAGGAAACGCCCCAAAGCACAACGTGGACACATCCAATTTTTTGAAAGAAAACAGAGGTGGTTTTTGCAAAGTGCCTACCTGTAGATTTTCGCCTCTAGCTCAGCCGGCACTTAGGGAAACCTACCAAACCTGTGCATTTCTGAAAACTAGAGACCTAGGGGAATCCATGATGGGGTGACTTGTGGGGCTCGGACCAGGTTCTGTTACACAGAAGCCTTTTCAAATCTCAAAATTTGGCTAAAAAAACACATGTTCCTCACATTTCTGTGGCAGAAAGTTCTGGAATCTGAGAGGAGCCACAAATTTCCTGCCACCCAGCGTTCCCCCAAGTCTCCCGATAAAAATGATACCTCACTTGTGTGGGTAGGCCTAGCGCCCGCGACAGGAAACGCCCCAAAGCACAACGTGGACACATCCAATTTTTTGAAAGAAAATAGAGGTGATTTTTGCGAAGTGCCTACCTGTAGATTTCGGCCTGTAGCTCAGCCGGCACCTAGGGAAAACTACCAAACCTGTGCATTTCTGAAAACTAGAGACCTAGGGGAATCCAAGATGGGGTGACTTGTGGGGCTCGGACCAGGTTCTGTTACCCAGAATCCTTTGCAAACCTCAAAATTTGGCTAAAAAAACACATGTTCCTCACATTTCTGTGGCAGAAAGTTCTGGAATCTGAGAGGAGCCACAAATTTCCTTCCACCCAGCGTTCCCCCAAGTCTCCCGATAAAAATGATACCTCACTTGTGTGGGTAGGCCTAGCGCCCGCGACAGGAAACGCCCCAAAGCGCAACGTGGACACATCCAATTTTTTGAAAGAAAACAGAGGTGTTTTTTGCAGAAGTGCCTACCTGTAGATTTGGCCTCTAGCTCAGCCGGCACCTTGGGAAACCTACCAAACCTGTGCATTTCTGAAAACTAGAGACCTAGGGGAATCCATGATGGGGTGACTTGTGGGGCTCGGACCAGGTTCTGTTACACAGAAGCCTTTTCAAATCTCAAAATTTGGCTAAAAAAACACATGTTCCTCACATTTCTGTGGCAGAAAGTTCTGGAATCTGAGAGGAGCCACAAATTTCCTGCCACCCAGCGTTCCCTTAAGTCTCCCGATGAAAATGATACCTCACTTGTGTGGGTAGGCCTAGCGCCCGCGACAGGAAACGCCCCAAAGCACAACGTGGACACATCCAATTTTTTGAAAGAAAATAGAGGTGATTTTTGCGAAGTGCCTACCTGTAGATTTCGGCCTGTAGCTCAGCCGGCACCTAGGGAAACCTACCAAACCTGTGCATTTCTGAAAACTAGAGACCTAGCGGAATCCAAGATGGGGTGACTTGTGGGGCTCGGACCAGGTTCGGTTACCCAGAATCCTTTGCAAACCTCAAAATTTGGCTAAAAAAACACATGTTCCTCACATTTCTGTGGCAGAAAGTTCTGGAATCTGAGAGGAGCCACAAATTTCCTTCCACCCAGCGTTCCCCCAAGTCTCCCGATAAAAATGATACCTCACTTGTGTGGGTAGGCCTAGCGCCCGCGACAGGAAACGCCCCAAAGCGCAACGTGGACACATCCAATTTTTTTAAAGAAAACAGAGGTGTTTTTTGCAGAAGTGCCTTCCTGTAGATTTGGCCTCTAGCTCAGCCGGCACCTAGGGACACCTACCAAACCTGTGCATTTCTGAAAACTAGAGACCTAGGGGAATCGAAGATGGGGTGACTTGTGGGGCTCGGACCAGGTTCTGTTACCCAGAATCCTTTGCAAACCTCAAAATTTGGCTAAAAAAACACATGTTCCTCACATTTCTGTGGCAGAAAGTTCTGGAATCTGAGAGGAGCCACAAATTTCCTTCCACCCAGCGTTCCCCCAAGTCTCCCGATAAAAATGATACCTCACTTGTGTGGGTAGGCCTAGCGCCCGCGACAGGAAACGCCCCAAAGCGCAACGTGGACACATCCAATTTTTTGAAAGAAAATAGAGGTGATTTTTGCGAAGTGTCTACCTGTAGATTTGGGCCTCTAGCTCAGCCGGCACCTAGGGAAACCTACCAAACCTGTGCATTTCTGAAAATTACAGACCTAGGGGAATCCAAGATGGGGGGACTTGTGGGGCTCGGACCAGGTTCTGTTACCCAGAATCCTTTGCAAACCTAAAAATTTGGCTAAAAAAACACATGTTCCTCACATTTCTGTGGCAGAAAGTTCTGGAATCTGAGAGGAGCCACAAATTTCCTTCCACACAGCGTTCCCCCAAGTCTCCCAATAAAAATTATACCTCACTTGTGTGGGTAGGCCTAGCGCCCTCCACAGGAAACGCCCCAAAGCGCAACGTGGACACATCCAATTTTTTGAAAGAAAACAGAGGTGTTTTTTGCAAAGTGCCTACCTGTAGATTTTGGCGTCTAGCTCAGCCGGCACCTAGGGAAACCTACCAAACCTGTGCATTTCTAAAAACTAGAAACCTAGGGGAATCCAAGATGGGGTGACCTGTGGGGCTCGGACCAGGTTCTGTTACCCACAATCCTTTGCAAACCTCAAAATTTGGCTAAAAAAACACATGTTCCTCACATTTCTGTGGCAGAAAGTTCTGGAATCTGAGAGGAGCCACAAATTTCCTCCCACCCAGCGTTCCCCCAAGTCTCCCGATAAAAATGATACCTCACTTGTGTGGGTAGGCCTAGCGCCCGCGACAGGAAACGCCCCAAAGCACAACGTGGACACATCCAATTTTTTGAAAGAAAATAGAGGTGATTTTTGCGAAGTGCCTACCTGTAGATTTTAGCCTCTAGCTCAGCCGGCACCTAGGAAAACCTACCAAACCTGTGCATTTCTGAAAACTAGAGACCTAGGGGAATCCAAGATGGGGTGACTTGTGGGGCTCGGACCAGGTTCTGTTAACCAGAATCCTTTGCAAACCTCAAAATTTGGCTAAAAAAACACATGTTCCTCATATTTCTGTGGCAGAAAGTTCTGGAATCTGAGAGGAGCCACAAATTTCCTTCCACCCAGCGTGCCCCCAAGTCTCCCGATAAAAATGATACCTCACTTGTGTGGGTAGGCCTAGCGCCCGCGACAGGAAACGCCCCAAAGCGCAACGTGGACACATCCAATTTTTTGAAAGAAAACAGAGGTGTTTTTTGCAAAGTGCCTACCTGTAGATTTTGGCCTCTAGCTCAGCCGGCACTTAGGGAAACCCACCAAACCTGTGCATTTCTGAAAACTAGAGACCTAGGGGAATCCATGATGGGGTGACTTGTGGGGCTCGGAACTGGTTCTGTTACCGAGAATCCTTTTCAAATCTCAAAATTTGGCTAAAAAAACACATGTTCCTCACATTTCTGTGGCAGAAAGTTCTGGAATCTGAGAGGAGCCACAAATTTCCTTCCACCCAGCATTCCCTCAAGTCTCCCGATAAAAATGATACCTCACTTGTGTGGGTAGGCCTAGCGCCCGTGACAGGAAACGCCCCAAAGCGCAACGTGGACACATCCAATTTTTTTAAAGAAAATAAAGGTGAATTTTGCGAAGTGCCTACCTGTAGATTTTGGCCTCTAGCTCAGCCGGAACCTAGGGAAACCTACCAAACCTGTGCATTTCTGAAAACTAGAGACCTAGGGGAATCCAAGATGGGGTGACTTGTGGGGCTCGGACCAGGTTCTGTTACCCAGAATCCTTTGCAAACCTCAAAACTTGGCTAAAAAAACACATGTTCCTCACATTTCTGTGGCAGAAAGTTCTGGAATCTGAGAGGAGCCACAAATTTCCTTCCACCCAGCGTTCCCCCAAGTCTCCCGATAAAAATGATACCTCACTTGTGTGGGTAGGCCTAGCGCCCGCGACAGGAAACGCCCCAAAGCGCAACGTGGACACATCCAATTTTTTGAAAGAAAACAGAGGTGTTTTTTGCAAAGTGCCTACCTGTAGATTTTGGCATCTAGCTCAGCCGGCACCTAGGGAAACCTACCAAACCTGTGCATTTCTGAAAACTAGAGACCTAGGGGAATCCAAGATGGGGTGACCTGTGGGGCTCGGACCAGGTTCTGTTACCCAGAATCCTTTGCAAACCTCAAAATCTGGCTAAAAAAACACATGTTCCTCACATTTCTGTGGCAGAAAGTTCTGGAATCTGAGAGGAGCCACAAATTTCCTCCCACCCAGCGTTCCCCCAAGTCTCCCGATAAAAATGATACCTCACTTGTGTGGGTAGGCCTAGCGCCCGCGACAGGAAACGCCCCAAAGCGCAACGTGGACACATCCAATTTTTTTGAAAGAAAACAGAGGTGTTTTTTGCAAAGTGCCTACCTGTAGATTTTGGCGTCTAGCTCAGCCGGCACCTAGGGAAACCTACCAAACCTGTGCATTTCTGAAAACTAGAGACCTAGGGGAATCCAAGATGGGGTGACTTGTGGGGCTCGGACCAGGTTCTGTTACCCAGAATCCTTTGCAAACCTCAACATTTGGCTAAAAAAACACATGTTCCTCACATTTCTGTGGCAGAAAGTTCTGGAATCTGAGAGGAGCCACAAATTTCATTCCACCCAGCGTTCCCCCAAGTCTCCCGATAAAAATGATACCTCACTTGTGTGGGTAGGCCTAGCGCCCTCCACAGGAAACGCCCCAAAGCGCAACGTGGACACATCCAATTTTTTGAAAGAAAACAGAGGTGTTTTTTGCAAAGTGCCTACCTGTAGATTTTGGCGTCTAGCTCAGCCGGCACCTAGGGAAACCTACCAAACCTGTGCATTTCTAAAAACTAGAGACCTAGGGGAATCCAAGATGGGGTGACCTGTGGGGCTCGGACCAGGTTCTGTTACCCACAATCCTTTGCAAACCTCAAAATTTGGCTAAAAAAACACATGTTCCTCACATTTCTGTGGCAGAAAGTTCTGGAATCTGAGAGGAGCCACAAATTTCCTCCCACCCAGCGTTCCCCCAAGTCTCCCGATAAAAATGATACCTCACTTGTGTGGGTAGGCCTAGCGCCCGCGACAGGAAACGCCCCAAAGCACAACGTGGACACATCCAATTTTTTGAAAGAAAATAGAGGTGATTTTTGCGAAGTGCCTACCTGTAGATTTTAGCCTCTAGCTCAGCCGGCACCTAGGGAAACCTACCAAACCTGTGCATTTCTGAAAACTAGAGACCTAGGGGAATCCATGATGGGGTGACTTGTGGGGCTCGGACCAGGTTCTGTTACACAGAAGCCTTTTCAAATCTCAAAATTTGGCTAAAAAAACACATGTTCCTCACATTTCTGTGGCAAAAAGTTCTGGAATCTGAGAGGAGCCACAAATTTCCTTCCACCCAGCATTCCCCCAAGTCTCCCGATAAAAATGATACCTCACTTGTGTGGGTAGGCCTAGCGCCCGCGACAGGAAACGCCCCAAAGCGCAACGTGGACACATCCAATTTTTTTGAAAGAAAACAGAGGTGTTTTTTGCAAAGTGCCTACCTGTAGATTTTGGCCTCTAGCTCAGCCGGCACCTAGGGAAACCTACCAAACCTGTGCATTTCTGAAAACTAGAGACCTAGGGGAATCCAAGATGGGGTGACTTGTGGGGCTCGGACCAGGTTATGTTACCCAGAATCCTTTGCAAACCTCAAAATTTGGCTAAAAAAACACATGTTCCTCACATTTCTGTGGCAGAAAGTTCTGGAATCTGAGAGGAGCCACAAATTTCCTTCCACCCAGCGTTCCCACAAGTCTCCCAATAAAAATTATACCTCACTTGTGTGTGTAGGCCTAGCGCCCTCGACAGGAAACGCCCCAAAGCGCAACGTGGACACATCCAATTTTTTTAAAGAAAATAAAGGTGAATTTTGCGAAGTGCCTACCTGTAGATTTTGGCCTCTAGCTCAGCCGGCACCTAGGGAAACCTACCAAACCTGTGCATTTCTGAAAACTAGAGACCTAGGGGAATCCAAGATGGGGTGACTTGTGGGGCTCGGACCAGGTTCTGTTACCCAGAATCCTTTGCAAACCTCAAAACTTGGCTAAAAAAACACATGTTCCTCACATTTCTGTGGCAGAAAGTTCTGGAATCTGAGAGGAGCCACAAATTTCCTTCCACCCAGCGTTCCCCCAAGTCTCCCGATAAAAATGATACCTCACTTGTGTGGGTAGGCCTAGCGCCCGCGACAGGAAACGCCCCAAAGCGCAACGTGGACACATCCAATTTTTTTAAAGAAAACAGAGGTGTTTTTTGCAGAAGTGCCTTCCTGTAGATTTGGCCTCTAGCTCAGCCGGCACCTAGGGACACCTACCAAACCTGTGCATTTCTGAAAACTAGAGACCTAGGGGAATCGAAGATGGGGTGACTTGTGGGGCTCGGACCAGGTTCTGTTACCCAGAATCCTTTGCAAACCTCAAAATTTGGCTAAAAAAACACATGTTCCTCACATTTCTGTGGCAGAAAGTTCTGGAATCTGAGAGGAGCCACAAATTTCCTTCCACCCAGCGTTCCCCCAAGTCTCCCGATAAAAATGATACCTCACTTGTGTGGGTAGGCCTAGCGCCCGCGACAGGAAACGCCCCAAAGCGCAACGTGGACACATCCAATTTTTTGAAAGAAAATAGAGGTGATTTTTGCGAAGTGTCTACCTGTAGATTTGGGCCTCTAGCTCAGCCGGCACCTAGGGAAACCTACCAAACCTGTGCATTTCTGAAAATTACAGACCTAGGGGAATCCAAGATGGGGGGACTTGTGGGGCTCGGACCAGGTTCTGTTACCCAGAATCCTTTGCAAACCTAAAAATTTGGCTAAAAAAACACATGTTCCTCACATTTCTGTGGCAGAAAGTTCTGGAATCTGAGAGGAGCCACAAATTTCCTTCCACCCAGCGTTCCCCCAAGTCTCCCAATAAAAATTATACCTCACTTGTGTGGGTAGGCCTAGCGCCCTCCACAGGAAACGCCCCAAAGCGCAACGTGGACACATCCAATTTTTTGAAAGAAAACAGAGGTGTTTTTTGCAAAGTGCCTACCTGTAGATTTTGGCGTCTAGCTCAGCCGGCACCTAGGGAAACCTACCAAACCTGTGCATTTCTAAAAACTAGAGACCTAGGGGAATCCAAGATGGGGTGACCTGTGGGGCTCGGACCAGGTTCTGTTACCCACAATCCTTTGCAAACCTCAAAATTTGGCTAAAAAAACACATGTTCCTCACATTTCTGTGGCAGAAAGTTCTGGAATCTGAGAGGAGCCACAAATTTCCTCCCACCCAGCGTTCCCCCAAGTCTCCCGATAAAAATGATACCTCACTTGTGTGGGTAGGCCTAGCGCCCGCGACAGGAAACGCCCCAAAGCACAACGTGGACACATCCAATTTTTTGAAAGAAAATAGAGGTGATTTTTGCGAAGTGCCTACCTGTAGATTTTAGCCTCTAGCTCAGCCGGCACCTAGGAAAACCTACCAAACCTGTGCATTTCTGAAAACTAGAGACCTAGGGGAATCCAAGATGGGGTGACTTGTGGGGCTCGGACCAGGTTCTGTTAACCAGAATCCTTTGCAAACCTCAAAATTTGGCTAAAAAAACACATGTTCCTCATATTTCTGTGGCAGAAAGTTCTGGAATCTGAGAGGAGCCACAAATTTCCTTCCACCCAGCGTGCCCCCAAGTCTCCCGATAAAAATGATACCTCACTTGTGTGGGTAGGCCTAGCGCCCGCGACAGGAAACGCCCCAAAGCGCAACGTGGACACATCCAATTTTTTGAAAGAAAACAGAGGTGTTTTTTGCAAAGTGCCTACCTGTAGATTTTGGCCTCTAGCTCAGCCGGCACTTAGGGAAACCCACCAAACCTGTGCATTTCTGAAAACTAGAGACCTAGGGGAATCCATGATGGGGTGACTTGTGGGGCTCGGAACTGGTTCTGTTACCGAGAATCCTTTTCAAATCTCAAAATTTGGCTAAAAAAACACATGTTCCTCACATTTCTGTGGCAGAAAGTTCTGGAATCTGAGAGGAGCCACAAATTTCCTTCCACCCAGCATTCCCTCAAGTCTCCCAATAAAAATGATACCTCACTTGTGTGGGTAGGCCTAGCGCCCGTGACAGGAAACGCCCCAAAGCGCAACGTGGACACATCCAATTTTTTGAAAGAAAATAAAGGTGAATTTTGCGAAGTGCCTACCTGTAGATTTTGGCCTCTAGCTCAGCCGGCACCTAGGGAAACCTACCAAACCTGTGCATTTCTGAAAACTAGAGACCTAGGGGAATCCAAGATGGGGTGACTTGTGGGGCTCGGACCAGGTTCTGTTACCCAGAATCCTTTGCAAACCTCAAAACTTGGCTAAAAAAACACATGTTCCTCACATTTCTGTGGCAGAAAGTTCTGGAATCTGAGAGGAGCCACAAATTTCCTTCCACCCAGCGTTCCCCCAAGTCTCCCGATAAAAATGATACCTCACTTGTGTGGGTAGGCCTAGCGCCCGCGACAGGAAACGCCCCAAAGCGCAACGTGGACACATCCAATTTTTTTGAAAGAAAACAGAGGTGTTTTTTGCAAAGTGCCTACCTGTAGATTTTGGCGTCTAGCTCAGCCGGCACCTAGGGAAACCTACCAAACCTGTGCATTTCTGAAAACTAGAGACCTAGGGGAATCCAAGATGGGGTGACTTGTGGGGCTCGGACCAGGTTATGTTACCCAGAATCCTTTGCAAACCTCAAAATTTGGCTAAAAAAACACATGTTCCTCACATTTCTGTGGCAGAAAGTTCTGGAATCTGAGAGGAGCCACAAATTTCATTCCACCCAGCGTTCCCCCAAGTCTCCCGATAAAAATGATACCTCACTTGTGTGGGTAGGCCTAGCGCCCGCGACAGGAAACGCCCCAAAGCGCAACGTGGACACTTCCAATTTTTTTAAAGCAAACAGAAGTGTTTTTTGCAAAGTGCCTACCTGTAGATTTTGGCATCTAGCTCAGCCGGCACCTAGGGAAACCTACCAAACCTGTGCATTTCTGAAAACTAGAGACCTAGGGGAATCCAAGATGGGGTGACTTGTGGGGCTCGGACCAGGTTCTGTTACCCACAATCCTTTGCAAACCTCAAAATTTGGCTAAAAAAACACATGTTCCTCACATTTCTGTGGCAGAAAGTTCTGGAATCTGAGAGGAGCCACAAATTTCCTCCCACCCAGCGTTCCCCCAAGTCTCCCGATAAAAATGATACCTCACTTGTGTGGGTAGGCCTAGCGCCCGCGACAGGAAACGCCCCAAAGCACAACGTGGACACATCCAATTTTTTGAAAGAAAATAGAGGTGATTTTTGCGAAGTGCCTACCTGTAGATTTTAGCCTCTAGCTCAGCCGGCACCTAGGAAAACCTACCAAACCTGTGCATTTCTGAAAACTAGAGACCTAGGGGAATCCAAGATGGGGTGACTTGTGGGGCTCGGACCAGGTTCTGTTAACCAGAATCCTTTGCAAACCTCAAAATTTGGCTAAAAAAACACATGTTCCTCATATTTCTGTGGCAGAAAGTTCTGGAATCTGAGAGGAGCCACAAATTTCCTTCCACCCAGCGTGCCCCCAAGTCTCCCGATAAAAATGATACCTCACTTGTGTGGGTAGGCCTAGCGCCCGCGACAGGAAACGCCCCAAAGCGCAACGTGGACACATCCAATTTTTTGAAAGAAAACAGAGGTGTTTTTTGCAAAGTGCCTACCTGTAGATTTTGGCCTCTAGCTCAGCCGGCACTTAGGGAAACCCACCAAACCTGTGCATTTCTGAAAACTAGAGACCTAGGGGAATCCATGATGGGGTGACTTGTGGGGCTCGGAACTGGTTCTGTTACCGAGAATCCTTTTCAAATCTCAAAATTTGGCTAAAAAAACACATGTTCCTCACATTTCTGTGGCAGAAAGTTCTGGAATCTGAGAGGAGCCACAAATTTCCTTCCACCCAGCATTCCCTCAAGTCTCCCAATAAAAATGATACCTCACTTGTGTGGGTAGGCCTAGCGCCCGTGACAGGAAACGCCCCAAAGCGCAACGTGGACACATCCAATTTTTTGAAAGAAAATAAAGGTGAATTTTGCGAAGTGCCTACCTGTAGATTTTGGCCTCTAGCTCAGCCGGCACCTAGGGAAACCTACCAAACCTGTGCATTTCTGAAAACTAGAGACCTAGGGGAATCCAAGATGGGGTGACTTGTGGGGCTCGGACCAGGTTCTGTTACCCAGAATCCTTTGCAAACCTCAAAACTTGGCTAAAAAAACACATGTTCCTCACATTTCTGTGGCAGAAAGTTCTGGAATCTGAGAGGAGCCACAAATTTCCTTCCACCCAGCGTTCCCCCAAGTCTCCCGATAAAAATGATACCTCACTTGTGTGGGTAGGCCTAGCGCCCGCGACAGGAAACGCCCCAAAGCGCAACGTGGACACATCCAATTTTTTTGAAAGAAAACAGAGGTGTTTTTTGCAAAGTGCCTACCTGTAGATTTTGGCGTCTAGCTCAGCCGGCACCTAGGGAAACCTACCAAACCTGTGCATTTCTGAAAACTAGAGACCTAGGGGAATCCAAGATGGGGTGACTTGTGGGGCTCGGACCAGGTTATGTTACCCAGAATCCTTTGCAAACCTCAAAATTTGGCTAAAAAAACACATGTTCCTCACATTTCTGTGGCAGAAAGTTCTGGAATCTGAGAGGAGCCACAAATTTCATTCCACCCAGCGTTCCCCCAAGTCTCCCGATAAAAATGATACCTCACTTGTGTGGGTAGGCCTAGCGCCCGCGACAGGAAACGCCCCAAAGCGCAACGTGGACACTTCCAATTTTTTTAAAGCAAACAGAAGTGTTTTTTGCAAAGTGCCTACCTGTAGATTTTGGCATCTAGCTCAGCCGGCACCTAGGGAAACCTACCAAACCTGTGCATTTCTGAAAACTAGAGACCTAGGGGAATCCAAGATGGGGTGACTTGTGGGGCTCGGACCAGGTTCTGTTAACCAGAATCCTTTGCAAACCTCAAAATTTGGCTAAAAAAACACATGTTCCTCATATTTCTGTGGCAGAAAGTTCTGGAATCTGAGAGGAGCCACAAATTTCCTTCCACCCAGCGTTCCCCCAAGTCTCCCGATAAAAATGATACCTCACTTGTGTGGGTAGGCCTAGCGCCCGCGACAGGAAACGCCCCAAAGCGCAACGTGGACACATCCAATTTTTTGAAAGAAAACAGAGGTGTTTTTTGCAAAGTGCCTACCTGTAGATTTTGGCCTCTAGCTCAGCCGGCACTTAGGGAAACCCACCAAACCTGTGCATTTCTGAAAACTAGAGACCTAGGGGAATCCATGATGGGGTGACTTGTGGGGCTCGGAACTGGTTCTGTTACCCAGAATCCTTTTCAAATCTCAAAATTCGGCTAAAAAAACACATGTTCCTCACATTTCTGTGGCAGAAAGTTCTGGAATCTGAGAGGAGCCACAAATTTCCTTCCACCCAGCATTCCCTCAAGTCTCCCGATAAAAATGATACCTCACTTGTGTGGGTAGGCCTAGCGCCCGCGACAGGAAACGCCCCAAAGCGCAACGTGGACACATCCAATTTTTTGAAAGAAAATAAAGGTGAATTTTGCGAAGTGCCTACCTGTAGACTTTGGCCTCTAGCTCAGCCGGCACCTAGGGAAACCTACCAAACCTGTGCATTTCTGAAAACTAGAGACCTAGGGGAATCCAAGATGGGGTGACTTGTGGGGCTCGGACCAGGTTCTGTTACCCAGAATCCTTTGCAAACCTCAAAACTTGGCTAAAAAAACACATGTTCCTCACATTTCTGTGGCAGAAAGTTCTGGAATCTGAGAGGAGCCACAAATTTCCTTCCACCCAGCGTTCCCCCAAGTCTCCCGATAAAAATGATACCTCACTTGTGTGGGTAGGCCTAGCGCCCGCGACAGGAAACGCCCCAAAGCGCAACGTGGACACATCCAATTTTTTTGAATGAAAACAGAGGTGTTTTTTGCAAAGTGCCTACCTGTAGATTTTGGCGTCTAGCTCAGCCGGCACCTAGGGAAACCTACCAAACCTGTGCATTTCTGAAAACTAGAGACCTAGGGGAATCCAAGATGGGGTGACTTGTGGGGCTCGGACCAGGTTCTGTTACCCAGAATCCTTTGCAAACCTCAAAATTTGGCTAAAAAAACACATGTTCCTCACATTTCTGTGGCAGAAAGTTCTGGAATCTGAGAGGAGCCACAAATTTCATTCCACCCAGCGTTCCCCCAAGTCTCCCGATAAAAATGATACCTCACTTGTGTGGGTAGGCCTAGCGCCCGCGACAGGAAACGCCCCAAAGCGCAACGTGGACACATCCAATTTTTTGAAAGCAAACAGAAGTGTTTTTTGCAAAGTGCCTACCTGTAGATTTTGGCATCTAGCTCAGCCGGCACCTAGGGAAACCTACCAAACCTGTGCATTTCTGAAAACTAGAGACCTAGGGGAATCCATGATGGGGTGACTTGTGGGGCTCAGACCAGGTTCTGTTACCCAGAATCCTTTTCAAATCTCAAAATTTGGCTAAAAAAACACATGTTCCTCACATTTATGTGGCAGAAAGTTCTGGAATCTGAGAGGAGCCACAAATTTCCTTCCACCCAGCATTCCCCCAAGTCTCCCGATAAAAATGATACCTCACTTGTGTGGGTATGCCTGGCGCCCGCGACAGGAAACGCCCCAAAGCGCAACGTGGACACATCCAATTTTTTTAAAGAAAACAAAGGTGTTTTTTGCAAAGTGCCTACCTGTAGATTTTGGCCTCTAGCTCAGCCGGCACTTAGGGAAACCTACCAAACCTGTGCATTTCTGAAAACTAGAGACCTAGGGGAATCCATGATGGGGTGACTTGTGGGGCTCGGATCAGGTTCTGTTACCCAGAATCCTTTGCAAACCTCAAAATTTGGCTAAAAAAACACATGTTCCTCACATTTCTGTGGCAGAAAGTTCTGGAATCTGAGAGGAGCCACAAATTTCCTGCCACCCAGCGTTCCCTTAAGTCTCCCGATAAAAATGATACCTCACTTGTGTGGGTAGGCCTAGCGCCCGCGACAGGAAACGCCCCAAAGCACAACGTGGACACATCCAATTTTTTTAAAGAAAATAGAGGTGATTTTTGCGAAGTGCCTACCTGTAGATTTCGGCCTGTAGCTCAGCCGGCACCTAGGGAAACCTACCAAACCTGTGCATTTCTGAAAACTAGAGACCTAGCGGAATCCAAGATGGGGTGACTTGTGGGGCTCGGACCAGGTTCGGTTACCCAGAATCCTTTGCAAACCTCAAAATTTGGCTAAAAAAACACATGTTCCTCACATTTATGTGGCAGAAAGTTCTGGAATCTGAGAGGAGCCACAAATTTCCTGCCACCCAGCGTTCCCTTAAGTCTCCCGATAAAAATGATACCTCACTTGTGTGGGTAGGCCTAGCGCCCGCGACAGGAAACGCCCCAAAGCACAACGTGGACACATCCAATTTTTTGAAAGAAAACAAAGGTGTTTTTTGCAAAGTGCCTACCTGTAGATTTTGGCCTCTAGCTCAGCCGGCACTTAGGGAAACCTACCAAACCTGTGCATTTCTGAAAACTAGAGACCTAGGGGAATCCATGATGGGGTGACTTGTGGGGCTCGGATCAGGTTCTGTTACCCAGAATCCTTTGCAAACCTCAAAATTTGGCTAAAAAAACACATGTTCCTCACATTTATGTGGCAGAAAGTTCTGGAATCTGAGAGGAGCCGCAAATTTCCTTCCACCCAGCGTTCCCCCAAGTCTCCCGATAAAAATGATACCTCACTTGTGTGGGTAGGCCTAGCGCCCGCGACAGGAAACGCCCCAAAGCGCAACGTGGACACATCCAATTTTTTTAAAGAAAACAGAGGTGTTTTTTGCAGAAGTGCCTTCCTGTAGATTTGGCCTCTAGCTCAGCCGGCACCTAGGGACACCTACCAAACCTGTGCATTTCTGAAAACTAGAGACCTAGGGGAATCGAAGATGGGGTGACTTGTGGGGCTCGGACCAGGTTCTGTTACCCAGAATCCTTTGCAAACCTCAAAATTTGGCTAAAAAAACACATGTTCCTCACATTTCTGTGGCAGAAAGTTCTGGAATCTGAGAGGAGCCACAAATTTCCTTCCACCCAGCGTTCCCCCAAGTCTCCCGATAAAAATGATACCTCACTTGTGTGGGTAGGCCTAGCGCCCGCGACAGGAAACGCCCCAAAGCGCAACGTGGACACATCCAATTTTTTGAAAGAAAATAGAGGTGATTTTTGCGAAGTGTCTACCTGTAGATTTGGGCCTCTAGCTCAGCCGGCACCTAGGGAAACCTACCAAACCTGTGCATTTCTGAAAATTACAGACCTAGGGGAATCCAAGATGGGGGGACTTGTGGGGCTCGGACCAGGTTCTGTTACCCAGAATCCTTTGCAAACCTAAAAATTTGGCTAAAAAAACACATGTTCCTCACATTTCTGTGGCAGAAAGTTCTGGAATCTGAGAGGAGCCACAAATTTCCTTCCACCCAGCGTTCCCCCAAGTCTCCCAATAAAAATTATACCTCACTTGTGTGGGTAGGCCTAGCGCCCTCCACAGGAAACGCCCCAAAGCGCAACGTGGACACATCCAATTTTTTTAAAGAAAACAGAGGTGTTTTTTGCAAAGTGCCTACCTGTAGATTTTGGCGTCTAGCTCAGCCGGCACCTAGGGAAACCTACCAAACCTGTGCATTTCTAAAAACTAGAGACCTAGGGGAATCCAAGATGGGGTGACCTGTGGGGCTCGGACCAGGTTCTGTTACCCACAATCCTTTGCAAACCTCAAAATTTGGCTAAAAAAACACATGTTCCTCACATTTCTGTGGCAGAAAGTTCTGGAATCTGAGAGGAGCCACAAATTTCCTCCCACCCAGCGTTCCCCCAAGTCTCCAGATAAAAATGATACCTCACTTGTGTGGGTAGGCCTAGCGCCCGCGACAGGAAACGCCCCAAAGCACAACGTGGACACATCCAATTTTTTGAAAGAAAATAGAGGTGATTTTTGCGAAGTGCCTACCTGTAGATTTTAGCCTCTAGCTCAGCCGGCACCTAGGAAAACCTACCAAACCTGTGCATTTCTGAAAACTAGAGACCTAGGGGAATCCAAGATGGGGTGACTTGTGGGGCTCGGACCAGGTTCTGTTAACCAGAATCCTTTGCAAACCTCAAAATTTGGCTAAAAAAACACATGTTCCTCATATTTCTGTGGCAGAAAGTTCTGGAATCTGAGAGGAGCCACAAATTTCCTTCCACCCAGCGTGCCCCCAAGTCTCCCGATAAAAATGATACCTCACTTGTGTGGGTAGGCCTAGCGCCCGCGACAGGAAACGCCCCAAAGCGCAACGTGGACACATCCAATTTTTTGAAAGAAAACAGAGGTGTTTTTTGCAAAGTGCCTACCTGTAGATTTTGGCCTCTAGCTCAGCCGGCACTTAGGGAAACCCACCAAACCTGTGCATTTCTGAAAACTAGAGACCTAGGGGAATCCATGATGGGGTGACTTGTGGGGCTCGGAACTGGTTCTGTTACCGAGAATCCTTTTCAAATCTCAAAATTTGGCTAAAAAAACACATGTTCCTCACATTTCTGTGGCAGAAAGTTCTGGAATCTGAGAGGAGCCACAAATTTCCTTCCACCCAGCATTCCCTCAAGTCTCCCGATAAAAATGATACCTCACTTGTGTGGGTAGGCCTAGCGCCCGTGACAGGAAACGCCCCAAAGCGCAACGTGGACACATCCAATTTTTTTAAAGAAAATAAAGGTGAATTTTGCGAAGTGCCTACCTGTAGATTTTGGCCTCTAGCTCAGCCGGCACCTAGGGAAACCTACCAAACCTGTGCATTTCTGAAAACTAGAGACCTAGGGGAATCCAAGATGGGGTGACTTGTGGGGCTCGGACCAGGTTCTGTTACCCAGAATCCTTTGCAAACCTCAAAACTTGGCTAAAAAAACACATGTTCCTCACATTTCTGTGGCAGAAAGTTCTGGAATCTGAGAGGAGCCACAAATTTCCTTCCACCCAGCGTTCCCCCAAGTCTCCCGATAAAAATGATACCTCACTTGTGTGGGTAGGCCTAGCGCCCGCGACAGGAAACGCCCCAAAGCGCAACGTGGACACATCCAATTTTTTGAAAGAAAACAGAGGTGTTTTTTGCAAAGTGCCTACCTGTAGATTTTGGCATCTAGCTCAGCCGGCACCTAGGGAAACCTACCAAACCTGTGCATTTCTGAAAACTAGAGACCTAGGGGAATCCAAGATGGGGTGACCTGTGGGGCTCGGACCAGGTTCTGTTACCCAGAATCCTTTGCAAACCTCAAAATCTGGCTAAAAAAACACATGTTCCTCACATTTCTGTGGCAGAAAGTTCTGGAATCTGAGAGGAGCCACAAATTTCCTCCCACCCAGCGTTCCCCCAAGTCTCCCGATAAAAATGATACCTCACTTGTGTGGGTAGGCCTAGCGCCCGCGACAGGAAACGCCCCAAAGCGCAACGTGGACACATCCAATTTTTTTGAAAGAAAACAGAGGTGTTTTTTGCAAAGTGCCTACCTGTAGATTTTGGCGTCTAGCTCAGCCGGCACCTAGGGAAACCTACCAAACCTGTGCATTTCTGAAAACTAGAGACCTAGGGGAATCCAAGATGGGCTGACTTGTGGGGCTCGGACCAGGTTCTGTTACCCAGAATCCTTTGCAAACCTCAACATTTGGCTAAAAAAACACATGTTCCTCACATTTCTGTGGCAGAAAGTTCTGGAATCTGAGAGGAGCCACAAATTTCATTCCACCCAGCGTTCCCCCAAGTCTCCCGATAAAAATGATACCTCACTTGTGTGGGTAGGCCTAGCGCCCGCGACAGGAAACGCCCCAAAGCGCAACGTGGACACATCCAATTTTTTGAAAGCAAACAGAAGTGTTTTTTGCAAAGTGCCTACCTGTAGATTTTGGCATCTAGCTCAGCCGGCACCTAGGGAAACCTACCAAACCTGTGCATTTCTGAAAACTAGAGACCTAGGGGAATCCATGATGGGGTGACTTGTGGGGCTCGGACCAGGTTCTGTTACCCAGAATCCTTTTCAAATCTCA
The DNA here is from genome assembly GCF_031143425.1 of Pleurodeles waltl. Taxonomy (NCBI): domain Eukaryota; kingdom Metazoa; phylum Chordata; class Amphibia; order Caudata; family Salamandridae; genus Pleurodeles; species Pleurodeles waltl. Next base: position 154,725,548 of record NC_090437.1, read on the forward strand.
AAATTTGGCTAAAAAAACACATGTTCCTCACATTTCTGTGGCAGAAAGTTCTGGAATCTGAGAGGAGCCACAAATTTCCTTCCACCCAGCATTCCCCCAAGTCTCCCGATAAAAATGATACCTCACTTGTGTGGGTAGGCCTAGCGCCCGCGACAGGAAACGCCCCAAAGCGCAACGTGGACACATCCAATTTTTTGAAAGCAAACAGAAGTGTTTTTTGCAAAGTGCCTACCTGTAGATTTTGGCATCTAGCTCAGCCGGCACCTAGGGAAACCTACCAAACCTGTGCATTTCTGAAAACTAGAGACCTAGGGGAATCCATGATGGGGTGACTTGTGGGGCTCGGACCAGGTTCTGTTACCCAGAATCCTTTTCAAACCTCAAAATTTGGCTAAAAAAACACATGTTCCTCACATTTCTGTGGGAGAAAGTTCTGGAATCTGAGAGCAGCCACAAATTTCCTTCCACCCAGCGTTCCCCCAAGTCTCCCGATAAAAATGATACCTCACTTGTGTGGGTAGGCCTAGCGCCCGCGACAGGAAACGCCCCAAAGCGCAACGTGGACACATCCAATTTTTTGAAAGAAAACAGAGGTGTTTTTTGCAAAGTGCCTACCTGTAGATTTTGGCATCTAGCTCAGCCGGCACCTAGGGAAACCTACCAAACCTGTGCATTTCTGAAAACTAGAGACCTAGGGGAATCCAAGATGGGGTGACCTGTGGGGCTCGGACCAGGTTCTGTTACCCAGAATCCTTTGCAAACCTCAAAATCTGGCTAAAAAAACACATGTTCCTCACATTTCTGTGGAAGAAAGTTCTGGAATCTGAGAGGAGCCACAAATTTCCTCCCACCCAGCGTTCCCCCAAGTCTCCCGATAAAAATGATACCTCACTTGTGTGGGTAGGCCTAGCGCCCGCGACAGGAAACGCCCCAAAGCACAACGTGGACACATCCAATTTTTTTAAAGAAAATAGAGGTGATTTTTGCGAAGTGCCTACCTGTAGATTTCGGCCTGTAGCTCAGCCGGCACCTAGGGAAACCTACCAAACCTGTGCATTTCTGAAAACTAGAGACCTAGGGGAATCCAAGATGGGGTGACTTGTGGGGCTCGGACCAGGTTCTGTTACCCAGAATCCTTTGCAAACCACAAAATTTGGCTAAAAAAACACATGTTCCTCACATTTCTGTGGCAGAAAGTTCTGGAATCTGAGAGGAGCCACAAATTTCCTTCCACCCAGCGTTCCCCCAAGTCTCCCGATAAAAATGATACCTCACTTGTGTGGGTAGGCCTAGCGCCCGCGACAGGAAACGCCCCAAAGCGCAACGTGGACACATCCAATTTTTTGAAAGAAAATAGAGGTGATTTTTGCGAAGTGCCTACCTGTAGATTTGGGCCTCTAGCTCAGCCGGCACCTAGGGAAACCTACCAAACCTGTGCATTTCTGAAAATTACAGACCTAGGGGAATCCAAGATGGGGGGACTTGTGGGGCTCGGACCAGGTTCTGTTACCCAGAATCCTTTGCAAACCTAAAAATTTGGCTAAAAAAACACATGTTCCTCACATTTCTGTGGCAGAAAGTTCTGGAATCTGAGAGGAGCCACAAATTTCCTTCCACCCAGCGTTCCCACAAGTCTCCCAATAAAAATTATACCTCACTTGTGTGGGTAGGCCTAGCGCCCTCGACAGGAAACGCCCCAAAGCGCAACGTGGACACATCCAATTTTTTGAAAGAAAACAGAGGTGTTTTTTGCAAAGTGCCTACCTGTAGATTTTGGCGTCTAGCTCAGCCGGCACCTAGGGAAACCTACCAAACCTGTGCATTTCTAAAAACTAGAAACCTAGGGGAATCCAAGATGGGGTGACCTGTGGGGCTCGGACCAGGTTCTGTTACCCACAATCCTTTGCAAACCTCAAAATTTGGCTAAAAAAACACATGTTCCTCAAATTTCTGTGCCAGAAAGTTCTGGAATCTGAGAGGAGCCACAAATTTCCTTCCACCCAGCGTTCCCCCAAGTCTCCCGATAAAAATGATACCTCACTTGTGTGGGTAGGCCTAGCGCCCGCGACAGGAAACGCCCCAAAGCACAACGTGGACACATCCAATTTTTTGAAAGAAAATAGAGGTGATTTTTGCGAAGTGCCTACCTGTAGATTTTGGCCTCTAGCTCAGCCGGCACCTAGGGAAACCTACCAAACCTGTGCATTTCTGAAAACTAGAGACCTAGGGGAATCCAAGATGGGGTGACTTGTGGGGCTCGGACCAGGTTCTGTTACCCAGAATCCTTTGCAAACCTCAAAATTTGGCTAAAAAAACACATGTTCCTCACATTTCTGTGGCAGAAAGTTCTGGAATCTGAGAGGAGCCACAAATTTCCTTCCACCCAGCGTTCCCCCAAGTCTCCCGATAAAAATGATACCTCACTTGTGTGGGTAGGCCTAGCGCCCGCGACAGGAAACGCCCCAAAGCGCAAAGTGGACACATCCAATTTTTTTAAAGAAAATAGAGGTGATTTTTGCGAAGTGCCTACCTGTAGATTTGGGCCTCTAGCTCAGCCGGCACCTAGGGAAACCTACCAAACCTGTGCATTTCTGAAAATTACAGACCTAGGGGAATCCAAGATGGGGGGACTTGTGGGGCTCGGACCAGGTTCTGTTACCCAGAATCCTTTGCAAACCTAAAAATTTGGCTAAAAAAACACATGTTCCTCACATTTCTGTGGCAGAAAGTTCTGGAATCTGAGAGGAGCCACAAATTTCCTTCCACCCAGCGTTCCCACAAGTCTCCCAATAAAAATTATACCTCACTTGTGTGGGTAGGCCTAGCGCCCTCGACAGGAAACGCCCCAAAGCGCAACGTGGACACATCCAATTTTTTGAAAGAAAACAGAGGTGTTTTTTGCAAAGTGCCTACCTGTAGATTTTGGCGTCTAGCTCAGCCGGCACCTAGGGAAACCTACCAAACCTGTGCATTTCTAAAAACTAGAAACCTAGGGGAATCCAAGATGGGGTGACCTGTGGGGCTCGGACCAGGTTCTGTTACCCAGAATCCTTTGCAAACCTCAAAATTTGGCTAAAAAAACACATGTTCCTCACATTTCTGTGCCAGAAAGTTCTGGAATCTGAGAGGAGCCACAAATTTCCTTCCACCCAGCGTTCCCCCAAGTCTCCCGATAAAAATGATACCTCACTTGTGTGGGTAGGCCTAGCGCCCGCGACAGGAAACGCCCCAAAGCACAACGTGGACACATCCAATTTTTTGAAAGAAAATAGAGGTGATTTTTGCGAAGTGCCTACCTGTAGATTTTGGCCTCTAGCTCAGCCGGCACCTAGGGAAACCTACCAAACCTGTGCATTTCTGAAAACTAGAGACCTAGGGGAATCCAAGATGGGGTGACTTGTGGGGCTCGGACCAGGTTCTGTTAACCAGAATCCTTTGCAAACCTCAAAATTTGGCTAAAAAAACACATGTTCCTCATATTTCTGTGGCAGAAAGTTCTGGAATCTGAGAGGAGCCACAAATTTCCTTCCACCCAGCGTTCCCCCAAGTCTCCCGATAAAAATGATACCTCACTTGTGTGGGTAGGCCTAGCGCCCGCGACAGGAAACGCCCCAAAGCGCAACGTGGACACATCCAATTTTTTGAAAGAAAACAGAGGTGTTTTTTGCAAAGTGCCTACCTGTAGATTTTGGCCTCTAGCTCAGCCGGCACTTAGGGAAACCCACCAAACCTGTGCATTTCTGAAAACTAGAGACGTAGGGGAATCCATGATGGGGTGACTTGTGGGGCTCGGAACTGGTTCTGTTACCCAGAATCCTTTTCAAATCTCAAAATTTGGCTAAAAAAACACATGTTCCTCACATTTCTGTGGCAGAAAGTTCTGGAATCTGAGAGGAGCCACAAATTTCCTTCCACCCAGCATTCCCTCAAGTCTCCCGATAAAAATGATACCTCACTTGTGTGGGTAGGCCTAGCGCCCGCGACAGGAAACGCCCCAAAGCGCAACGTGGACACATCCAATTTTTTGAAAGAAAATAAAGGTGAATTTTGCGAAGTGCCTACCTGTAGATTTTGGCCTCTAGCTCAGCCGGCACCTAGGGAAACCTACCAAACCTGTGCATTTCTGAAAACTAGAGACCTAGGGGAATCCAAGATGGGGTGACTTGTGGGGCTCGGACCAGGTTCTGTTACCCAGAATCCTTTGCAAACCTCAAAACTTGGCTAAAAAAACACATGTTCCTCACATTTCTGTGGCAGAAAGTTCTGGAATCTGAGAGGAGCCACAAATTTCCTTCCACCCAGCGTTCCCCCAAGTCTCCCGATAAAAATGATACCTCACTTGTGTGGGTAGGCCTAGCGCCCGCGACAGGAAACGCCCCAAAGCGCAACGTGGACACATCCAATTTTTTTGAAAGAAAACAGAGGTGTTTTTTGCAAAGTGCCTACCTGTAGATTTTGGCGTCTAGCTCAGCCGCACCTAGGGAAACCTACCAAACCTGTGCATTTCTGAAAACGAGAGACCTAGGGGAATCCAAGATGGGGTGACTTGTGGGGCTCGGACCAGGTTATGTTACCCAGAATCCTTTGCAAACCTCAAAATTTGGCTAAAAAAACACATGTTCCTCACATTTCTGTGGCAGAAAGTTCTGGAATCTGAGAGGAGCCACAAATTTCATTCCACCCAGCGTTCCCCCAAGTCTCCCGATAAAAATGATACCTCACTTGTGTGGGTAGGCCTAGCGCCCGCGACAGGAAACGCCCCAAAGCGCAACGTGGACACTTCCAATTTTTTGAAAGCAAACAGAAGTGTTTTTTGCAAAGTGCCTACCTGTAGATTTTGGCATCTAGCTCAGCCGGCACCTAGGGAAACCTACCAAACCTGTGCATTTCTGAAAACTAGAGACCTAGGGGAATCCAAGATGGGGTGACTTGTGGGGCTCGGACCAGGTTCTGTTAACCAGAATCCTTTGCAAACCTCAAAATTTGGCTAAAAAAACACATGTTCCTCATATTTCTGTGGCAGAAAGTTCTGGAATCTGAGAGGAGCCACAAATTTCCTTCCACCCAGCGTTCCCCCAAGTCTCCCGATAAAAATGATACCTCACTTGTGTGGGTAGGCCTAGCGCCCGCGACAGGAAACGCCCCAAAGCGCAACATGGACACATCCAATTTTTTGAAAGAAAACAGAGGTGTTTTTTGCAAAGTGCCTACCTGTAGATTTTGGCCTCTAGCTCAGCCGGCACTTAGGGAAACCCACCAAACCTGTGCATTTCTGAAAACTAGAGACCTAGGGGAATCCATGATGGGGTGACTTGTGGGGCTCGGAACTGGTTCTGTTACCCAGAATCCTTTTCAAATCTCAAAATTTGGCTAAAAAAACACATGTTCCTCACATTTCTGTGGCAGAAAGTTCTGGAATCTGAGAGGAGCCACAAATTTCCTTCCACCCAGCATTCCCTCAAGTCTCCCGATAAAAATGATACCTCACTTGTGTGGGTAGGCCTAGCGCCCGCGACAGGAAACGCCCCAAAGCGCAACGTGGACACATCCAATTTTTTGAAAGAAAATAAAGGTGAATTTTGCGAAGTGCCTACCTGTAGATTTTGGCCTCTAGCTCAGCCGGCACCTAGGGAAACCTACCAAACCTGTGCATTTCTGAAAACTAGAGACCTAGGGGAATCCAAGATGGGGTGACTTGTGGGGCTCGGACCAGGTTCTGTTACCCAGAATCCTTTGCAAACCTCAAAACTTGGCTAAAAAAACACATGTTCCTCACATTTCTGTGGCAGAAAGTTCTGGAATCTGAGAGGAGCCACAAATTTCCTTCCACCCAGCGTTCCCCCAAGTCTCCCGATAAAAATGATACCTCACTTGTGTGGGTAGGCCTAGCGCCCGCGACAGGAAACGCCCCAAAGCGCAACGTGGACACATCCAATTTTTTTGAAAGAAAACAGAGGTGTTTTTTGCAAAGTGCCTACCTGTAGATTTTGGCGTCTAGCTCAGCCGGCACCTAGGGAAACCTACCAAACCTGTGCATTTCTGAAAACTAGAGACCTAGGGGAATCCAAGATGGGGTGACTTGTGGGGCTCGGACCAGGTTCTGTTACCCAGAATCCTTTGCAAACCTCAAAATTTGGCTAAAAAAACACATGTTCCTCACATTTCTGTGGCAGAAAGTTCTGGAATCTGAGAGGAGCCACAAATTTCATTCCACCCAGCGTTCCCCCAAGTCTCCCGATAAAAATGATACCTCACTTGTGTGGGTAGGCCTAGCGCCCGCGACAGGAAACGCCCCAAAGCGCAACGTGGACACATCCAATTTTTTGAAAGCAAACAGAAGTGTTTTTTGCAAAGTGCCTACCTGTAGATTTTGGCATCTAGCTCAGCCGGCACCTAGGGAAACCTACCAAACCTGTGCATTTCTGAAAACTAGAGACCTAGGGGAATCCACGATGGGGTGACTTGTGGGGCTCAGACCAGGTTCTGTTACCCAGAATCCTTTTCAAATCTCAAAATTTGGCTAAAAAAACACATGTTCCTCACATTTATGTGGCAGAAAGTTCTGGAATCTGAGAGGAGCCACAAATTTCCTTCCACCCAGCATTCCCCCAAGTCTCCCGATAAAAATGATACCTCACTTGTGTGGGTATGCCTGGCGCCCGCGACAGGAAACGCCCCAAAGCGCAACGTGGACACATCCAATTTTTTTAAAGAAAACAAAGGTGTTTTTTGCAAAGTGCCTACCTGTAGATTTTGGCCTCTAGCTCAGCCGGCACTTAGGGAAACCTACCAAACCTGTGCATTTCTGAAAACTAGAGACCTAGGGGAATCCATGATGGGGTGACTTGTGGGGCTCGGATCAGGTTCTGTTACCCAGAATCCTTTGCAAACCTCAAAATTTGGCTAAAAAAACACATGTTCCTCACATTTCTGTGGCAGAAAGTTCTGGAATCTGAGAGGAGCCACAAATTTCCTGCCACCCAGCGTTCCCTTAAGTCTCCCGATAAAAATGATACCTCACTTGTGTGGGTAGGCCTAGCGCCCGCGACAGGAAACGCCCCAAAGCACAACGTGGACACATCCAATTTTTTGAAAGAAAATAGAGGTGATTTTTGCGAAGTGCCTACCTGTAGATTTCGGCCTGTAGCTCAGCCGGCACCTAGGGAAACCTACCCAACCTGTGCATTTCTGAAAACTAGAGACCTAGCGGAATCCAAGATGGGGTGACTTGTGGGGCTCGGACCAGGTTCGGTTACCCAGAATCCTTTGCAAACCTCAAAATTTGGCTAAAAAAACACATGTTCCTCACATTTCTGTGGCAGAAAGTTCTGGAATCTGAGAGGAGCCACAAATTTCCTTCCACCCAGCGTTCCCCCAAGTCTCCCGATAAAAATGATACCTCACTTGTGTGGGTAGGCCTAGCGCCCGCGACAGGAAACGCCCCAAAGCGCAACGTGGACACATCCAATTTTTTTAAAGAAAACAGAGGTGTTTTTTGCAGAAGTGCCTTCCTGTAGATTTGGCCTCTAGCTCAGCCGGCACCTAGGGACACCTACCAAACCTGTGCATTTCTGAAAACTAGAGACCTAGGGGAATCGAAGATGGGGTGACTTGTGGGGCTCGGACCAGGTTCTGTTACCCAGAATCCTTTGCAAACCTCAAAATTTGGCTAAAAAAACACATGTTCCTCACATTTCTGTGGCAGAAAGTTCTGGAATCTGAGAGGAGCCACAAATTTCCTTCCACCCAGCGTTCCCCCAAGTCTCCCGATAAAAATGATACCTCACTTGTGTGGGTAGGCCTAGCGCCCGCGACAGGAAACGCCCCAAAGCGCAACGTGGACACATCCAATTTTTTGAAAGAAAATAGAGGTGATTTTTGCGAAGTGTCTACCTGTAGATTTGGGCCTCTAGCTCAGCCGGCACCTAGGGAAACCTACCAAACCTGTGCATTTCTGAAAATTACAGACCTAGGGGAATCCAAGATGGGGGGACTTGTGGGGCTCGGACCAGGTTCTGTTACCCAGAATCCTTTGCAAACCTAAAAATTTGGCTAAAAAAACACATGTTCCTCACATTTCTGTGGCAGAAAGTTCTGGAATCTGAGAGGAGCCACAAATTTCCTTCCACCCAGCGTTCCCCCAAGTCTCCCAATAAAAATTATACCTCACTTGTGTGGGTAGGCCTAGCGCCCTCCACAGGAAACGCCCCAAAGCGCAACGTGGACACATCCAATTTTTTTAAAGAAAACAGAGGTGTTTTTTGCAAAGTGCCTACCTGTAGATTTTGGCGTCTAGCTCAGCCGGCACCTAGGGAAACCTACCAAACCTGTGCATTTCTAAAAACTAGAGACCTAGGGGAATCCAAGATGGGGTGACCTGTGGGGCTCGGACCAGGTTCTGTTACCCACAATCCTTTGCAAACCTCAAAATTTGGCTAAAAAAACACATGTTCCTCACATTTCTGTGGCAGAAAGTTCTGGAATCTGAGAGGAGCCACAAATTTCCTCCCACCCAGCGTTCCCCCAAGTCTCCAGATAAAAATGATACCTCACTTGTGTGGGTAGGCCTAGCGCCCGCGACAGGAAACGCCCCAAAGCACAACGTGGACACATCCAATTTTTTGAAAGAAAATAGAGGTGATTTTTGCGAAGTGCCTACCTGTAGATTTTAGCCTCTAGCTCAGCCGGCACCTAGGAAAACCTACTAAACCTGTGCATTTCTGAAAACTAGAGACCTAGGGGAATCCAAGATGGGGTGACTTGTGGGGCTCGGACCAGGTTCTGTTAACCAGAATCCTTTGCAAACCTCAAAATTTGGCTAAAAAAACACATGTTCCTCATATTTCTGTGGCAGAAAGTTCTGGAATCTGAGAGGAGCCACAAATTTCCTTCCACCCAGCGTGCCCCCAAGTCTCCCGATAAAAATGATACCTCACTTGTGTGGGTAGGCCTAGCGCCCGCGACAGGAAACGCCCCAAAGCGCAACGTGGACACATCCAATTTTTTGAAAGAAAACAGAGGTGTTTTTTGCAAAGTGCCTACCTGTAGATTTTGGCCTCTAGCTCAGCCGGCACTTAGGGAAACCCACCAAACCTGTGCATTTCTGAAAACTAGAGACCTAGGGGAATCCATGATGGGGTGACTTGTGGGGCTCGGAACTGGTTCTGTTACCGAGAATCCTTTTCAAATCTCAAAATTTGGCTAAAAAAACACATGTTCCTCACATTTCTGTGGCAGAAAGTTCTGGAATCTGAGAGGAGCCACAAATTTCCTTCCACCCAGCATTCCCTCAAGTCTCCCGATAAAAATGATACCTCACTTGTGTGGGTAGGCCTAGCGCCCGTGACAGGAAACGCCCCAAAGCGCAACGTGGACACATCCAATTTCTTTAAAGAAAATAAAGGTGAATTTTGCGAAGTGCCTACCTGTAGATTTTGGCCTCTAGCTCAGCCGGCACCTAGGGAAACCTACCAAACCTGTGCATTTCTGAAAACTAGAGACCTAGGGGAATCCAAGATGGGGTGACTTGTGGGGCTCGGACCAGGTTCTGTTACCCAGAATCCTTTGCAAACCTCAAAACTTGGCTAAAAAAACACATGTTCCTCACATTTCTGTGGCAGAAAGTTCTGGAATCTGAGAGGAGCCACAAATTTCCTTCCACCCAGCGTTCCCCCAAGTCTCCCGATAAAAATGATACCTCACTTGTGTGGGTAGGCCTAGCGCCCGCGACAGGAAACGCCCCAAAGCGCAACGTGGACACATCCAATTTTTTGAAAGAAAACAGAGGTGTTTTTTGCAAAGTGCCTACCTGTAGATTTTGGCATCTAGCTCAGCCGGCACCTAGGGAAACCTACCAAACCTGTGCATTTCTGAAAACTAGAGACCTAGGGGAATCCAAGATGGGGTGACCTGTGGGGCTCGGACCAGGTTCTGTTACCCAGAATCCTTTGCAAACCTCAAAATCTGGCTAAAAAAACACATGTTCCTCACATTTCTGTGGCAGAAAGTTCTGGAATCTGAGAGGAGCCACAAATTTCCTCCCACCCAGCGTTCCCCCAAGTCTCCCGATAAAAATGATACCTCACTTGTGTGGGTAGGCCTAGCGCCCGCGACAGGAAACGCCCCAAAGCGCAACGTGGACACATCCAATTTTTTTGAAAGAAAACAGAGGTGTTTTTTGCAAAGTGCCTACCTGTAGATTTTGGCGTCTAGCTCAGCCGGCACCTAGGGAAACCTACCAAACCTGTGCATTTCTGAAAACTAGAGACCTAGGGGAATCCAAGATGGGGTGACTTGTGGGGCTCGGACCAGGTTCTGTTACCCAGAATCCTTTGCAAACCTCAACATTTGGCTAAAAAAACACATGTTCCTCACATTTCTGTGGCAGAAAGTTCTGGAATCTGAGAGGAGCCACAAATTTCATTCCACCCAGCGTTCCCCCAAGTCTCCCGATAAAAATGATACCTCACTTGTGTGGGTAGGCCTAGCGCCCGCGACAGGAAACGCCCCAAAGCGCAACGTGGACACATCCAATTTTTTGAAAGCAAACAGAAGTGTTTTTTGCAAAGTGCCTACCTGTAGATTTTGGCATCTAGCTCAGCCGGCACCTAGGGAAACCTACCAAACCTGTGCATTTCTGAAAACTAGAGACCTAGGGGAATCCATGATGGGGTGACTTGTGGGGCTCGGACCAGGTTCTGTTACCCAGAATCCTTTTCAAATCTCAAAATTTGGCTAAAAAAACACATGTTCCTCACATTTCTGTGGCAGAAAGTTCTGGAATCTGAGAGGAGCCACAAATTTCCTTCCACCCAGCATTCCCCCAAGTCTCCCGATAAAAATGATACCTCACTTGTGTGGGTAGGCCTAGCGCCCGCGACAGGAAACGCCCCAAAGCGCAACGTGGACACATCCAATTTTTTGAAAGCAAACAGAAGTGTTTTTTGCAAAGTGCCTACCTGTAGATTTTGGCATCTAGCTCAGCCGGCACCTAGGGAAACCTACCAAACCTGTGCATTTCTGAAAACTAGAGACCTAGGGGAATCCATGATGGGGTGACTTGTGGGGCTCGGACCAGGTTCTGTTACCCAGAATCCTTTTCAAACCTCAAAATTTGGCTAAAAAAACACATGTTCCTCACATTTCTGTGGGAGAAAGTTCTGGAATCTGAGAGCAGCCACAAATTTCCTTCCACCCAGCGTTCCCCCAAGTCTCCCGATAAAAATGATACCTCACTTGTGTGGGTAGGCCTAGCGCCCGCGACAGGAAACGCCCCAAAGCGCAACGTGGACACATCCAATTTTTTGAAAGAAAACAGAGGTGTTTTTTGCAAAGTGCCTACCTGTAGATTTTGGCATCTAGCTCAGCCGGCACCTAGGGAAACCTACCAAACCTGTGCATTTCTGAAAACTAGAGACCTAGGGGAATCCAAGATGGGGTGACCTGTGGGGCTCGGACCAGGTTCTGTTACCCAGAATCCTTTGCAAACCTCAAAATCTGGCTAAAAAAACACATGTTCCTCACATTTCTGTGGAAGAAAGTTCTGGAATCTGAGAGGAGCCACAAATTTCCTCCCACCCAGCGTTCCCCCAAGTCTCCCGATAAAAATGATACCTCACTTGTGTGGGTAGGCCTAGCGCCCGCGACAGGAAACGCCCCAAAGCACAACGTGGACACATCCAATTTTTTTAAAGAAAATAGAGGTGATTTTTGCGAAGTGCCTACCTGTAGATTTCGGCCTGTAGCTCAGCCGGCACCTAGGGAAACCTACCAAACCTGTGCATTTCTGAAAACTAGAGACCTAGGGGAATCCAAGATGGGGTGACTTGTGGGGCTCGGACCAGGTTCTGTTACCCAGAATCCTTTGCAAACCTCAAAATTTGGCTAAAAAAACACATGTTCCTCACATTTCTGTGGCAGAAAGTTCTGGAATCTGAGAGGAGCCACAAATTTCCTTCCACCCAGCGTTCCCCCAAGTCTCCCGATAAAAATGATACCTCACTTGTGTGGGTAGGCCTAGCGCCCGCGACAGGAAACGCCCCAAAGCGCAACGTGGACACATCCAATTTTTTGAAAGAAAATAGAGGTGATTTTTGCGAAGTGCCTACCTGTAGATTTGGGCCTCTAGCTCAGCCGGCACCTAGGGAAACCTACCAAACCTGTGCATTTCTGAAAATTACAGACCTAGGGGAATCCAAGATGGGGGGACTTGTGGGGCTCGGACCAGGTTCTGTTACCCAGAATCCTTTGCAAACCTAAAAATTTGGCTAAAAAAACACATGTTCCTCACATTTCTGTGGCAGAAAGTTCTGGAATCTGAGAGGAGCCACAAATTTCCTTCCACCCAGCGTTCCCACAAGTCTCCCAATAAAAATTATACCTCACTTGTGTGGGTAGGCCTAGCGCCCTCGACAGGAAACGCCCCAAAGCGCAACGTGGACACATCCAATTTTTTGAAAGAAAACAGAGGTGTTTTTTGCAAAGTGCCTACCTGTAGATTTTGGCGTCTAGCTCAGCCGGCACCTAGGGAAACCTACCAAACCTGTGCATTTCTAAAAACTAGAAACCTAGGGGAATCCAAGATGGGGTGACCTGTGGGGCTCGGACCAGGTTCTGTTACCCACAATCCTTTGCAAACCTCAAAATTTGGCTAAAAAAACACATGTTCCTCACATTTCTGTGCCAGAAAGTTCTGGAATCTGAGAGGAGCCACAAATTTCCTTCCACCCAGCGTTCCCCCAAGTCTCCCGATAAAAATGATACCTCACTTGTGTGGGTAGGCCTAGCGCCCGCGACAGGAAACGCCCCAAAGCACAACGTGGACACATCCAATTTTTTGAAAGAAAATAGAGGTGATTTTTGCGAAGTGCCTACCTGTAGATTTTGGCCTCTAGCTCAGCCGGCACCTAGGGAAACCTACCAAACCTGTGCATTTCTGAAAACTAGAGACCTAGGGGAATCCAAGATGGGGTGACTTGTGGGGCTCGGACCAGGTTCTGTTACCCAGAATCCTTTGCAAACCTCAAAATTTGGCTAAAAAAACACATGTTCCTCACATTTCTGTGGCAGAAAGTTCTGGAATCTGAGAGGAGCCACAAATTTCCTTCCACCCAGCGTTCCCCCAAGTCTCCCGATAAAAATGATACCTCACTTGTGTGGGTAGGCCTAGCGCCCGCGACAGGAAACGCCCCAAAGCGCAACGTGGACACATCCAATTTTTTTAAAGAAAATAGAGGTGATTTTTGCGAAGTGCCTACCTGTAGATTTGGGCCTCTAGCTCAGCAGGCACCTAGGGAAACCTACCAAACCTGTGCATTTCTGAAAATTACAGACCTAGGGGAATCCAAGATGGGGGGACTTGTGGGGCTCGGACCAGGTTCTGTTACCCAGAATCCTTTGCAAACCTAAAAATTTGGCTAAAAAAACACATGTTCCTCACATTTCTGTGGCAGAAAGTTCTGGAATCTGAGAGGAGCCACAAATTTCCTTCCACCCAGCGTTCCCACAAGTCTCCCAATAAAAATTATACCTCACTTGTGTGGGTAGGCCTAGCGCCCTCGACAGGAAACGCCCCAAAGCGCAACGTGGACACATCCAATTTTTTGAAAGAAAACAGAGGTGTTTTTTGCAAAGTGCCTACCTGTAGATTTTGGCGTCTAGCTCAGCCGGCACCTAGGGAAACCTACCAAACCTGTGCATTTCTAAAAACTAGAAACCTAGGGGAATCCAAGATGGGGTGACCTGTGGGGCTCGGACCAGGTTCTGTTACCCACAATCCTTTGCAAACCTCAAAATTTGGCTAAAAAAACACATGTTCCTCACATTTCTGTGCCAGAAAGTTCTGGAATCTGAGAGGAGCCACAAATTTCCTTCCACCCAGCGTTCCCCCAAGTCTCCCGATAAAAATGATACCTCACTTGTGTGGGTAGGCCTAGCGCCCGCGACAGGAAACGCCCCAAAGCACAACGTGGACACATCCAATTTTTTGAAAGAAAATAGAGGTGATTTTTGCGAAGTGCCTACCTGTAGATTTTGGCCTCTAGCTCAGCCGGCACCTAGGGAAACCTACCAAACCTGTGCATTTCTGAAAACTAGAGACCTAGGGGAATCCAAGATGGGGTGACTTGTGGGGCTCGGACCAGGTTCTGTTAACCAGAATCCTTTGCAAACCTCAAAATTTGGCTAAAAAAACACATGTTCCTCATATTTCTGTGGCAGAAAGTTCTGGAATCTGAGAGGAGCCACAAATTTCCTTCCACCCAGCGTTCCCCCAAGTCTCCCGATAAAAATGATACCTCACTTGTGTGGGTAGGCCTAGCGCCCGCGACAGGAAACGCCCCAAAGCGCAACGTGGACACATCCAATTTTTTGAAAGAAAACAGAGGTGTTTTTTGCAAAGTGCCTACCTGTAGATTTTGGCCTCTAGCTCAGCCGGCACTTAGGGAAACCCACCAAACCTGTGCATTTCTGAAAACTAGAGACGTAGGGGAATCCATGATGGGGTGACTTGTGGGGCTCGGAACTGGTTCTGTTACCCAGAATCCTTTTCAAATCTCAAAATTTGGCTAAAAAAACACATGTTCCTCACATTTCTGTGGCAGAAAGTTCTGGAATCTGAGAGGAGCCACAAATTTCCTTCCACCCAGCATTCCCTCAAGTCTCCCGATAAAAATGATACCTCACTTGTGTGGGTAGGCCTAGCGCCCGCGACAGGAAACGCCCCAAAGCGCAACGTGGACACATCCAATTTTTTGAAAGAAAATAAAGGTGAATTTTGCGAAGTGCCTACCTGTAGATTTTGGCCTCTAGCTCAGCCGGCACCTAGGGAAACCTACCAAACCTGTGCATTTCTGAAAACTAGAGACCTAGGGGAATCCAAGATGGGGTGACTTGTGGGGCTCGGACCAGGTTCTGTTACCCAGAATCCTTTGCAAACCTCAAAACTTGGCTAAAAAAACACATGTTCCTCACATTTCTGTGGCAGAAAGTTCTGGAATCTGAGAGGAGCCACAAATTTCCTTCCACCCAGCGTTCCCCCAAGTCTCCCGATAAAAATGATACCTCACTTGTGTGGGTAGGCCTAGCGCCCGCGACAGGAAACGCCCCAAAGCGCAACGTGGACACATCCAATTTTTTTGAAAGAAAACAGAGGTGTTTTTTGCAAAGTGCCTACCTGTAGATTTTGGCGTCTAGCTCAGCCGGCACCTAGGGAAACCTACCAAACCTGTGCATTTCTGAAAACTAGAGACCTAGGGGAATCCAAGATGGGGTGACTTGTGGGGCTCGGACCAGGTTATGTTACCCAGAATCCTTTGCAAACCTCAAAATTTGGCTAAAAAAACACATGTTCCTCACATTTCTGTGGCAGAAAGTTCTGGAATCTGAGAGGAGCCACAAATTTCATTCCACCCAGCGTTCCCCCAAGTCTCCCGATAAAAATGATACCTCACTTGTGTGGGTAGGCCTAGCGCCCGCGACAGGAAACGCCCCAAAGCGCAACGTGGACACTTCCAATTTTTTGAAAGCAAACAGAAGTGTTTTTTGCAAAGTGCCTACCTGTAGATTTTGGCATCTAGCTCAGCCGGCACCTAGGGAAACCTACCAAACCTGTGCATTTCTGAAAACTAGAGACCTAGGGGAATCCAAGATGGGGTGACTTGTGGGGCTCGGACCAGGTTCTGTTAACCAGAATCCTTTGCAAACCTCAAAATTTGGCTAAAAAAACACATGTTCCTCATATTTCTGTGGCAGAAAGTTCTGGAATCTGAGAGGAGCCACAAATTTCCTTCCACCCAGCGTTCCCCCAAGTCTCCCGATAAAAATGATACCTCACTTGTGTGGGTAGGCCTAGCGCCCGCGACAGGAAACGCCCCAAAGCGCAACGTGGACACATCCAATTTTTTGAAAGAAAACAGAGGTGTTTTTTGCAAAGTGCCTACCTGTAGATTTTGGCCTCTAGCTCAGCCGGCACTTAGGGAAACCCACCAAACCTGTGCATTTCTGAAAACTAGAGACCTAGGGGAATCCATGATGGGGTGACTTGTGGGGCTCGGAACTGGTTCTGTTACCCAGAATCCTTTTCAAATCTCAAAATTTGGCTAAAAAAACACATGTTCCTCACATTTCTGTGGCAGAAAGTTCTGGAATCTGAGAGGAGCCACAAATTTCCTTCCACCCAGCATTCCCTCAAGTCTCCCGATAAAAATGATACCTCACTTGTGTGGGTAGGCCTAGCGCCCGCGACAGGAAACGCCCCAAAGCGCAACGTGGACACATCCAATTTTTTGAAAGAAAATAAAGGTGAATTTTGCGAAGTGCCTACCTGTAGATTTTGGCCTCTAGCTCAGCCGGCACCTAGGGAAACCTACCAAACCTGTGCATTTCTGAAAACTAGAGACCTAGGGGAATCCAAGATGGGGTGACTTGTGGGGCTCGGACCAGGTTCTGTTACCCAGAATCCTTTGCAAACCTCAAAACTTGGCTAAAAAAACACATGTTCCTCACATTTCTGTGGCAGAAAGTTCTGGAATCTGAGAGGAGCCACAAATTTCCTTCCACCCAGCGTTCCCCCAAGTCTCCCGATAAAAATGATACCTCACTTGTGTGGGTAGGCCTAGCGCCCGCGACAGGAAACGCCCCAAAGCGCAACGTGGACACATCCAATTTTTTTGAAAGAAAACAGAGGTGTTTTTTGCAAAGTGCCTACCTGTAGATTTTGGCGTCTAGCTCAGCCGGCACCTAGGGAAACCTACCAAACCTGTGCATTTCTGAAAACTAGAGACCTAGGGGAATCCAAGATGGGGTGACTTGTGGGGCTCGGACCAGGTTATGTTACCCAGAATCCTTTGCAAACCTCAAAATTTGGCTAAAAAAACACATGTTCCTCACATTTCTGTGGCAGAAAGTTCTGGAATCTGAGAGGAGCCACAAATTTCATTCCACCCAGCGTTCCCCCAAGTCTCCCGATAAAAATGATACCTCACTTGTGTGGGTAGGCCTAGCGCCCGCGACAGGAAACGCCCCAAAGCGCAACGTGGACAATTCCAATTTTTTGAAAGCAAACAGAAGTGTTTTTTGCAAAGTGCCTACCTGTAGATTTTGGCATCTAGCTCAGCCGGCACCTAGGGAAACCTACCAAACCTGTGCATTTCTGAAAACTAGAGACCTAGGGGAATCCAAGATGGGGTGACTTGTGGGGCTCGGACCAGGTTCTGTTAACCAGAATCCTTTGCAAACCTCAAAATTTGGCTAAAAAAACACATGTTCCTCATATTTCTGTGGCAGAAAGTTCTGGAATCTGAGAGGAGCCACAAATTTCCTTCCACCCAGCGTTCCCCCAAGTCTCCCGATAAAAATGATACCTCACTTGTGTGGGTAGGCCTAGCGCCCGCGACAGGAAACGCCCCAAAGCGCAACGTGGACACATCCAATTTTTTTAAAGAAAACAGAGGTGTTTTTTGCAAAGTGCCTACCTGTAGATTTTGGCCTCTAGCTCAGCCGGCACTTAGGGAAACCCACCAAACCTGTGCATTTCTGAAAACTAGAGACCTAGGGGAATCCATGATGGGGTGACTTGTGGGGCTCGGAACTGGTTCTGTTACCCAGAATCCTTTTCAAATCTCAAAATTTGGCTAAAAAAACACATGTTCCTCACATTTCTGTGGCAGAAAGTTCTGGAATCTGAGAGGAGCCACAAATTTCCTTCCACCCAGCATTCCCTCAAGTCTCCCGATAAAAATGATACCTCACTTGTGTGGGTAGGCCTAGCGCCCGCGACAGGAAACGCCCCAAAGCGCAACGTGGACACATCCAATTTTTTGAAAGAAAATAAAGGTGAATTTTGCGAAGTGCCTACCTGTAGATTTTGGCCTCTAGCTCAGCCGGCACCTAGGGAAACCTACCAAACCTGTGCATTTCTGAAAACTAGAGACCTAGGGGAATCCAAGATGGGGTGACTTGTGGGGCTCGGACCAGGTTCTGTTACCCAGAATCCTTTGCAAACCTCAAAACTTGGCTAAAAAAACACATGTTCCTCACATTTCTGTGGCAGAAAGTTCTGGAATCTGAGAGGAGCCACAAATTTCCTTCCACCCAGCGTTCCCCCAAGTCTCCCGATAAAAATGATACCTCACTTGTGTGGGTAGGCCTAGCGCCCGCGACAGGAAACGCCCCAAAGCGCAACGTGGACACATCCAATTTTTTTGAAAGAAAACAGAGGTGTTTTTTGCAAAGTGCCTACCTGTAGATTTTGGCGTCTAGCTCAGCCGGCACCTAGGGAAACCTACCAAACCTGTGCATTTCTGAAAACTAGAGACCTAGGGGAAACCAAGATGGGGTGACTTGTGGGGCTCGGACCAGGTTCTGTTACCCAGAATCCTTTGCAAACCTCAAAATTTGGCTAAAAAAACACATGTTCCTCACATTTCTGTGGCAGAAAGTTCTGGAATCTGAGAGGAGCCACAAATTTCATTCCACCCAGCGTTCCCCCAAGTCTCCCGATAAAAATGATACCTCACTTGTGTGGGTAGGCCTAGCGCCCGCGACAGGAAACGCCCCAAAGCGCAACGTGGACACATCCAATTTTTTGAAAGCAAACAGAAGTGTTTTTTGCAAAGTGCCTACCTGTAGATTTTGGCATCTAGCTCAGCCGGCACCTAGGGAAACCTACCAAACCTGTGCATTTCTGAAAACTAGAGACCTAGGGGAATCCATGATGGGGTGACTTGTGGGGCTCAGACCAGGTTCTGTTACCCAGAATCCTTTTCAAATCTCAAAATTTGGCTAAAAAAACACATGTTCCTCACATTTCTGTGGCAGAAAGTTCTGGAATCTGAGAGGAGCCACAAATTTCCTTCCACCCAGCGTTCCCCCAAGTCTCCCGATAGAAATGATACCTCACTTGTGTGGGTAGGCCTAGCGCCCGCGACAGGAAACGCCCCAAAGCGCAACGTGGACACATCCAATTTTTTGAAAGAAAACAGAGGTGTTTTTTGCAAAGTGCCTACCTGTAGATTTTGGCGTCTTGCTCAGCCGGCACCTAGGGAAACCTACCAAACCTGTGCATTTCTGAAAACTAGAGACCTAGGGGAATCCAAGATGGGGTGACCTGTGGGGCTCGGACCAGGTTCTGTTACCCAGAATCCTTTGCAAACCTCAAAATCTGGCTAAAGAAACACATGTTCCTCACATTTCTGTGGCAGAAAGTTCTGGAATCTGAGAGGAGCCACAAATTTCCTCCCACCCAGCGTTCCCCCAAGTCTCCCGATAAAAATGATACCTCACTTGTGTGGGTAGGCCTAGCGCCCGCGACAGGAAACGCCCCAAAGCACAACGTGGACACCTCCAATTTTTTGAAAGAAAATAGAGGTGATTTTTGCGAAGTTCCTACCTGTAGATTTTGGCCTCTAGCTCAGCCGGCACCTAGGGAAACCTACCAAACCTGTGCATTTCTGAAAACTAGAGACCTAGGGGAATCCAAGATGGGGAGACTTGTGGGGCTCGGACCAGGTTCTGTTAACCAGAATCCTTTGCAAACCTCAAAATTTGGCTAAAAAAACACATGTTCCTCACATTTCTGTGGCAGAAAGTTCTGGAATCTGAGAGGAGCCACAAATTTCCTGCCACCCAGCGTTCCCCCAAGTCTCCCGATAAAAATGATACCTCACTTGTGTGGGTAGGCCTAGCGCCCGCGACAGGAAACGCCCCAAAGCACAACGTGGACACATCCAATTTTTTTAAAGAAAATAGAGGTGATTTTTGCGAAGTGCCTACCTGTAGATTTCGGCCTGTAGCTCAGCCGGCACCTATGGAAACCTACCAAACCTGTGCATTTCTGAAAACTAGAGACCTAGGGGAATCCAAGATGGGGTGACTTGTGGGGCTCGGACCAGGTTCTGTTACCCAGAATCCTTTGCAAACCTCAAAATGTGGCTAAAAAAACACATGTTCCTCACATTTCTGTGGCAGAAAGTTCTGGAATCTGAGAGGAGCCACAAATTTCCTTCCACCCAGCGTTCCCCCAAGTCTCCAGATAAAAATGATACCTCACTTGTGTGGGTAGGCCTAGCGCCCGCGACAGGAAACGCCCCAAAGCGCATCGTGGACACATCCAATTTTTTTAAAGAAAACAGAGGTGTTTTTTGCAGAAGTGCCTACCTGTAGATTTGGCCTCTAGCTCAGCCGGCACCTAGGGAAACCTACCAAACCTGTGCATTTCTGAAAACTAGAGACCTAGGGGAATCCATGATGGGGTGACTTGTGGGGCTCGGACCAGGTTCTGTTACACAGAAGCCTTTTCAAATCTCAAAATTTGGCTAAAAAAACACATGTTCCTCACATTTCTGTGGCAGAAAGTTCTGGAATCTGAGAGGAGCCACAAATTTCCTGCCACCCAGCGTTCCCCCAAGTCTCCCGATAAAAATGATACCTCACTTGTGTGGGTAGGCCTAGCGCCCGCGACAGGAAACGCCCCAAAGCGCAACGTGGACACATCCAATTTTTTGAAAGCAAACAGAAGTGTTTTTTGCAAAGTGCCTACCTGTAGATTTTGGCATCTAGCTCAGCCGGCACCTAGGGAAACCTACCAAACCTGTGCATTTCTGAAAACTAGAGACCTAGGGGAATCCATGATGGGGTGACTTGTGGGGCTCAGACCAGGTTCTGTTACCCAGAATCCTTTTCAAATCTCAAAATTTGGCTAAAAAAACACATGTTCCTCACATTTCTGTGGCAGAAAGTTCTGGAATCTGAGAGGAGCCACAAATTTCCTTCCACCCAGCGTTCCCCCAAGTCTCCCGATAGAAATGATACCTCACTTGTGTGGGTAGGCCTAGCGCCCGCGACAGGAAACGCCCCAAAGCGCAACGTGGACACATCCAATTTTTTGAAAGAAAACAGAGGTGTTTTTTGCAAAGTGCCTACCTGTAGATTTTGGCGTCTTGCTCAGCCGGCACCTAGGGAAACCTACCAAACCTGTGCATTTCTGAAAACTAGAGACCTAGGGGAATCCAAGATGGGGTGACCTGTGGGGCTCGGACCAGGTTCTGTTACCCAGAATCCTTTGCAAACCTCAAAATCTGGCTAAAGAAACACATGTTCCTCACATTTCTGTGGCAGAAAGTTCTGGAATCTGAGAGGAGCCACAAATTTCCTCCCACCCAGCGTTCCCCCAAGTCTCCCGATAAAAATGATACCTCACTTGTGTGGGTAGGCCTAGCGCCCGCGACAGGAAACGCCCCAAAGCACAACGTGGACACCTCCAATTTTTTGAAAGAAAATAGAGGTGATTTTTGCGAAGTTCCTACCTGTAGATTTTGGCCTCTAGCTCAGCCGGCACCTAGGGAAACCTACCAAACCTGTGCATTTCTGAAAACTAGAGACCTAGGGGAATCCAAGATGGGGAGACTTGTGGGGCTCGGACCAGGTTCTGTTAACCAGAATCCTTTGCAAACCTCAAAATTTGGCTAAAAAAACACATGTTCCTCACATTTCTGTGGCAGAAAGTTCTGGAATCTGAGAGGAGCCACAAATTTCCTGCCACCCAGCGTTCCCCCAAGTCTCCCGATAAAAATGATACCTCACTTGTGTGGGTAGGCCTAGCGCCCGCGACAGGAAACGCCCCAAAGCACAACGTGGACACATCCAATTTTTTTAAAGAAAATAGAGGTGATTTTTGCGAAGTGCCTACCTGTAGATTTCGGCCTGTAGCTCAGCCGGCACCTATGGAAACCTACCAAACCTGTGCATTTCTGAAAACTAGAGACCTAGGGGAATCCAAGATGGGGTGACTTGTGGGGCTCGGACCAGGTTCTGTTACCCAGAATCCTTTGCAAACCTCAAAATGTGGCTAAAAAAACACATGTTCCTCACATTTCTGTGGCAGAAAGTTCTGGAATCTGAGAGGAGCCACAAATTTCCTTCCACCCAGCGTTCCCCCAAGTCTCCAGATAAAAATGATACCTCACTTGTGTGGGTAGGCCTAGCGCCCGCGACAGGAAACGCCCCAAAGCGCATCGTGGACACATCCAATTTTTTTAAAGAAAACAGAGGTGTTTTTTGCAGAAGTGCCTACCTGTAGATTTGGCCTCTAGCTCAGCCGGCACCTAGGGAAACCTACCAAACCTGTGCATTTCTGAAAACTAGAGACCTAGGGGAATCCATGATGGGGTGACTTGTGGGGCTCGGACCAGGTTCTGTTACACAGAAGCCTTTTCAAATCTCAAAATTTGGCTAAAAAAACACATATTCCTCACATTTCTGTGGCAGAAAGTTCTGGAATCTGAGAGGAGCCACAAATTTCCTGCCACCCAGCGTTCCCCCAAGTCTCCCGATAAAAATGATACCTCACTTGTGTGGGTAGGCCTAGCGCCCGCGACAGGAAACGCCCCAAAGCGCAACGTGGACACATCCAATTTTTTGAAAGCAAACAGAAGTGTTTTTTGCAAAGTGCCTACCTGTAGATTTTGGCATCTAGCTCAGCCGGCACCTAGGGAAACCTACCAAACCTGTGCATTTCTGAAAACTAGAGACCTAGGGGAATCCATGATGGGGTGACTTGTGGGGCTCAGACCAGGTTCTGTTACCCAGAATCCTTTTCAAATCTCAAAATTTGGCTAAAAAAACACATGTTCCTCACATTTCTGTGGCAGAAAGTTCTGGAATCTGAGAGGAGCCACAAATTTCCTTCCACCCAGCGTTCCCCCAAGTCTCCCGATAGAAATGATACCTCACTTGTGTGGGTAGGCCTAGCGCCCGCGACAGGAAACGCCCCAAAGCGCAACGTGGACACATCCAATTTTTTGAAAGAAAACAGAGGTGTTTTTTGCAAAGTGCCTACCTGTAGATTTTGGCCTCTAGCTCAGCCGGCACTTAGGGAAACCCACCAAACCTGTGCATTTCTGAAAACTAGAGACCTAGGGGAATCCATGATGGGGTGACTTGTGGGGCTCGGAACTGGTTCTGTTACCCAGAATCCTTTTCAAATCTCAAAATTTGGCTAAAAAAACACATGTTCCTCACATTTCTGTGGCAGAAAGTTCTGGAATCTGAGAGGAGCCACAAATTTCCTTCCACCCAGCATTCCCTCAAGTCTCCCGATAAAAATGATACCTCACTTGTGTGGGTAGGCCTAGCGCCCGCGACAGGAAACGCCCCAAAGCGCAACGTGGACACATCCAATTTTTTGAAAGAAAATAAAGGTGAATTTTGCGAAGTGCCTACCTGTAGATTTTGGCCTCTAGCTCAGCCGGCACCTAGGGAAACCTACCAAACCTGTGCATTTCTGAAAACTAGAGACCTAGGGGAATCCAAGATGGGGTGACTTGTGGGGCTCGGACCAGGTTCTGTTACCCAGAATCCTTTGCAAACCTCAAAACTTGGCTAAAAAAACACATGTTCCTCACATTTCTGTGGCAGAAAGTTCTGGAATCTGAGAGGAGCCACAAATTTCCTTCCACCCAGCGTTCCCCCAAGTCTCCCGATAAAAATGATACCTCACTTGTGTGGGTAGGCCTAGCGCCCGCGACAGGAAACGCCCCAAAGCGCAACGTGGACACATCCAATTTTTTTGAAAGAAAACAGAGGTGTTTTTTGCAAAGTGCCTACCTGTAGATTTTGGCGTCTAGCTCAGCCGGCACCTAGGGAAACCTACCAAACCTGTGCATTTCTGAAAACTAGAGACCTAGGGGAATCCAAGATGGGGTGACTTGTGGGGCTCGGACCAGGTTATGTTACCCAGAATCCTTTGCAAACCTCAAAATTTGGCTAAAAAAACACATGTTCCTCACATTTCTGTGGCAGAAAGTTCTGGAATCTGAGAGGAGCCACAAATTTCATTCCACCCAGCGTTCCCCCAAGTCTCCCGATAAAAATGATACCTCACTTGTGTGGGTAGGCCTAGCGCCCGCGACAGGAAACGCCCCAAAGCGCAACGTGGACACTTCCAATTTTTTGAAAGCAAACAGAAGTGTTTTTTGCAAAGTGCCTACCTGTAGATTTTGGCATCTAGCTCAGCCGGCACCTAGGGAAACCTACCAAACCTGTGCATTTCTGAAAACTAGAGACCTAGGGGAATCCAAGATGGGGTGACTTGTGGGGCTCGGACCAGGTTCTGTTAACCAGAATCCTTTGCAAACCTCAAAATTTGGCTAAAAAAACACATGTTCCTCATATTTCTGTGGCAGAAAGTTCTGGAATCTGAGAGGAGCCACAAATTTCCTTCCACCCAGCGTTCCCCCAAGTCTCCCGATAAAAATGATACCTCACTTGTGTGGGTAGGCCTAGCGCCCGCGACAGGAAACGCCCCAAAGCGCAACGTGGACACATCCAATTTTTTGAAAGAAAACAGAGGTGTTTTTTGCAAAGTGCCTACCTGTAGATTTTGGCCTCTAGCTCAGCCGGCACTTAGGGAAACCCACCAAACCTGTGCATTTCTGAAAACTAGAGACCTAGGGGAATCCATGATGGGGTGACTTGTGGGGCTCGGAACTGGTTCTGTTACCCAGAATCCTTTTCAAATCTCAAAATTTGGCTAAAAAAACACATGTTCCTCACATTTCTGTGGCAGAAAGTTCTGGAATCTGAGAGGAGCCACAAATTTCCTTCCACCCAGCATTCCCTCAAGTCTCCCGATAAAAATGATACCTCACTTGTGTGGGTAGGCCTAGCGCCCGCGACAGGAAACGCCCCAAAGCGCAACGTGGACACATCCAATTTTTTGAAAGAAAATAAAGGTGAATTTTGCGAAGTGCCTACCTGTAGATTTTGGCCTCTAGCTCAGCCGGCACCTAGGGAAACCTACCAAACCTGTGCATTTCTGAAAACTAGAGACCTAGGGGAATCCAAGATGGGGTGACTTGTGGGGCTCGGACCAGGTTCTGTTACCCAGAATCCTTTGCAAACCTCAAAACTTGGCTAAAAAAACACATGTTCCTCACATTTCTGTGGCAGAAAGTTCTGGAATCTGAGAGGAGCCACAAATTTCCTTCCACCCAGCGTTCCCCCAAGTCTCCCGATAAAAATGATACCTCACTTGTGTGGGTAGGCCTAGCGCCCGCGACAGGAAACGCCCCAAAGCGCAACGTGGACACATCCAATTTTTTTGAAAGAAAACAGAGGTGTTTTTTGCAAAGTGCCTACCTGTAGATTTTGGCGTCTAGCTCAGCCGGCACCTAGGGAAACCTACCAAACCTGTGCATTTCTGAAAACTAGAGACCTAGGGGAAACCAAGATGGGGTGACTTGTGGGGCTCGGACCAGGTTCTGTTACCCAGAATCCTTTGCAAACCTCAAAATTTGGCTAAAAAAACACATGTTCCTCACATTTCTGTGGCAGAAAGTTCTGGAATCTGAGAGGAGCCACAAATTTCATTCCACCCAGCGTTCCCCCAAGTCTCCCGATAAAAATGATACCTCACTTGTGTGGGTAGGCCTAGCGCCCGCGACAGGAAACGCCCCAAAGCGCAACGTGGACACATCCAATTTTTTGAAAGCAAACAGAAGTGTTTTTTGCAAAGTGCCTACCTGTAGATTTTGGCATCTAGCTCAGCCGGCACCTAGGGAAACCTACCAAACCTGTGCATTTCTGAAAACTAGAGACCTAGGGGAATCCATGATGGGGTGACTTGTGGGGCTCAGACCAGGTTCTGTTACCCAGAATCCTTTTCAAATCTCAAAATTTGGCTAAAAAAACACATGTTCCTCACATTTCTGTGGCAGAAAGTTCTGGAATCTGAGAGGAGCCACAAATTTCCTTCCACCCAGCGTTCCCCCAAGTCTCCCGATAGAAATGATACCTCACTTGTGTGGGTAGGCCTAGCGCCCGCGACAGGAAACGCCCCAAAGCGCAACGTGGACACATCCAATTTTTTGAAAGAAAACAGAGGTGTTTTTTGCAAAGTGCCTACCTGTAGATTTTGGCGTCTTGCTCAGCCGGCACCTAGGGAAACCTACCAAACCTGTGCATTTCTGAAAACTAGAGACCTAGGGGAATCCAAGATGGGGTGACCTGTGGGGCTCGGACCAGGTTCTGTTACCCAGAATCCTTTGCAAACCTCAAAATCTGGCTAAAGAAACACATGTTCCTCACATTTCTGTGGCAGAAAGTTCTGGAATCTGAGAGGAGCCACAAATTTCCTCCCACCCAGCGTTCCCCCAAGTCTCCCGATAAAAATGATACCTCACTTGTGTGGGTAGGCCTAGCGCCCGCGACAGGAAACGCCCCAAAGCACAACGTGGACACCTCCAATTTTTTGAAAGAAAATAGAGGTGATTTTTGCGAAGTTCCTACCTGTAGATTTTGGCCTCTAGCTCAGCCGGCACCTAGGGAAACCTACCAAACCTGTGCATTTCTGAAAACTAGAGACCTAGGGGAATCCAAGATGGGGAGACTTGTGGGGCTCGGACCAGGTTCTGTTAACCAGAATCCTTTGCAAACCTCAAAATTTGGCTAAAAAAACACATGTTCCTCACATTTCTGTGGCAGAAAGTTCTGGAATCTGAGAGGAGCCACAAATTTCCTGCCACCCAGCGTTCCCCCAAGTCTCCCGATAAAAATGATACCTCACTTGTGTGGGTAGGCCTAGCGCCCGCGACAGGAAACGCCCCAAAGCACAACGTGGACACATCCAATTTTTTTAAAGAAAATAGAGGTGATTTTTGCGAAGTGCCTACCTGTAGATTTCGGCCTGTAGCTCAGCCGGCACCTATGGAAACCTACCAAACCTGTGCATTTCTGAAAACTAGAGACCTAGGGGAATCCAAGATGGGGTGACTTGTGGGGCTCGGACCAGGTTCTGTTACCCAGAATCCTTTGCAAACCTCAAAATGTGGCTAAAAAAACACATGTTCCTCACATTTCTGTGGCAGAAAGTTCTGGAATCTGAGAGGAGCCACAAATTTCCTTCCACCCAGCGTTCCCCCAAGTCTCCAGATAAAAATGATACCTCACTTGTGTGGGTAGGCCTAGCGCCCGCGACAGGAAACGCCCCAAAGCGCATCGTGGACACATCCAATTATTTTAAAGAAAACAGAGGTGTTTTTTGCAGAAGTGCCTACCTGTAGATTTGGCCTCTAGCTCAGCCGGCACCTAGGGAAACCTACCAAACCTGTGCATTTCTGAAAACTAGAGACCTAGGGGAATCCATGATGGGGTGACTTGTGGGGCTCGGACCAGGTTCTGTTACACAGAAGCCTTTTCAAATCTCAAAATTTGGCTAAAAAAACACATGTTCCTCACATTTCTGTGGCAGAAAGTTCTGGAATCTGAGAGGAGCCACAAATTTCCTGCCACCCAGCGTTCCCCCAAGTCTCCCGATAAAAATGATACCTCACTTGTGTGGGTAGGCCTAGCGCCCGCGACAGGAAACGCCCCAAAGCGCAACGTGGACACATCCAATTTTTTGAAAGCAAACAGAAGTGTTTTTTGCAAAGTGCCTACCTGTAGATTTTGGCATCTAGCTCAGCCGGCACCTAGGGAAACCTACCAAACCTGTGCATTTCTGAAAACTAGAGACCTAGGGGAATCCATGATGGGGTGACTTGTGGGGCTCAGACCAGGTTCTGTTACCCAGAATCCTTTTCAAATCTCAAAATTTGGCTAAAAAAACACATGTTCCTCACATTTCTGTGGCAGAAAGTTCTGGAATCTGAGAGGAGCCACAAATTTCCTTCCACCCAGCGTTCCCCCAAGTCTCCCGATAGAAATGATACCTCACTTGTGTGGGTAGGCCTAGCGCCCGCGACAGGAAACGCCCCAAAGCGCAACGTGGACACATCCAATTTTTTGAAAGAAAACAGAGGTGTTTTTTGCAAAGTGCCTACCTGTAGATTTTGGCGTCTTGCTCAGCCGGCACCTAGGGAAACCTACCAAACCTGTGCATTTCTGAAAACTAGAGACCTAGGGGAATCCAAGATGGGGTGACCTGTGGGGCTCGGACCAGGTTCTGTTACCCAGAATCCTTTGCAAACCTCAAAATCTGGCTAAAGAAACACATGTTCCTCACATTTCTGTGGCAGAAAGTTCTGGAATCTGAGAGGAGCCACAAATTTCCTCCCACCCAGCGTTCCCCCAAGTCTCCCGATAAAAATGATACCTCACTTGTGTGGGTAGGCCTAGCGCCCGCGACAGGAAACGCCCCAAAGCACAACGTGGACACCTCCAATTTTTTGAAAGAAAATAGAGGTGATTTTTGCGAAGTTCCTACCTGTAGATTTTGGCCTCTAGCTCAGCCGGCACCTAGGGAAACCTACCAAACCTGTGCATTTCTGAAAACTAGAGACCTAGGGGAATCCAAGATGGGGAGACTTGTGGGGCTCGGACCAGGTTCTGTTAACCAGAATCCTTTGCAAACCTCAAAATTTGGCTAAAAAAACACATGTTCCTCACATTTCTGTGGCAGAAAGTTCTGGAATCTGAGAGGAGCCACAAATTTCCTGCCACCCAGCGTTCCCCCAAGTCTCCCGATAAAAATGATACCTCACTTGTGTGGGTAGGCCTAGCGCCCGCGACAGGAAACGCCCCAAAGCACAACGTGGACACATCCAATTTTTTTAAAGAAAATAGAGGTGATTTTTGCGAAGTGCCTACCTGTAGATTTCGGCCTGTAGCTCAGCCGGCACCTATGGAAACCTACCAAACCTGTGCATTTCTGAAAACTAGAGACCTAGGGGAATCCAAGATGGGGTGACTTGTGGGGCTCGGACCAGGTTCTGTTACCCAGAATCCTTTGCAAACCTCAAAATGTGGCTAAAAAAACACATGTTCCTCACATTTCTGTGGCAGAAAGTTCTGGAATCTGAGAGGAGCCACAAATTTCCTTCCACCCAGCGTTCCCCCAAGTCTCCAGATAAAAATGATACCTCACTTGTGTGGGTAGGCCTAGCGCCCGCGACAGGAAACGCCCCAAAGCGCATCGTGGACACATCCAATTTTTTTAAAGAAAACAGAGGTGTTTTTTGCAGAAGTGCCTACCTGTAGATTTGGCCTCTAGCTCAGCCGGCACCTAGGGAAACCTACCAAACCTGTGCATTTCTGAAAACTAGAGACCTAGGGGAATCCATGATGGGGTGACTTGTGGGGCTCGGACCAGGTTCTGTTACACAGAAGCCTTTTCAAATCTCAAAATTTGGCTAAAAAAACACATGTTCCTCACATTTCTGTGGCAGAAAGTTCTGGAATCTGAGAGGAGCCACAAATTTCCTGCCACCCAGCGTTCCCCCAAGTCTCCCGATAAAAATGATACCTCACTTGTGTGGGTAGGCCTAGCGCCCGCGACAGGAAACGCCCCAAAGCACAACGTGGACACATCCAATTTTTTGAAAGAAAATAGAGGTGATTTTTGCGAAGTGCCTACCTGTAGATTTCGGCCTATAGCTCAGCCGGCACCTAGGGAAACCTACCAAACCTGTGCATTTCTGAAAACTAGAGACCTAGGGGAATCGAAGATGGGGTGACTTGTGGGGCTCGGACCAGGTTCTGTTACCCAGAATCCTTTGCAAACCTCAAAATTTGGCTAAAAAAACACATGTTCCTCACATTTCTGTGGCAGAAAGTTCTGGAATCTGAGAGGAGCCACAAATTTCCTCCCACCCAGCGTTCCCCCAAGTCTCCCGATAAAAATGATACCTCACTTGTGTGGGTAGGCCTAGCGCCCGCGACAGGAAACGCCCCAAAGCGCAACGTGGACACATCCAATTTTTTTAAAGAAAACAGAGGTGTTTTTTGCAGAAGTGCCTACCTGTAGATTTTGGCCTCTAGCTCAGCCGGCACCTAGGGAAACCTACCAAACCTGTGCATTTCTGAAAACTAGAGACCTAGGGGAATCCAAGATGGGGTGACTTGTGGGGCTCGGACCAGGTTCTGTTACCCAGAATCCTTTGCAAACCTCAAAATTTGGCTAAAAAAACACATGTTCCTCACATTTCTGTGGCAGAAAGTTCTGGAATCTGAGAGGAGCCACAAATTTCCTTCCACCCAGCGTTCCCCCAAGTCTCCCGATAAAAATGATACCTCACTTGTGTGGGTAGGCCTAGCGCCCGCGACAGGAAACGCCCCAAAGCTCAACGTGGACACATCCAATTTTTTGAAAGAAAATAGATGTGATTTTTGCGAAGTGCCTACCTGTAGATTTGGGCCTCTAGCTCAGCCGGCACCTAGGGAAACCTACCAAACCTGTGCATTTCTGAAAATTACAGACCTAGGGGAATCCAAGATGGGGGGACTTGTGGGGCTCGGACCAGGTTCTGTTACCCAGAATCCTTTGCAAACCTAAAAATTTGGCTAAAAAAATACATGTTCCTCACATTTCTGTGGCAGAAAGTTCTGGAATCTGAGAGGAGCCACAAATTTCCTTCCACCCAGCGTTCCCCCAAGTCTCCCAATAAAAATTATACCTCACTTGTGTGGGTAGGCCTAGCGCCCTCGACAGGAAACGCCCCAAAGCGCAACATGGACACATCCAATTTTTTGAAAGAAAACAGAGGTGTTTTTTGCAAAGTGCCTACCTGTAGATTTTGGCGTCTAGCTCAGCCGGCACCTAGGGAAACCTACCAAACCTGTGCATTTCTGAAAACTAGAGACCTAGGGGAATCCATGATGGGGTGACTTGTGGGGCTCGGACCAGGTTCTGTTACACAGAAGCCTTTTCAAATCTCAAAATTTGGCTAAAAAAACACATGTTCCTCACATTTCTGTGGCAGAAAGTTCTGGAATCTGAGAGGAGCCACAAATTTCATTCCACCCAGCGTTCCCCCAAGTCTCCCGATAAAAATGATACCTCACTTGTGTGGGTAGGCCTAGCGCCCGCAACAGGAAACGCCCCAAAGTGCAACGTGGACACATCCAATTTTTTGAAAGCAAACAGAAGTGTTTTTTGCAAAGTGCCTACCTGTAGATTTTGGCATCTAGCTCAGCCGGCACCTAGGGAAACCTACCAAACCTGTGCATTTCTGAAAACTAGAGACCTAGGGGAATCCATGATGGGGTGACTTGTGGGGCTCGGACCAGGTTCTGTTACCCAGAATCCTTTTCAAATCTCAAAATTTGGCTAAAAAAACACATGTTCCTCACATTTCTGTAGCAGAAAGTTCTGGAATCTGAGAGGAGCCACAAATTTCCTTCCACCCAGCATTCCCCCAAGTCTCCCGATAAAAATGATACCTCACTTGTGTGGGTAGGCCTAGCGCCCGCGACAGGAAACGCCCCAAAGCGCAACGTGGACACATCCAATTTTTTGAAAGAAAACAAAGGTGTTTTTTGCAAAGTGCCTACCTGTAGATTTTGGCCTCTAGCTCAGCCGGCACTTAGGGAAACCTACCAAACCTGTGCATTTCTGAAAACTAGAGACCTAGGGGAATCCATGATGGGGTGACTTGTGGGGCTCGGATCAGGTTCTGTTACCCAGAATCCTTTGCAAACCTCAAAATTTGGCTAAAGAAACACATGTTCCTCACATTTCTGTGGCAGAAAGTTCTGGAATCTGAGAGGAGCCACAAATTTCCTTCCACCCAGCGTTCCCCCAAGTCTCCCGATAAAAATGATACCTCACTTGTGTGGGTAGGCCTAGCGCCCGCGACAGGAAACGCCCCAAAGCGCAACGTGAACACATCCAATTTTTTGAAAGAAAACAGAGGTGTTTTTTGCAAAGTGCCTACCTGTAGATTTTGGCGTCTAGCTCAGCCGGCACCTAGGGAAACCTACCAAACCTGTGCATTTCTGAAAACTAGAGACCTAGGGGAATCCAAGATGGGGTGACTTGTGGGGCTCGGACCAGGTTCTGTTACCCAGAATCCTTTGCAAACCTCAAAATTTGGCTAAAAAAACACATGTTCCTCACATTTCTGTGGGAGAAAGTTCTGGAATCTGAGAGCAGCCACAAATTTCCTTCCACCCAGCGTTCCCCCAAGTCTCCCGATAAAAATGATACCTCACTTGTGTGGGTAGGCCTAGCGCCCGCGACAGGAAACGCCCCAAAGCGCAACGTGGACACATCCAATTTTTTGAAAGAAAACAGAGGTGTTTTTTGCAAAGTGCCTACCTGTAGATTTTGGCATCTAGCTCAGCCGGCACCT
This sequence comes from Pleurodeles waltl, assembly GCF_031143425.1. NCBI lineage: Eukaryota > Metazoa > Chordata > Amphibia > Caudata > Salamandridae > Pleurodeles > Pleurodeles waltl. The sequence continues at coordinate 154,757,611 of NC_090437.1, forward strand.
AGGGAAACCTACCAAACCTGTGCATTTCTGAAAACTAGAGACCTAGGGGAATCCAAGATGGGGTGACCTGTGGGGCTCGGACCAGGTTCTGTTACCCAGAATCCTTTGCAAACCTCAAAATCTGGCTAAAAAAACACATGTTCCTCACATTTCTGTGGCAGAAAGTTCTGGAATCTGAGAGGAGCCACAAATTTCCTCCCACCCAGCGTTCCCCCAAGTCTCCCGATAAAAATGATACCTCACTTGTGTGGGTAGGCCTAGCGCCCGCGACAGGAAACGCCCCAAAGCACAACGTGGACAAATCCAATTTTTTGAAAGAAAATAGAGGTGATTTTTGCGAAGTGCCTACCTGTAGATTTTGGCCTCTAGCTCAGCCGGCACCTAGGGAAACCTACCAAACCTGTGCATTTCTGAAAACTAGAGACCTAGGGGAATCCAAGATGGGGTGACTTGTGGGGCTCGGACCAGGTTCTGTTAACCAGAATCCTTTGCAAACCTCAAAACTTGGCTAAAAAAACACATGTTCCTCACATTTCTGTGGCAGAAAGTTCTGGAATCTGAGAGGAGCCACAAATTTCCTTCCACCCAGCGTTCCCCCAAGTCTCCCGATAAAAATGATACCTCACTTGTGTGGGTAGGCCTAGCGCCCGCGACAGGAAACGCCCCAAAGCGCAACGTGGACACATCCAATTTTTTTGAAAGAAAACAGAGGTGTTTTTTGCAAAGTGCCTACCTGTAGATTTTGGCGTCTAGCTCAGCCGGCACCTAGGGAAACCTACCAAACCTGTGCATTTCTGAAAACTAGAGACCTAGGGGAATCCAAGATGGGGTGACTTGTGGGGCTCGGACCAGGTTCTGTTACCCAGAATCCTTTGCAAACCTCAAAATTTGGCTAAAAAAACACATGTTCCTCACATTTCTGTGGCAGAAAGTTCTGGAATCTGAGAGGAGCCACAAATTTCATTCCACCCAGCGTTCCCCCAAGTCTCCCGATAAAAATGATACCTCACTTGTGTGGGTAGGCCTAGCGCCCGCGACAGGAAACGCCCCAAAGCGCAACGTGGACACATCCAATTTTTTTAAAGCAAACAGAAGTGTTTTTTGCAAAGTGCCTACCTGTAGATTTTGGCATCTAGCTCAGCCGGCACCTAGGGAAACCTACCAAACCTGTGCATTTCTGAAAACTAGAGACCTAGGGGAATCCAAGATGGGGTGACTTGTGGGGCTCGGACCAGGTTCTGTTAACCAGAATCCTTTGCAAACCTCAAAATTTGGCTAAAAAAACACATGTTCCTCATATTTCTGTGGCAGAAAGTTCTGGAATCTGAGAGGAGCCACAAATTTCCTTCCACCCAGCGTTCCCCCAAGTCTCTCGATTAAAAATGATACCTCACTTGTGTGGGTAGGCCTAGCGCCCGCGACAGGAAACACCCCAAAGCGCAACGTGGACACATCCAATTTTTTGAAACAAAACAGAGGTGTTTTTTGCAAAGTGCCTACCTGTAGATTTTGGCCTCTAGCTCAGCCGGCACTTAGGGAAACCCACCAAACCTGTGCATTTCTGAAAACTAGAGACCTAGGGGAATCCATGATGGGGTGACTTGTGGGGCTCGGAACTGGTTCTGTTACCCAGAATCCTTTTCAAATCTCAAAATTTGGCTAAAAAAACACATGTTCCTCATATTTCTGTGGCAGAAAGTTCTGGAATCTGAGAGGAGCCACAAATTTCCTTCCACCCAGCATTCCCTCAAGTCTCCCGATAAAAATGATACCTCACTTGTGTGGGTAGGCCTAGCGCCCGCGACAGGAAACGCCCCAAAGCGCAACGTGGACACATCCAATTTTTTGAAAGAAAATAAAGGTGAATTTTGCGAAGTGCCTACCTGTAGATTTTGGCCTCTAGCTCAGCCGGCACCTAGGGAAACCTACCAAACCTGTGCATTTCTGAAAACTAGAGACCTAGGGGAATCCAAGATGGGGTGACTTGTGGGGCTCGGACCAGGTTCTGTTACCCAGAATCCTTTGCAAACCTCAAAACTTGGCTAAAAAAACACATGTTCCTCACATTTCTGTGGCAGAAAGTTCTGGAATCTGAGAGGAGCCACAAATTTCCTTCCACCCAGCGTTCCCCCAAGTCTCCCGATAAAAATGATACCTCACTTGTGTGGGTAGGCCTAGCGCCCGCGACAGGAAACGCCCCAAAGCGCAACGTGGACACATCCAATTTTTTTGAAAGAAAACAGAGGTGTTTTTTGCAAAGTGCCTACCTGTAGATTTTGGCGTCTAGCTCAGCCGGCACCTAGGGAAACCTACCAAACCTGTGCATTTCTGAAAACTAGAGACCTAGGGGAATCCAAGATGGGGTGACTTGTGGGGCTCGGACCAGGTTCTGTTACCCAGAATCCTTTGCAAACCTCAAAATTTGGCTAAAAAAACACATGTTCCTCATATTTCTGTGGCAGAAAGTTCTGGAATCTGAGAGGAGCCACAAATTTCATTCCACCCAGCGTTCCCCCAAGTCTCCCGATAAAAATGATACCTCACTTGTGTGGGTAGGCCTAGCGCCCGCGACAGGAAACGCCCCAAAGCGCAACGTGGACACATCCAATTTTTTTAAAGCAAACAGAAGTGTTTTTTGCAAAGTGCCTACCTGTAGATTTTGGCATCTAGCTCAGCCGGCACCTAGGGAAACCTACCAAACCTGTGCATTTCTGAAAACTAGAGACCTAGGGGAATCCATGATGGGGTGACTTGTGGGGCTCGGACCAGGTTCTGTTACCCAGAATCCTTTTCAAATCTCAAAATTTGGCTAAAAAAACACATGTTCCTCACATTTCTGTGGCAGAAAGTTCTGGAATCTGAGAGGAGCCACAAATTTCCTTCCACCCAGCATTCCCCCAAGTCTCCCGATAAAAATGATACCTCACTTGTGTGGGTAGGCCTAGCGCCCGCGACAGGAAACGCCCCAAAGCGCAACGTGGACACATCCAATTTTTTTAAAGAAAACAAAGGTGTTTTTTGCAAAGTGCCTACCTGTAGATTTTGGCCTCTAGCTCAGCCGGCACTTAGGGAAACCTACCAAACCTGTGCATTTCTGAAAACTAGAGACCTAGGGGAATCCATGATGGGGTGACTTGTGGGGCTCGGATCAGGTTCTGTTACCCAGAATCCTTTGCAAACCTCAAAATTTGGCTAAAGAAACACATGTTCCTCACATTTCTGTGGCAGAAAGTTCTGGAATCTGAGAGGAGCCACAAATTTCCTTCCACCCAGCGTTCCCCCAAGTCTCCCGATAAAAATGATACCTCACTTGTGTGGGTAGGCCTAGCGCCCGCGACAGGAAACGCCCCAAAGCGCAACGTGGACACATCCAATTTTTTGAAAGAAAACAGAGGTGTTTTTTGCAAAGTGCCTACCTGTAGATTTTGGCGTCTAGCTCAGCCGGCACCTAGGGAAATCTCCCAAACCTGTGCATTTCTGAAAACTAGAGACCTAGGGGAATCCAAGATGGGGTGACTTGTGGGGCTCGGACCAGGTTCTGTTACCCAGAATCCTTTGCAAACCTCAAAATTTGGCTAAAAAAACACATGTTCCTCACATTTCTGTGGGAGAAAGTTCTGGAATCTGAGAGCAGCCACAAATTTCCTTCCACCCAGCGTTCCCCCAAGTCTCCCGATAAAAATGATACCTCACTTGTGTGGGTAGGCCTAGCGCCCGCGACAGGAAACGCCCCAAAGCGCAACGTGGACACATCCAATTTTTTTAAAGAAAACAGAGGTGTTTTTTGCAAAGTGCCTACCTGTAGATTTTGGCATCTAGCTCAGCCGGCACCTAGGGAAACCTACCAAACCTGTGCATTTCTGAAAACTAGAGACCTAGGGGAATCCAAGATGGGGTGACCTGTGGGGCTCGGACCAGGTTCTGTTACCCAGAATCCTTTGCAAACCTCAAAATCTGGATAAAAAAACACATGTTCCTCACATTTCTGTGGCAGAAAGTTCTGGAATCTGAGAGGAGCCACAAATTTCCTCCCACCCAGCGTTCCCCCAAGTCTCCCGATAAAAATGATACCTCACTTGTGTGGGTAGGCCTAGCGCCCGCGACAGGAAACGCCCCAAAGCACAACGTGGACAAATCCAATTTTTTTAAAGAAAATAGAGGTGATTTTTGCGAAGTGCCTACCTGTAGATTTTGGCCTCTAGCTCAGCCGGCACCTAGGGAAACCTACCAAACCTGTGCATTTCTGAAAATTACAGACCTAGGGGAATCCAAGATGGGGGGACTTGTGGGGCTCGGACCAGGTTCTGTTACCCAGAATCCTTTGCAAACCTAAAAATTTGGCTAAAAAAACACATGTTCCTCACATTTCTGTGGCAGAAAGTTCTGGAATCTGAGAGGAGCCACAAATTTCCTTCCACCCAGCGTTCCCACAAGTCTCCCAATAAAAATTATACCTCACTTGTGTGGGTAGGCCTAGCGCCCGCGACAGGAAACGCCCCAAAGCGCAACGTGGACACATCCAATTTTTTGAAAGAAAACAGAGGTGTTTTTTGCAAAGTGCCTACCTGTAGATTTTGGCCTCTAGCTCAGCCGGCACTTAGGGAAACCCACCAAACCTGTGCATTTCTGAAAACTAGAGACCTAGGGGAATCCATGATGGGGTGACTTGTGGGGCTCGGAACTGGTTCTGTTACCGAGAATCCTTTTCAAATCTCAAAATTTGGCTAAAAAAACACATGTTCCTCACATTTCTGTGGCAGAAAGTTCTGGAATCTGAGAGGAGCCACAAATTTCCTTCCACCCAGCATTCCCCCAAGTCTCCCGATAAAAATGATACCTCACTTGTGTGGGTAGGCCTAGCGCCCGCGACAGCCCCAAAGCGCAACGTGGACACATCCAATTTTTTGAAAGAAAATAAAGGTGAATTTTGCGAAGTGCCTACCTGTAGATTTTGGCCTCTAGCTCAGCCGGCACCTAGGGAAACCTACCAAACCTGTGCATTTCTGAAAACTAGAGACCTAGGGGAATCCAAGATGGGGTGACTTGTGGGGCTCGGACCAGGTTCTGTTAACCAGAATCCTTTGCAAACCTCAAAATTTGGCTAAAAAAACACATGTTCCTCATATTTCTGTGGCAGAAAGTTCTGGAATCTGAGAGGAGCCACAAATTTCCTTCCACCCAGCGTTCCCCCAAGTCTCCCGATAAAAATGATACCTCACTTGTGTGGGTAGGCCTAGCGCCCGCGACAGGAAACGCCCCAAAGCGCAACGTGGACACATCCAATTTTTTGAAAGAAAACAGAGGTGTTTTTTGCAAAGTGCCTACCTGTAGATTTTGGCCTCTAGCTCAGCCGGCACTTAGGGAAACCCACCAAACCTGTGCATTTCTGAAAACTAGAGACCTAGGGGAATCCATGATGGGGTGACTTGTGGGGCTCGGAACTGGTTCTGTTACCGAGAATCCTTTTCAAATCTCAAAATTTGGCTAAAAAAACACATGTTCCTCACATTTCTGTGGCAGAAAGTTCTGGAATCTGAGAGGAGCCACAAATTTCCTTCCACCCAGCATTCCCCCAAGTCTCCCGATAAAAATGATACCTCACTTGTGTGGGTAGGCCTAGCGCCCGCGACAGCCCCAAAGCGCAACGTGGACACATCCAATTTTTTGAAAGAAAATAAAGGTGAATTTTGCGAAGTGCCTACCTGTAGATTTTGGCCTCTAGCTCAGCCGGCACCTAGGGAAACCTACCAAACCTGTGCATTTCTGAAAACTAGAGACCTAGGGGAATCCAAGATGGGGTGACTTGTGGGGCTCGGACCAGGTTCTGTTACCCAGAATCCTTTGCAAACCTCAAAACTTGGCTAAAAAAACACATGTTCCTCACATTTCTGTGGCAGAAAGTTCTGGAATCTGAGAGGAGCCACAAATTTCCTTCCACCCAGCGTTCCCCCAAGTCTCCCGATAAAAATGATACCTCACTTGTGTGGGTAGGCCTAGCGCCCGCGACAGGAAACGCCCCAAAGCGCAACGTGGACACATCCAATTTTTTTGAAAGAAAACAGAGGTGTTTTTTGCAAAGTGCCTACCTGTAGATTTTGGCGTCTAGCTCAGCCGGCACCTAGGGAAACCTACCAAACCTGTGCATTTCTGAAAACTAGAGACCTAGGGGAATCCAAGATGGGGTGACTTGTGGGGCTCGGACCAGGTTCTGTTACCCAGAATCCTTTGCAAACCTCAAAATTTGGCTAAAAAAACACATGTTCCTCACATTTCTGTGGCAGAAAGTTCTGGAATCTGAGAGGAGCCACAAATTTCATTCCACCCAGCGTTCCCCCAAGTCTCCCGATAAAAATGATACCTCACTTGTGTGGGTAGGCCTAGCGCCCGCGACAGGAAACGCCCCAAAGCGCAACGTGGACACATCCAATTTTTTTAAAGCAAACAGAAGTGTTTTTTGCAAAGTGCCTACCTGTAGATTTTGGCATCTAGCTCAGCCGGCACCTAGGGAAACCTACCAAACCTGTGCATTTCTGAAAACTAGAGACCTAGGGGAATCCAAGATGGGGTGACTTGTGGGGCTCGGACCAGGTTCTGTTAACCAGAATCCTTTGCAAACCTCAAAATTTGGCTAAAAAAACACATGTTCCTCATATTTCTGTGGCAGAAAGTTCTGGAATCTGAGAGGAGCCACAAATTTCCTTCCACCCAGCGTTCCCCCAAGTCTCCCGATTAAAAATGATACCTCACTTGTGTGGGTAGGCCTAGCGCCCGCGACAGGAAACACCCCAAAGCGCAACGTGGACACATCCAATTTTTTGAAACAAAACAGAGGTGTTTTTTGCAAAGTGCCTACCTGTAGATTTTGGCCTCTAGCTCAGCCGGCACTTAGGGAAACCTACCAAACCTGTGCATTTCTGAAAACTAGAGACCTAGGGGAATCCATGATGGGGTGACTTGTGGGGCTCGGAACTGGTTCTGTTACCCAGAATCCTTTGCAAACCTCAAAATTTGGCTAAAGAAACACATGTTCCTCACATTTCTGTGGCAGAAAGTTCTGGAATCTGAGAGGAGCCACAAATTTCCTTCCACCCAGCGTTCCCCCAAGTCTCCCGATAAAAATGATACCTCACTTGTGTGGGTAGGCCTAGCGCCCGCGACAGGAAACGCCCCAAAGCGCAACGTGGACACATCCAATTTTTTGAAAGAAAACAGAGGTGTTTTTTGCAAAGTGCCTACCTGTAGATTTTGGCGTCTAGCTCAGCCGGCACCTAGGGAAATCTCCCAAACCTGTGCATTTCTGAAAACTAGAGACCTAGGGGAATCCAAGATGGGGTGACTTGTGGGGCTCGGACCAGGTTCTGTTACCCAGAATCCTTTGCAAACCTCAAAATTTGGCTAAAAAAACACATGTTCCTCACATTTCTGTGGGAGAAAGTTCTGGAATCTGAGAGCAGCCACAAATTTCCTTCCACCCAGCGTTCCCCCAAGTCTCCCGATAAAAATGATACCTCACTTGTGTGGGTAGGCCTAGCGCCCGCGACAGGAAACGCCCCAAAGCGCAACGTGGACACATCCAATTTTTTTAAAGAAAACAGAGGTGTTTTTTGCAAAGTGCCTACCTGTAGATTTTGGCATCTAGCTCAGCCGGCACCTAGGGAAACCTACCAAACCTGTGCATTTCTGAAAACTAGAGACCTAGGGGAATCCAAGATGGGGTGACCTGTGGGGCTCGGACCAGGTTCTGTTACCCAGAATCCTTTGCAAACCTCAAAATCTGGATAAAAAAACACATGTTCCTCACATTTCTGTGGCAGAAAGTTCTGGAATCTGAGAGGAGCCACAAATTTCCTCCCACCCAGCGTTCCCCCAAGTCTCCCGATAAAAATGATACCTCACTTGTGTGGGTAGGCCTAGCGCCCGCGACAGGAAACGCCCCAAAGCACAACGTGGACAAATCCAATTTTTTGAAAGAAAATAGAGGTGATTTTTGCGAAGTGCCTACCTGTAGATTTTGGCCTCTAGCTCAGCCGGCACCTAGGGAAACCTACCAAACCTGTGCATTTCTGAAAATTACAGACCTAGGGGAATCCAAGATGGGGGGACTTGTGGGGCTCGGACCAGGTTCTGTTACCCAGAATCCTTTGCAAACCTAAAAATTTGGCTAAAAAAACACATGTTCCTCACATTTCTGTGGCAGAAAGTTCTGGAATCTGAGAGGAGCCACAAATTTCCTTCCACCCAGCGTTCCCACAAGTCTCCCAATAAAAATTATACCTCACTTGTGTGGGTAGGCCTAGCGCCCTCGACAGGAAACGCCCCAAAGCGCAACGTGGACACATCCAATTTTTTGAAAGAAAACAGAGGTGTTTTTTGCAAAGTGCCTAACTGTAGATTTTGGCGTCTAGCTCAGCCGGCACCTAGGGAAACCTACCAAACCTGTGTATTTCTGAAAACTAGAGACCTAGGGGAATCCAAGATGGGGTGACTTGTGGGGCTCGGACCAGGTTCTGTTACCCAGAATCCTTTGCAAACCTCAAAATTTGGCTAAAAAAACACATGTTCCTCACATTTCTGTGGCAGAAAGTTCTGGAATCTGAGAGGAGCCACAAATTTCATTCCACCCAGCGTTCCCCCAAGTCTCCCGATAAAAATGATACCTCACTTGTGTGGGTAGGCCTAGCGCCCGCGACAGGAAACGCCCCAAAGCGCAACGTGGACACATCCAATTTTTTTGAAAGAAAACAGAGGTGTTTTTTGCAAAGTGCCTACCTGTAGATTTTGGCGTCTAGCTCAGCCGGCACCTAGGGAAACCTACCAAACCTGTGCATTTCTGAAAACTAGAGACCTAGGGGAATCCAAGATGGGGTGACTTGTGGGGCTCGGACCAGGTTCTGTTACCCAGAATCCTTTGCAAACCTCAAAATTTGGCTAAAAAAACACATGTTCCTCATATTTCTGTGGCAGAAAGTTCTGGAATCTGAGAGGAGCCACAAATTTCATTCCACCCAGCGTTCCCCCAAGTCTCCCGATAAAAATGATACCTCACTTGTGTGGGTAGGCCTAGCGCCCGCGACAGGAAACGCCCCAAAGCGCAACGTGGACACATCCAATTTTTTGAAAGCAAACAGAAGTGTTTTTTGCAAAGTGCCTACCTGTAGATTTTGGCATCTAGCTCAGCCGGCACCTAGGGAAACCTACCAAACCTGTGCATTTCTGAAAACTAGAGACCTAGGGGAATCCATGATGGGGTGACTTGTGGGGCTCGGACCAGGTTCTGTTACCCAGAATCCTTTTCAAATCTCAAAATTTGGCTAAAAAAACACATGTTCCTCACATTTCTGTGGCAGAAAGTTCTGGAATCTGAGAGGAGCCACAAATTTCCTTCCACCCAGCATTCCCCCAAGTCTCCCGATAAAAATGATACCTCACTTGTGTGGGTAGGCCTAGCGCCCGCGACAGGAAACGCCCCAAAGCGCAACGTGGACACATCCAATTTTTTTAAAGAAAACAAAGGTGTTTTTTGCAAAGTGCCTACCTGTAGATTTTGGCCTCTAGCTCAGCCGGCACTTAGGGAAACCTACCAAACCTGTGCATTTCTGAAAACTAGAGACCTAGGGGAATCCATGATGGGGTGACTTGTGGGGCTCGGATCAGGTTCTGTTACCCAGAATCCTTTGCAAACCTCAAAATTTGGCTAAAGAAACACATGTTCCTCACATTTCTGTGGCAGAAAGTTCTGGAATCTGAGAGGAGCCACAAATTTCCTTCCACCCAGCGTTCCCCCAAGTCTCCCGATAAAAATGATACCTCACTTGTGTGGGTAGGCCTAGCGCCCGCGACAGGAAACGCCCCAAAGCGCAACGTGGACACATCCAATTTTTTGAAAGAAAACAGAGGTGTTTTTTGCAAAGTGCCTACCTGTAGATTTTGGCGTCTAGCTCAGCCGGCACCTAGGGAAATCTCCCAAACCTGTGCATTTCTGAAAAGTAGAGACCTAGGGGAATCCAAGATGGGGTGACTTGTGGGGCTCGGACCAGGTTCTGTTACCCAGAATCCTTTGCAAACCTCAAAATTTGGCTAAAAAAACACATGTTCCTCACATTTCTGTGGGAGAAAGTTCTGGAATCTGAGAGCAGCCACAAATTTCCTTCCACCCAGCGTTCCCCCAAGTCTCCCGATAAAAATGATACCTCACTTGTGTGGGTAGGCCTAGCGCCCGCGACAGGAAACGCCCCAAAGCGCAACGTGGACACATCCAATTTTTTTAAAGAAAACAGAGGTGTTTTTTGCAAAGTGCCTACCTGTAGATTTTGGCATCTAGCTCAGCCGGCACCTAGGGAAACCTACCAAACCTGTGCATTTCTGAAAACTAGAGACCTAGGGGAATCCAAGATGGGGTGACCTGTGGGGCTCGGACCAGGTTCTGTTACCCAGAATCCTTTGCAAACCTCAAAATCTGGATAAAAAAACACATGTTCCTCACATTTCTGTGGCAGAAAGTTCTGGAATCTGAGAGGAGCCACAAATTTCCTCCCACCCAGCGTTCCCCCAAGTCTCCCGATAAAAATGATACCTCACTTGTGTGGGTAGGCCTAGCGCCCGCGACAGGAAACGCCCCAAAGCACAACGTGGACAAATCCAATTTTTTGAAAGAAAATAGAGGTGATTTTTGCGAAGTGCCTACCTGTAGATTTTGGCCTCTAGCTCAGCCGGCACCTAGGGAAACCTACCAAACCTGTGCATTTCTGAAAATTACAGACCTAGGGGAATCCAAGATGGGGGGACTTGTGGGGCTCGGACCAGGTTCTGTTACCCAGAATCCTTTGCAAACCTCAAAATGTGGCTAAAAAAACACATATTCCTCACATTTCTGTGGCAGAAAGTTCTGGAATCTGAGAGGAGCCACAAATTTCCTTCCACCCAGCGTTCCCCCAAGTCTCCCGATAAAAATGATACCTCACTTGTGTGGGTAGGCCTAGCGCCCGCGACAGGAAACGCCCCAAAGTGCATCGTGGACACATCCAATTTTTTTAAAGAAAACAGAGGTGTTTTTTGCAGAAGTGCCTACCTGTAGATTTGGCCTCTAGCTCAGCCGGCACCTAGGGAAACCTACCAAACCTGTGCATTTCTGAAAACTAGAGACCTAGGGGAATCCATGATGGGGTGACTTGTGGGGCTCGGACCAGGTTCTGTTACACAGAAGCCTTTTCAAATCTCAAAATTTGGCTAAAAAAACACATGTTCCTCACATTTCTGTGGCAGAAAGTTCTGGAATCTGAGAGGAGCCACAAATTTCCTGCCACCCAGCGTTCCCCCAAGTCTCCCGATAAAAATGATACCTCACTTGTGTGGGTAGGCCTAGCGCCCGCGACAGGAAATGCCCCAAAGCACAACGTGGACACATCCAATTTTTTGAAAGAAAATAGAGGTGATTTTTGCGGAGTGCCTACCTGTAGATTTCGGCCTGTAGCTCAGCCGGCACCTAGGGAAACCTACCAAACCTGTGCATTTCTGAAAACTAGAGACCTAGGGGAATCCAAGATGGGGTGACTTGTGGGGCTCGGACCAGGTTCTGTTACCCAGAATCCTTTGCAAACCTCAAAATTTGGCTAAAAAAACACATGTTCCTCACATTTCTGTGGCAGAAAGTTCTGGAATCTGAGAGGAGCCACAAATTTCCTCCCACCCAGCGTTCCCCCAAGTCTCCCGATAAAAATGATACCTCACTTGTGTGGGTAGGCCTAGCGCCCGCGACAGGAAACGCCCCAAAGCGCAACGTGGACACATCCAATTTTTTTAAAGAAAACAGAGGTGTTTTTTGCAGAAGTGCCTACCTGTAGATTTTGGCCTCTAGCTCAGCCGGCACCTAGGGAAACCTACCAAACCTGTGCATTTCTGAAAACTAGAGACCTAGGGGAATCCATGATGGGGTGACTTGTGGAGCTCGGACCAGGTTCTGTTACCCAGAATCCTTTTCAAATCTCAAAATTTGGCTAAAAAAACACATGTTCCTCACATTTCTGTGGCAGAAAGTTCTGGAATCTGAGAGGAGCCACAAATTTCCTTCCACCCAGCATTCCCCCAAGTCTCCCAATAAAAATGATACCTCACTTGTGTGGGTAGGCCTAGCGCCCGCGACAGGAAACGCCCCAAAGCGCAACGTGGACACATCCAATTTTTTGAAAGAAAACAAAGGTGTTTTTTGCAAAGTGCCTACCTGTAGATTTTGGCCTCTAGCTCAGCCGGCACTTAGGGAAACCTACCAAACCTGTGCATTTCTGAAAACTAGAGACCTAGGTGAATCCATGATGGGTTGACTTGTGGGGCTCGGACCAGGTTCTGTTACCCAGAATCCTTTGCAAACCTCAAAATTTGGCTAAAAAAACACATGTTCCTCACATTTCTGTGGCAGAAAGTTCTGGAATCTGAGAGGAGCCACAAATTTCCTTCCACCCAGCGTTCCCCCAAGTCTCCCGATAAAAATGATACCTCACTTGTGTGGGTAGGCATAGCGCCCGCGACAGGAAATGCCCCAAAGCGCAACGTGGACACATCCAATTTTTTGAAAGAAAACAGAGGTGTTTTTTGCAAAGTGCCTACCTGTAGATTTTGGCGTCTAGCTCAGCCGGCACCTAGGGAAACCTACCAGACCTGTGCATTTCTGAAAACTAGAGACCTAGGGGAATCCAAGATGGGGTGACTTGTGGGGCTCGGACCAGGTTCTGTTACCCAGAATCCTTTGCAAACCTCAATATTTGGCTAAAAAAACACATGTTCCTCACATTTCTGTGGCAGAAAGTTCTGGAATCTGAGAGGAGCCACAAATTTCCTTCCACCCAGCATTCCCCCAAGTCTCCCGATAAAAATGATACCTCACTTGTGTGGGTAGGCCTAGCGCCCGCGACAGGAAACGCCCCAAAGCGCAACGTGGACACATCCAATTTTTTGAAAGAAAATAGAGGTGATTTTTGCAAAGTGCCTACCTGTAGATTTTGGCCTCTAGCTCAGCCGGCACCTAGGGAAACCTACCAAACCTGTGCATTTCTGAAAACTAAAGACCTAGGGGAATCCAAGATGGGGTGACTTGTGGGGCTCGGACCAGGTTCTGTTACCCATAATCCTTTGCAAACCTCAAAATTTGGCTAAAAAAACACATGTTCCTCACATTTCTGTGGCAGAAAGTTCTGGAATCTGAGAGGAGCCACAAATTTCCTTCCACCCAGCGTTCCCCCAAGTCTCCCGATAAAAATGATACCTCACTTGTGTGGGTAGGCCTAGCGCCCGCGACAGGAAACGCCCCAAAGCGCATCGTGGACACATCCAATTTTTTTAAAGAAAACAGAGGTGTTTTTTGCAGAAGTGCCTACCTGTAGATTTGGCCTCTAGCTCAGCCGGCACCTAGGGAAACCTACCAGACCTGTGCATTTCTGAAAACTAGAGACCTAGGGGAATCCAAGATGGGGTGACTTGTGGGGCTCGGACCAGGTTCTGTTACCCAGAATCCTTTGCAAACCTCAAAATCTGGCTAAAAAAACACATGTTCCTCACATTTCTGTGGCAGAAAGTTCTGGAATCTGAGAGGAGCCACAAATTTCCTCCCACCCAGCGTTCCCCCAAGTCTCCCGATAAAAATGATACCTCACTTGTGTGGGTAGGCCTAGCGCCCGCGACAGGAAACACCCAAAAGCACAACGTGGACAAATCCAATTTTTTGAAAGAAAATAGAGGTGATTTTTGCGAAGTGCCTACCTGTAGATTTTGGCCTCTAGCTCAGCCGGCACCTAGGGAAACCTACCAAACCTGTGCATTTCTGAAAACTAGAGACCTAGGGGAATCCAAGATGGGGTGACTTGTGGGGCTCGGACCAGGTTCTGTTAACCAGAATCCTTTGCAAACCTCAAAATTTGGCTAAAAAAACACATGTTCCTCACATTTCTGTGGCAGAAAGTTCTGGAATCTGAGAGGAGCCACAAATTTCCTGCCACCCAGCGTTCCCCCAAGTCTCCCGATAAAAATGATACCTCACTTGTGTGGGTAGGCCTAGCGCCCGCGACAGGAAACGCCCCAAAGCACAACGTGGACACATCCAATTTTTTTAAAGAAAATAGAGGTGATTTTTGCGAAGTGCCTACCTGTAGATTTCGGCCTGTAGCTCAGCCGGCACCTAGGGAAACCTACCAAACCTGTGCATTTCTGAAAACTAGAGACCTAGGGGAATCCAAGATGGGGTGACTTGTGGGGCTCGGACCAGGTTCTGTTACCCAGAATCCTTTGCAAACCTCAAAATTTGGCTAAAAAAACACATGTTCCTCACATTTCTGTGGCAGAAAGTTCTGGAATCTGAGAGGAGCCACAAATTTCCTTCCACCCAGCGTTCCCCCAAGTCTCCCGATAAAAATGATACCTCACTTGTGTGGGTAGGCCTAGCGCCCGCGACAGGAAACGCCCCAAAGCGCAACGTGGACACATCCAATTTTTTGAAAGAAAACAGAGGTGTTTTTTGCAAAGTGCCTACCTGTAGATTTTGGCGTCTAGCTCAGCCGGCACCTAGGGAAACCTACCAAACCTGTGCATTTCTGAAAACTAGAGACCTAGGGGAATCCAAGATGGGGTGACTTGTGGGGCTCGGACCAGGTTCTGTTACCCAGAATCCTTTGCAAACCTCAAAATGTGGCTAAAAAAACACATGTTCCTCACATTTCTGTGGGAGAAAGTTCTGGAATCTGAGAGCAGCCACAAATTTCCTTCCACCCAGCGTTCCCCCAAGTCTCCCGATAAAAATGATACCTCACTTGTGTGGGTAGGCCTAGCGCCCGCAACAGGAAACGCCCCAAAGCGCAACGTGGACACATCCAATTTTTTGAAAGAAAACAGAGGTGTTTTTTGCAAAGTGCCTACCTGTAGATTTTGGCATCTAGCTCAGCCGGCACCTAGGGAAACCTACCAAACCTGTGCATTTCTGAAAACTAGAGACCTAGGGGAATCCAAGATGGGGTGACCTGTGGGGCTCGGACCAGGTTCTGTTACCCAGAATCCTTTGCAAACCTCAAAATCTGGCTAAAAAAACACATGTTCCTCACATTTCTGTGGCAGAAAGTTCTGGAATCTGAGAGGAGCCACAAATTTCCTCCCACCCAGCGTTCCCCCAAGTCTCCCGATAAAAATGATACCTCACTTGTGTGGGTAGGCCTAGCGCCCGCGACAGGAAACGCCCCAAAGCACAACGTGGACAAATCCAATTTTTTGAAAGAAAATAGAGGTGATTTTTGCGAAGTGCCTACCTGTAGATTTTGGCCTCTAGCTCAGCCGGCACCTAGGGAAACCTACCAAACCTGTGCATTTCTGAAAACTAGAGACCTAGGGGAATCCAAGATGGGGTGACTTGTGGGGCTCGGACCAGGTTCTGTTAACCAGAATCCTTTGCAAACCTCAAAATTTGGCTAAAAAAACACATGTTCCTCACATTTCTGTGGCAGAAAGTTCTGGAATCTGAGAGGAGCCACAAATTTCCTGCCACCCAGCGTTCCCCCAAGTCTCCCGATAAAAATGATACCTCACTTGTGTGGGTAGGCCTAGCGCCCGCGACAGGAAACGCCCCAAAGCACAACGTGGACACATCCAATTGTTTTAAAGAAAATAGAGGTGATTTTTGCGAAGTGCCTACCTGTAGATTTCGGCCTGTAGCTCAGCCGGCACCTAGGGAAACCTACCAAACCTGTGCATTTCTGAAAACTAGAGACCTAGGGGAATCCAAGATGGGGTGACTTGTGGGGCTCGGACCAGGTTCTGTTACCCAGAATCCTTTGCAAACCTCAAAATTTGGCTAAAAAAACACATGTTCCTCACATTTCTGTGGCAGAAAGTTCTGGAATCTGAGAGGAGCCACAAATTTCCTTCCACCCAGCGTTCCCCCAAGTCTCCCGATAAAAATGATACCTCACTTGTGTGGGTAGGCCTAGCGCCCGCGACAGGAAACGCCCCAAAGCGCAACGTGGACCATCCAATTTTTTGAAAGAAAATAGAGGTGATTTTTGCGAAGTGCCTACCTGTAGATTTCGGCCTCTAGCTCAGCCGGCACCTAGGGAAACCTACCAAACCTGTGCATTTCTGAAAATTACAGACCTAGGGGAATCCAAGATGGGGGGACTTGTGGGGCTCGGACCAGGTTCTGTTACCCAGAATCCTTTGCAAACCTAAAAATTTGGCTAAAAAAACACATGTTCCTCACATTTCTGTGGCAGAAAGTTCTGGAATCTGAGAGGAGCCACAAATTTCCTTCCACCCAGCGTTCCCACAAGTCTCCCAATGAAAATTATACCTCACTTGTGTGGGTAGGCCTAGCGCCCTCGACAGGAAACACCCCAAAGCGCAACGTGGACACATCCAATTTTTTGAAAGAAAACAGAGGTGTTTTTTGCAAAGTGCCTAACTGTAGATTTTGGCGTCTAGCTCAGCCGGCACCTAGGGAAACCTACCAAACCTGTGCATTTCTAAAAACTAGAGACCTAGGGGAATCCAAGATGGGGTGACCTGTGGGGCTCGGACCAGGTTCTGTTACCCACAATCCTTTGCAAACCTCAAAATTTGGCTAAAAAAACACATGTTCCTCACATTTCTGTGGCAGAAAGTTCTGGAATCTGAGAGGAGCCACAAATTTCCTCCCACCCAGCGTTCCCCCAAGTCTCCCGATAAAAATGATACCTCACTTGTGTGGGTCGGCCTAGCGCCCGCGACAGGAAACGCCCCAAAGCACAACGTGGACACATCCAATTTTTTGAAAGAAAATAGAGGTGATTTTTGCGAAGTGCCTACCTGTAGATTTTGGCCTCTAGCTCAGCCGGCACCTAGGGAAACCTACCAAACCTGTGCATTTCTGAAAACTAGAGACCTAGGGGAATCCAAGATGGGGTGACTTGTGGGGCTCGGACCAGGTTCTGTTAACCAGAATCCTTTGCAAACCTCAAAATTTGGCTAAAAAAACACATGTTCCTCATATTTCTGTGGCAGAAAGTTCTGGAATCTGAGAGGAGCCACAAATTTCCTTCCACCCAGCGTTCCCCCAAGTCTCCCGATAAAAATGATACCTCACTTGTGTGGGTAGGCCTAGCGCCCGCGACAGGAAACGCCCCAAAGCGCAACGTGGACACATCCAATTTTTTGAAAGAAAACAGAGGTGTTTTTTGCAAAGTGCCTACCTGTAGATTTTGGCCTCTAGCTCAGCCGGCACTTAGGGAAACCCACCAAACCTGTGCATTTCTGAAAACTAGAGACCTAGGGGAATCCATGATGGGGTGACTTGTGGGGCTCGGAACTGGTTCTGTTACCGAGAATCCTTTTCAAATCTCAAAATTTGGCTAAAAAAACACATGTTCCTCACATTTCTGTGGCAGAAAGTTCTGGAATCTGAGAGGAGCCACAAATTTCCTTCCACCCAGCATTCCCCCAAGTCTCCCGATAAAAATGATACCTCACTTGTGTGGGTAGGCCTAGCGCCCGCGACAGCCCCAAAGCGCAACGTGGACACATCCAATTTTTTGAAAGAAAATAAAGGTGAATTTTGCGAAGTGCCTACCTGTAGATTTTGGCCTCTAGCTCAGCCGGCACCTAGGGAAACCTACCAAACCTGTGCATTTCTGAAAACTAGAGACCTAGGGGAATCCAAGATGGGGTGACTTGTGGGGCTCGGACCAGGTTCTGTTACCCAGAATCCTTTGCAAACCTCAAAACTTGGCTAAAAAAACACATGTTCCTCACATTTCTGTGGCAGAAAGTTCTGGAATCTGAGAGGAGCCACAAATTTCCTTCCACCCAGCGTTCCCCCAAGTCTCCCGATAAAAATGATACCTCACTTGTGTGGGTAGGCCTAGCGCCCGCGACAGGAAACGCCCCAAAGCGCAACGTGGACACATCCAATTTTTTTGAAAGAAAACAGAGGTGTTTTTTGCAAAGTGCCTACCTGTAGATTTTGGCGTCTAGCTCAGCCGGCACCTAGGGAAACCTACCAAACCTGTGCATTTCTGAAAACTAGAGACCTAGGGGAATCCAAGATGGGGTGACTTGTGGGGCTCGGACCAGGTTCTGTTACCCAGAATCCTTTGCAAACCTCAAAATTTGGCTAAAAAAACACATGTTCCTCACATTTCTGTGGCAGAAAGTTCTGGAATCTGAGAGGAGCCACAAATTTCATTCCACCCAGCGTTCCCCCAAGTCTCCCGATAAAAATGATACCTCACTTGTGTGGGTAGGCCTAGCGCCCGCGACAGGAAACGCCCCAAAGCGCAACGTGGACACATCCAATTTTTTTAAAGCAAACAGAAGTGTTTTTTGCAAAGTGCCTACCTGTAGATTTTGGCATCTAGCTCAGCCGGCACCTAGGGAAACCTACCAAACCTGTGCATTTCTGAAAACTAGAGACCTAGGGGAATCCAAGATGGGGTGACTTGTGGGGCTCGGACCAGGTTCTGTTAACCAGAATCCTTTGCAAACCTCAAAATTTGGCTAAAAAAACACATGTTCCTCATATTTCTGTGGCAGAAAGTTCTGGAATCTGAGAGGAGCCACAAATTTCCTTCCACCCAGCGTTCCCCCAATTCTCCCGATTAAAAATGATACCTCACTTGTGTGGGTAGGCCTAGCGCCCGCGACAGGAAACGCCCCAAAGCGCATCGTGGACACATCCAATTTTTTGAAACAAAACAGAGGTGTTTTTTGCAAAGTGCCTACCTGTAGATTTTGGCCTCTAGCTCAGCCGGCACTTAGGGAAACCCACCAAACCTGTGCATTTCTGAAAACTAGAGACCTAGGGGAATCCATGATGGGGTGACTTGTGGGGCTCGGAACTGGTTCTGTTACCCAGAATCCTTTTCAAATCTCAAAATTTGGCTAAAAAAACACATGTTCCTCACATTTCTGTGGCAGAAAGTTCTGGAATCTGAGAGGAGCCACAAATTTCCTTCCACCCAGCATTCCCCCAAGTCTCCCAATAAAAATGATACCTCACTTGTGTGGGTAGGCCTAGCGCCCGCGACAGGAAACGCCCCAAAGCGCAACGTGGACACATCCAATTTTTTTAAAGAAAACAGAGGTGTTTTTTGCAGAAGTGCCTACCTGTAGATTTTGGCCTCTAGCTCAGCCGGCACCTAGGGAAACCTACCAAACCTGTGCATTTCTGAAAACTAGAGACCTAGGGGAATCCATGATGGGGTGACTTGTGGAGCTCGGACCAGGTTCTGTTACCCAGAATCCTTTTCAAATCTCAAAATTTGGCTAAAAAAACACATGTTCCTCACATTTCTGTGGCAGAAAGTTCTGGAATCTGAGAGGAGCCACAAATTTCCTTCCACCCAGCATTCCCCCAAGTCTCCCAATAAAAATGATACCTCACTTGTGTGGGTAGGCCTAGCGCCCGCGACAGGAAACGCCCCAAAGCGCAACGTGGACACATCCAATTTTTTGAAAGAAAACAAAGGTGTTTTTTGCAAAGTGCCTACCTGTAGATTTTGGCCTCTAGCTCAGCCGGCACTTAGGGAAACCTACCAAACCTGTGCATTTCTGAAAACTAGAGACCTAGGTGAATCCATGATGGGTTGACTTGTGGGGCTCGGACCAGGTTCTGTTACCCAGAATCCTTTGCAAACCTCAAAATTTGGCTAAAAAAACACATGTTCCTCACATTTCTGTGGCAGAAAGTTCTGGAATCTGAGAGGAGCCACAAATTTCCTTCCACCCAGCGTTCCCCCAAGTCTCCCGATAAAAATGATACCTCACTTGTGTGGGTAGGCATAGCGCCCGCGACAGGAAATGCCCCAAAGCGCAACGTGGACACATCCAATTTTTTGAAAGAAAACAGAGGTGTTTTTTGCAAAGTGCCTACCTGTAGATTTTGGCGTCTAGCTCAGCCGGCACCTAGGGAAACCTACCAGACCTGTGCATTTCTGAAAACTAGAGACCTAGGGGAATCCAAGATGGGGTGACTTGTGGGGCTCGGACCAGGTTCTGTTACCCAGAATCCTTTGCAAACCTCAATATTTGGCTAAAAAAACACATGTTCCTCACATTTCTGTGGCAGAAAGTTCTGGAATCTGAGAGGAGCCACAAATTTCCTTCCACCCAGCATTCCCCCAAGTCTCCCGATAAAAATGATACCTCACTTGTGTGGGTAGGCCTAGCGCCCGCGACAGGAAACGCCCCAAAGCGCAACGTGGACACATCCAATTTTTTGAAAGAAAATAGAGGTGATTTTTGCAAAGTGCCTACCTGTAGATTTTGGCCTCTAGCTCAGCCGGCACCTAGGGAAACCTACCAAACCTGTGCATTTCTGAAAACTAAAGACCTAGGGGAATCCAAGATGGGGTGACTTGTGGGGCTCGGACCAGGTTCTGTTACCCATAATCCTTTGCAAACCTCAAAATTTGGCTAAAAAAACACATGTTCCTCACATTTCTGTGGCAGAAAGTTCTGGAATCTGAGAGGAGCCACAAATTTCCTTCCACCCAGCGTTCCCCCAAGTCTCCCGATAAAAATGATACCTCACTTGTGTGGGTAGGCCTAGCGCCCGCGACAGGAAACGCCCCAAAGCGCATCGTGGACACATCCAATTTTTTTAAAGAAAACAGAGGTGTTTTTTGCAGAAGTGCCTACCTGTAGATTTGGCCTCTAGCTCAGCCGGCACCTAGGGAAACCTACCAGACCTGTGCATTTCTGAAAACTAGAGACCTAGGGGAATCCAAGATGGGGTGACTTGTGGGGCTCGGACCAGGTTCTGTTACCCAGAATCCTTTGCAAACCTCAAAATCTGGCTAAAAAAACACATGTTCCTCACATTTCTGTGGCAGAAAGTTCTGGAATCTGAGAGGAGCCACAAATTTCCTCCCACCCAGCGTTCCCCCAAGTCTCCCGATAAAAATGATACCTCACTTGTGTGGGTAGGCCTAGCGCCCGCGACAGGAAACACCCAAAAGCACAACGTGGACAAATCCAATTTTTTGAAAGAAAATAGAGGTGATTTTTGCGAAGTGCCTACCTGTAGATTTTGGCCTCTAGCTCAGCCGGCACCTAGGGAAACCTACCAAACCTGTGCATTTCTGAAAACTAGAGACCTAGGGGAATCCAAGATGGGGTGACTTGTGGGGCTCGGACCAGGTTCTGTTAACCAGAATCCTTTGCAAACCTCAAAATTTGGCTAAAAAAACACATGTTCCTCACATTTCTGTGGCAGAAAGTTCTGGAATCTGAGAGGAGCCACAAATTTCCTGCCACCCAGCGTTCCCCCAAGTCTCCCGATAAAAATGATACCTCACTTGTGTGGGTAGGCCTAGCGCCCGCGACAGGAAACGCCCCAAAGCACAACGTGGACACATCCAATTTTTTTAAAGAAAATAGAGGTGATTTTTGCGAAGTGCCTACCTGTAGATTTCGGCCTGTAGCTCAGCCGGCACCTAGGGAAACCTACCAAACCTGTGCATTTCTGAAAACTAGAGACCTAGGGGAATCCAAGATGGGGTGACTTGTGGGGCTCGGACCAGGTTCTGTTACCCAGAATCCTTTGCAAACCTCAAAATTTGGCTAAAAAAACACATGTTCCTCACATTTCTGTGGCAGAAAGTTCTGGAATCTGAGAGGAGCCACAAATTTCCTTCCACCCAGCGTTCCCCCAAGTCTCCCGATAAAAATGATACCTCACTTGTGTGGGTAGGCCTAGCGCCCGCGACAGGAAACGCCCCAAAGCGCAACGTGGACACATCCAATTTTTTGAAAGAAAACAGAGGTGTTTTTTGCAAAGTGCCTACCTGTAGATTTTGGCGTCTAGCTCAGCCGGCACCTAGGGAAACCTACCAAACCTGTGCATTTCTGAAAACTAGAGACCTAGGGGAATCCAAGATGGGGTGACTTGTGGGGCTCGGACCAGGTTCTGTTACCCAGAATCCTTTGCAAACCTCAAAATGTGGCTAAAAAAACACATGTTCCTCACATTTCTGTGGGAGAAAGTTCTGGAATCTGAGAGCAGCCACAAATTTCCTTCCACCCAGCGTTCCCCCAAGTCTCCCGATAAAAATGATACCTCACTTGTGTGGGTAGGCCTAGCGCCCGCAACAGGAAACGCCCCAAAGCGCAACGTGGACACATCCAATTTTTTGAAAGAAAACAGAGGTGTTTTTTGCAAAGTGCCTACCTGTAGATTTTGGCATCTAGCTCAGCCGGCACCTAGGGAAACCTACCAAACCTGTGCATTTCTGAAAACTAGAGACCTAGGGGAATCCAAGATGGGGTGACCTGTGGGGCTCGGACCAGGTTCTGTTACCCAGAATCCTTTGCAAACCTCAAAATCTGGCTAAAAAAACACATGTTCCTCACA
Source organism: Pleurodeles waltl (assembly GCF_031143425.1). NCBI lineage: Eukaryota > Metazoa > Chordata > Amphibia > Caudata > Salamandridae > Pleurodeles > Pleurodeles waltl. The sequence continues at coordinate 154,779,965 of NC_090437.1, forward strand.
TTTCTGTGGCAGAAAGTTCTGGAATCTGAGAGGAGCCACAAATTTCCTCCCACCCAGCGTTCCCCCAAGTCTCCCGATAAAAATGATACCTCACTTGTGTGGGTAGGCCTAGCGCCCGCGACAGGAAACGCCCCAAAGCACAACGTGGACAAATCCAATTTTTTGAAAGAAAATAGAGGTGATTTTTGCGAAGTGCCTACCTGTAGATTTTGGCCTCTAGCTCAGCCGGCACCTAGGGAAACCTACCAAACCTGTGCATTTCTGAAAACTAGAGACCTAGGGGAATCCAAGATGGGGTGACTTGTGGGGCTCGGACCAGGTTCTGTTAACCAGAATCCTTTGCAAACCTCAAAATTTGGCTAAAAAAACACATGTTCCTCACATTTCTGTGGCAGAAAGTTCTGGAATCTGAGAGGAGCCACAAATTTCCTGCCACCCAGCGTTCCCCCAAGTCTCCCGATAAAAATGATACCTCACTTGTGTGGGTAGGCCTAGCGCCCGCGACAGGAAACGCCCCAAAGCACAACGTGGACACATCCAATTGTTTTAAAGAAAATAGAGGTGATTTTTGCGAAGTGCCTACCTGTAGATTTCGGCCTGTAGCTCAGCCGGCACCTAGGGAAACCTACCAAACCTGTGCATTTCTGAAAACTAGAGACCTAGGGGAATCCAAGATGGGGTGACTTGTGGGGCTCGGACCAGGTTCTGTTACCCAGAATCCTTTGCAAACCTCAAAATTTGGCTAAAAAAACACATGTTCCTCACATTTCTGTGGCAGAAAGTTCTGGAATCTGAGAGGAGCCACAAATTTCCTTCCACCCAGCGTTCCCCCAAGTCTCCCGATAAAAATGATACCTCACTTGTGTGGGTAGGCCTAGCGCCCGCGACAGGAAACGCCCCAAAGCGCAACGTGGACCATCCAATTTTTTGAAAGAAAATAGAGGTGATTTTTGCGAAGTGCCTACCTGTAGATTTCGGCCTCTAGCTCAGCCGGCACCTAGGGAAACCTACCAAACCTGTGCATTTCTGAAAATTACAGACCTAGGGGAATCCAAGATGGGGGGACTTGTGGGGCTCGGACCAGGTTCTGTTACCCAGAATCCTTTGCAAACCTAAAAATTTGGCTAAAAAAACACATGTTCCTCACATTTCTGTGGCAGAAAGTTCTGGAATCTGAGAGGAGCCACAAATTTCCTTCCACCCAGCGTTCCCACAAGTCTCCCAATGAAAATTATACCTCACTTGTGTGGGTAGGCCTAGCGCCCTCGACAGGAAACACCCCAAAGCGCAACGTGGACACATCCAATTTTTTGAAAGAAAACAGAGGTGTTTTTTGCAAAGTGCCTAACTGTAGATTTTGGCGTCTAGCTCAGCCGGCACCTAGGGAAACCTACCAAACCTGTGCATTTCTAAAAACTAGAGACCTAGGGGAATCCAAGATGGGGTGACCTGTGGGGCTCGGACCAGGTTCTGTTACCCACAATCCTTTGCAAACCTCAAAATTTGGCTAAAAAAACACATGTTCCTCACATTTCTGTGGCAGAAAGTTCTGGAATCTGAGAGGAGCCACAAATTTCCTCCCACCCAGCGTTCCCCCAAGTCTCCCGATAAAAATGATACCTCACTTGTGTGGGTCGGCCTAGCGCCCGCGACAGGAAACGCCCCAAAGCACAACGTGGACACATCCAATTTTTTGAAAGAAAATAGAGGTGATTTTTGCGAAGTGCCTACCTGTAGATTTTGGCCTCTAGCTCAGCCGGCACCTAGGGAAACCTACCAAACCTGTGCATTTCTGAAAACTAGAGACCTAGGGGAATCCAAGATGGGGTGACTTGTGGGGCTCGGACCAGGTTCTGTTAACCAGAATCCTTTGCAAACCTCAAAATTTGGCTAAAAAAACACATGTTCCTCATATTTCTGTGGCAGAAAGTTCTGGAATCTGAGAGGAGCCACAAATTTCCTTCCACCCAGCGTTCCCCCAAGTCTCCCGATAAAAATGATACCTCACTTGTGTGGGTAGGCCTAGCGCCCGCGACAGGAAACGCCCCAAAGCGCAACGTGGACACATCCAATTTTTTTAAAGAAAACAGAGGTGTTTTTTGCAAAGTGCCTACCTGTAGATTTTGGCCTCTAGCTCAGCCGGCACTTAGGGAAACCCACCAAACCTGTGCATTTCTGAAAACTAGAGACCTAGGGGAATCCATGATGGGGTGACTTGTGGGGCTCGGAACTGGTTCTGTTACCGAGAATCCTTTTCAAATCTCAAAATTTGGCTAAAAAAACACATGTTCCTCACATTTCTGTGGCAGAAAGTTCTGGAATCTGAGAGGAGCCACAAATTTCCTTCCACCCAGCATTCCCCCAAGTCTCCCGATAAAAATGATACCTCACTTGTGTGGGTAGGCCTAGCGCCCGCGACAGCCCCAAAGCGCAACGTGGACACATCCAATTTTTTGAAAGAAAATAAAGGTGAATTTTGCGAAGTGCCTACCTGTAGATTTTGGCCTCTAGCTCAGCCGGCACCTAGGGAAACCTACCAAACCTGTGCATTTCTGAAAACTAGAGACCTAGGGGAATCCAAGATGGGGTGACTTGTGGGGCTCGGACCAGGTTCTGTTACCCAGAATCCTTTGCAAACCTCAAAACTTGGCTAAAAAAACACATGTTCCTCACATTTCTGTGGCAGAAAGTTCTGGAATCTGAGAGGAGCCACAAATTTCCTTCCACCCAGCGTTCCCCCAAGTCTCCCGATAAAAATGATACCTCACTTGTGTGGGTAGGCCTAGCGCCCGCGACAGGAAACGCCCCAAAGCGCAACGTGGACACATCCAATTTTTTTGAAAGAAAACAGAGGTGTTTTTTGCAAAGTGCCTACCTGTAGATTTTGGCGTCTAGCTCAGCCGGCACCTAGGGAAACCTACCAAACCTGTGCATTTCTGAAAACTAGAGACCTAGGGGAATCCAAGATGGGGTGACTTGTGGGGCTCGGACCAGGTTCTGTTACCCAGAATCCTTTGCAAACCTCAAAATTTGGCTAAAAAAACACATGTTCCTCACATTTCTGTGGCAGAAAGTTCTGGAATCTGAGAGGAGCCACAAATTTCATTCCACCCAGCGTTCCCCCAAGTCTCCCGATAAAAATGATACCTCACTTGTGTGGGTAGGCCTAGCGCCCGCGACAGGAAACGCCCCAAAGCGCAACGTGGACACATCCAATTTTTTTAAAGCAAACAGAAGTGTTTTTTGCAAAGTGCCTACCTGTAGATTTTGGCATCTAGCTCAGCCGGCACCTAGGGAAACCTACCAAACCTGTGCATTTCTGAAAACTAGAGACCTAGGGGAATCCAAGATGGGGTGACTTGTGGGGCTCGGACCAGGTTCTGTTAACCAGAATCCTTTGCAAACCTCAAAATTTGGCTAAAAAAACACATGTTCCTCATATTTCTGTGGCAGAAAGTTCTGGAATCTGAGAGGAGCCACAAATTTCCTTCCACCCAGCGTTCCCCCAATTCTCCCGATTAAAAATGATACCTCACTTGTGTGGGTAGGCCTAGCGCCCGCGACAGGAAACGCCCCAAAGCGCAACGTGGACACATCCAATTTTTTGAAACAAAACAGAGGTGTTTTTTGCAAAGTGCCTACCTGTAGATTTTGGCCTCTAGCTCAGCCGGCACTTAGGGAAACCCACCAAACCTGTGCATTTCTGAAAACTAGAGACCTAGGGGAATCCATGATGGGGTGACTTGTGGGGCTCGGAACTGGTTCTGTTACCCAGAATCCTTTTCAAATCTCAAAATTTGGCTAAAAAAACACATGTTCCTCATATTTCTGTGGCAGAAAGTTCTGGAATCTGAGAGGAGCCACAAATTTCCTTCCACCCAGCATTCCCTCAAGTCTCCCGATAAAAATGATACCTCACTTGTGTGGGTAGGCCTAGCGCCCGCAACAGGAAACGCCCCAAAGCGCAACGTGGACACATCCAATTTTTTGAAAGAAAATAAAGGTGAATTTTGCGAAGTGCCTACCTGTAGATTTTGGCCTCTAGCTCAGCCGGCACCTAGGGAAACCTACCAAACCTGTGCATTTCTGAAAACTAGAGACCTAGGGGAATCCAAGATGGGGTGACTTGTGGGGCTCGGACCAGGTTCTGTTACCCAGAATCCTTTGCAAACCTCAAAACTTGGCTAAAAAAACACATGTTCCTCACATTTCTGTGGCAGAAAGTTCTGGAATCTGAGAGGAGCCACAAATTTCCTTCCACCCAGCGTTCCCCCAAGTCTCCCGATAAAAATGATACCTCACTTGTGTGGGTAGGCCTAGCGCCCGCGACAGGAAACGCCCCAAAGCGCAACGTGGACACATCCAATTTTTTTGAAAGAAAACAGAGGTGTTTTTTGCAAAGTGCCTACCTGTAGATTTTGGCGTCTAGCTCAGCCGGCACCTAGGGAAACCTACCAAACCTGTGCATTTCTGAAAACTAGAGACCTAGGGGAATCCAAGATGGGGTGACTTGTGGGGCTCGGACCAGGTTCTGTTACCCAGAATCCTTTGCAAACCTCAAAATTTGGCTAAAAAAACACATGTTCCTCATATTTCTGTGGCAGAAAGTTCTGGAATCTGAGAGGAGCCACAAATTTCATTCCACCCAGCGTTCCCCCAAGTCTCCCGATAAAAATGATACCTCACTTGTGTGGGTAGGCCTAGCGCCCGCGACAGGAAACGCCCCAAAGCGCAACGTGGACACATCCAATTTTTTTAAAGCAAACAGAAGTGTTTTTTGCAAAGTGCCTACCTGTAGATTTTGGCATCTAGCTCAGCCGGCACCTAGGGAAACCTACCAAACCTGTGCATTTCTGAAAACTAGAGACCTAGGGGAATCCATGATGGGGTGACTTGTGGGGCTCGGACCAGGTTCTGTTACCCAGAATCCTTTTCAAATCTCAAAATTTGGCTAAAAAAACACATGTTCCTCACATTTCTGTGGCAGAAAGTTCTGGAATCTGAGAGGAGCCACAAATTTCCTTCCACCCAGCATTCCCCCAAGTCTCCCGATAAAAATGATACCTCACTTGTGTGGGTAGGCCTAGCGCCCGCGACAGGAAACGCCCCAAAGCGCAACGTGGACACATCCAATTTTTTTAAAGAAAACAAAGGTGTTTTTTGCAAAGTGCCTACCTGTAGATTTTGGCCTCTAGCTCAGCCGGCACTTAGGGAAACCTACCAAACCTGTGCATTTCTGAAAACTAGAGACCTAGGGGAATCCATGATGGGGTGACTTGTGGGGCTCGGATCAGGTTCTGTTACCCAGAATCCTTTGCAAACCTCAAAATTTGGCTAAAGAAACACATGTTCCTCACATTTCTGTGGCAGAAAGTTCTGGAATCTGAGAGGAGCCACAAATTTCCTTCCACCCAGCGTTCCCCCAAGTCTCCCGATAAAAATGATACCTCACTTGTGTGGGTAGGCCTAGCGCCCGCGACAGGAAACGCCCCAAAGTGCAACGTGGACACATCCAATTTTTTGAAAGAAAACAGAGGTGTTTTTTGCAAAGTGCCTACCTGTAGATTTTGGCGTCTAGCTCAGCCGGCACCTAGGGAAATCTCCCAAACCTGTGCATTTCTGAAAACTAGAGACCTAGGGGAATCCAAGATGGGGTGACTTGTGGGGCTCGGACCAGGTTCTGTTACCCAGAATCCTTTGCAAACCTCAAAATTTGGCTAAAAAAACACATGTTCCTCACATTTCTGTGGGAGAAAGTTCTGGAATCTGAGAGCAGCCACAAATTTCCTTCCACCCAGCGTTCCCCCAAGTCTCCCGATAAAAATGATACCTCACTTGTGTGGGTAGGCCTAGCGCCCGCGACAGGAAACGCCCCAAAGCGCAACGTGGACACATCCAATTTTTTTGAAAGAAAACAGAGGTGTTTTTTGCAAAGTGCCTACCTGTAGATTTTGGCGTCTAGCTCAGCCGGCACCTAGGGAAACCTACCAAACCTGTGCATTTCTGAAAACTAGAGACCTAGGGGAATCCAAGATGGGGTGACTTGTGGGGCTCGGACCAGGTTCTGTTACCCAGAATCCTTTGCAAACCTCAAAATTTGGCTAAAAAAACACATGTTCCTCACATTTCTGTGGCAGAAAGTTCTGGAATCTGAGAGGAGCCACAAATTTCATTCCACCCAGCGTTCCCCCAAGTCTCCCGATAAAAATGATACCTCACTTGTGTGGGTAGGCCTAGCGCCCGCGACAGGAAACGCCCCAAAGCGCAACGTGGACACATCCAATTTTTTTAAAGCAAACAGAGGTGTTTTTTGCAAAGTGCCTACCTGTAGATTTTGGCATCTAGCTCAGCCGGCACCTAGGGAAACCTACCAAACCTGTGCATTTCTGAAAACTAGAGACCTAGGGGAATCCAAGATGGGGTGACTTGTGGGGCTCGGACCAGGTTCTGTTAACCAGAATCCTTTGCAAACCTCAAAATTTGGCTAAAAAAACACATGTTCCTCATATTTCTGTGGCAGAAAGTTCTGGAATCTGAGAGGAGCCACAAATTTCCTTCCACCCAGCGTTCCCCCAAGTCTCCCGATTAAAAATGATACCTCACTTGTGTGGGTAGGCCTAGCGCCCGCGACAGGAAACGCCCCAAAGCGCAACGTGGACACATCCAATTTTTTGAAACAAAACAGAGGTGTTTTTTGCAAAGTGCCTACCTGTAGATTTTGGCCTCTAGCTCAGCCGGCACTTAGGGAAACCCACCAAACCTGTGCATTTCTGAAAACTAGAGACCTAGGGGAATCCATGATGGGGTGACTTGTGGGGCTCGGAACTGGTTCTGTTACCCAGAATCCTTTTCAAATCTCAAAATTTGGCTAAAAAAACACATGTTCCTCATATTTCTGTGGCAGAAAGTTCTGGAATCTGAGAGGAGCCACAAATTTCCTTCCACCCAGCATTCCCTCAAGTCTCCCGATAAAAATGATACCTCACTTGTGTGGGTAGGCCTAGCGCCCGCGACAGGAAACGCCCCAAAGCGCAACGTGGACACATCCAATTTTTTGAAAGAAAATAAAGGTGAATTTTGCGAAGTGCCTACCTGTAGATTTTGGCCTCTAGCTCAGCCGGCACCTAGGGAAACCTACCAAACCTGTGCATTTCTGAAAACTAGAGACCTAGGGGAATCCAAGATGGGGTGACTTGTGGGGCTCGGACCAGGTTCTGTTACCCAGAATCCTTTGCAAACCTCAAAACTTGGCTAAAAAAACACATGTTCCTCACATTTCTGTGGCAGAAAGTTCTGGAATCTGAGAGGAGCCACAAATTTCCTTCCACCCAGCGTTCCCCCAAGTCTCCCGATAAAAATGATACCTCACTTGTGTGGGTAGGCCTAGCGCCCGCGACAGGAAACGCCCCAAAGCGCAACGTGGACACATCCAATTTTTTTGAAAGAAAACAGAGGTGTTTTTTGCAAAGTGCCTACCTGTAGATTTTGGCGTCTAGCTCAGCCGGCACCTAGGGAAACCTACCAAACCTGTGCATTTCTGAAAACTAGAGACCTAGGGGAATCCAAGATGGGGTGACTTGTGGGGCTCGGACCAGGTTCTGTTACCCAGAATCCTTTGCAAACCTCAAAATTTGGCTAAAAAAACACATGTTCCTCATATTTCTGTGGCAGAAAGTTCTGGAATCTGAGAGGAGCCACAAATTTCATTCCACCCAGCGTTCCCCCAAGTCTCCCGATAAAAATGATACCTCACTTGTGTGGGTAGGCCTAGCGCCCGCGACAGGAAACGCCCCAAAGCGCAACGTGGACACATCCAATTTTTTTAAAGCAAACAGAAGTGTTTTTTGCAAAGTGCCTACCTGTAGATTTTGGCATCTAGCTCAGCCGGCACCTAGGGAAACCTACCAAACCTGTGCATTTCTGAAAACTAGAGACCTAGGGGAATCCATGATGGGGTGACTTGTGGGGCTCGGACCAGGTTCTGTTACCCAGAATCCTTTTCAAATCTCAAAATTTGGCTAAAAAAACACATGTTCCTCACATTTCTGTGGCAGAAAGTTCTGGAATCTGAGAGGAGCCACAAATTTCCTTCCACCCAGCATTCCCCCAAGTCTCCCGATAAAAATGATACCTCACTTGTGTGGGTAGGCCTAGCGCCCGCGACAGGAAACGCCCCAAAGCGCAACGTGGACACATCCAATTTTTTTAAAGAAAACAAAGGTGTTTTTTGCAAAGTGCCTACCTGTAGATTTTGGCCTCTAGCTCAGCCGGCACTTAGGGAAACCTACCAAACCTGTGCATTTCTGAAAACTAGAGACCTAGGGGAATCCATGATGGGGTGACTTGTGGGGCTCGGATCAGGTTCTGTTACCCAGAATCCTTTGCAAACCTCAAAATTTGGCTAAAGAAACACATGTTCCTCACATTTCTGTGGCAGAAAGTTCTGGAATCTGAGAGGAGCCACAAATTTCCTTCCACCCAGCGTTCCCCCAAGTCTCCCGATAAAAATGATACCTCACTTGTGTGGGTAGGCCTAGCGCCCGCGACAGGAAACGCCCCAAAGCGCAACGTGGACACATCCAATTTTTTGAAAGAAAACAGAGGTGTTTTTTGCAAAGTGCCTACCTGTAGATTTTGGCGTCTAGCTCAGCCGGCACCTAGGGAAATCTCCCAAACCTGTGCATTTCTGAAAACTAGAGACCTAGGGGAATCCAAGATGGGGTGACTTGTGGGGCTCGGACCAGGTTCTGTTACCCAGAATCCTTTGCAAACCTCAAAATTTGGCTAAAAAAACACATGTTCCTCACATTTCTGTGGGAGAAAGTTCTGGAATCTGAGAGCAGCCACAAATTTCCTTCCACCCAGCGTTCCCCCAAGTCTCCCGATAAAAATGATACCTCACTTGTGTGGGTAGGCCTAGCGCCCGCGACAGGAAACGCCCCAAAGCGCAACGTGGACACATCCAATTTTTTTAAAGAAAACAGAGGTGTTTTTTGCAAAGTGCCTACCTGTAGATTTTGGCATCTAGCTCAGCCGGCACCTAGGGAAACCTACCAAACCTGTGCATTTCTGAAAACTAGAGACCTAGGGGAATCCAAGATGGGGTGACCTGTGGGGCTCGGACCAGGTTCTGTTACCCAGAATCCTTTGCAAACCTCAAAATCTGGATAAAAAAACACATGTTCCTCACATTTCTGTTGCAGAAAGTTCTGGAATCTGAGAGGAGCCACAAATTTCCTCCCACCCAGCGTTCCCCCAAGTCTCCCGATAAAAATGATACCTCACTTGTGTGGGTAGGCCTAGCGCCCGCGACAGGAAACGCCCCAAAGCACAACGTGGACAAATCCAATTTTTTGAAAGAAAATAGAGGTGATTTTTGCGAAGTGCCTACCTGTAGATTTTGGCCTCTAGCTCAGCCGGCACCTAGGGAAACCTACCAAACCTGTGCATTTCTGAAAATTACAGACCTAGGGGAATCCAAGATGGGGGGACTTGTGGGGCTCGGACCAGGTTCTGTTACCCAGAATCCTTTGCAAACCTAAAAATTTGGCTAAAAAAACACATGTTCCTCACATTTCTGTGGCAGAAAGTTCTGGAATCTGAGAGGAGCCACAAATTTCCTTCCACCCAGCGTTCCCACAAGTCTCCCAATAAAAATTATACCTCACTTGTGTGGGTAGGCCTAGCGCCCTCGACAGGAAACGCACCAAAGCGCAACGTGGACACATCCAATTTTTTGAAAGAAAACAGAGGTGTTTTTTGCAAAGTGCCTAACTGTAGATTTTGGCGTCTAGCTCAGCCGGCACCTAGGGAAACCTACCAAACCTGTGCATTTCTGAAAACTAGAGACCTAGGGGAATCCAAGATGGGGTGACTTGTGGGGCTCGGACCAGGTTCTGTTACCCAGAATCCTTTGCAAACCTCAAAATTTGGCTAAAAAAACACATGTTCCTCACATTTCTGTGGCAGAAAGTTCTGGAATCTGAGAGGAGCCACAAATTTCATTCCACCCAGCGTTCCCCCAAGTCTCCCGATAAAAATGATACCTCACTTGTGTGGGTAGGCCTAGCGCCCGCGACAGGAAACGCCCCAAAGCGCAACGTGGACACATCCAATTTTTTGAAAGAAAACAGAGGTGTTTTTTGCAAAGTGCCTACCTGTAGATTTTGGCCTCTAGCTCAGCCGGCACTTAGGGAAACCCACCAAACCTGTGCATTTCTGAAAACTAGAGACCTAGGGGAATCCATGATGGGGTGACTTGTGGGGCTCGGAACTGGTTCTGTTACCGAGAATCCTTTTCAAATCTCAAAATTTGGCTAAAAAAACACATGTTCCTCACATTTCTGTGGCAGAAAGTTCTGGAATCAAAGAGGAGCCACAAATTTCCTTCCACCCAGCATTCCCCCAAGTCTCCCGATAAAAATGATACCTCACTTGTGTGGGTAGGCCTAGCGCCCGCGACAGCCCCAAAGCGCAACGTGGACACATCCAATTTTTTGAAAGAAAATAAAGGTGAATTTTGCGAAGTGCCTACCTGTAGATTTTGGCCTCTAGCTCAGCCGGCACCTAGGGAAACCTACCAAACCTGTGCATTTCTGAAAACTAGAGACCTAGGGGAATCCAAGATGGGGTGACTTGTGGGGCTCGGACCAGGTTCTGTTACCCAGAATCCTTTGCAAACCTCAAAACTTGGCTAAAAAAACACATGTTCCTCACATTTCTGTGGCAGAAAGTTCTGGAATCTGAGAGGAGCCACAAATTTCCTTCCACCCAGCGTTCCCCCAAGTCTCCCGATAAAAATGATACCTCACTTGTGTGGGTAGGCCTAGCGCCCGCGACAGGAAACGCCCCAAAGCGCAACGTGGACACATCCAATTTTTTTGAAAGAAAACAGAGGTGTTTTTTGCAAAGTGCCTACCTGTAGATTTTGGCGTCTAGCTCAGCCGGCACCTAGGGAAACCTACCAAACCTGTGCATTTCTGAAAACTAGAGACCTAGGGGAATCCAAGATGGGGTGACTTGTGGGGCTCGGACCAGGTTCTGTTACCCAGAATCCTTTGCAAACCTCAAAATTTGGCTAAAAAAACACATGTTCCTCACATTTCTGTGGCAGAAAGTTCTGGAATCTGAGAGGAGCCACAAATTTCATTCCACCCAGCGTTCCCCCAAGTCTCCCGATAAAAATGATACCTCACTTGTGTGGGTAGGCCTAGCGCCTGCGACAGGAAACGCCCCAAAGCGCAACGTGGACACATCCAATTTTTTTAAAGCAAACAGAAGTGTTTTTTGCAAAGTGCCTACCTGTAGATTTTGGCATCTAGCTCAGCCGGCACCTAGGGAAACCTACCAAACCTGTGCATTTCTGAAAACTAGAGACCTAGGGGAATCCAAGATGGGGTGACTTGTGGGGCTCGGACCAGGTTCTGTTAACCAGAATCCTTTGCAAACCTCAAAATTTGGCTAAAAAAACACATGTTCCTCATATTTCTGTGGCAGAAAGTTCTGGAATCTGAGAGGAGCCACAAATTTCCTTCCACCCAGCGTTCCCCCAAGTCTCCCGATTAAAAATGATACCTCACTTGTGTGGGTAGGCCTAGCGCCCGCAACAGGAAACGCCCCAAAGCGCAACGTGGACACATCCAATTTTTTGAAACAAAACAGAGGTGTTTTTTGCAAAGTGCCTACCTGTAGATTTTGGCCTCTAGCTCAGCCGGCACTTAGGGAAACCCACCAAACCTGTGCATTTCTGAAAACTAGAGACCTAGGGGAATCCATGATGGGGTGACTTGTGGGGCTCGGAACTGGTTCTGTTACCCAGAATCCTTTTCAAATCTCAAAATTTGGCTAAAAAAACACATGTTCCTCATATTTCTGTGGCAGAAAGTTCTGGAATCTGAGAGGAGCCACAAATTTCCTTCCACCCAGCATTCCCTCAAGTCTCCCGATAAAAATGATACCTCACTTGTGTGGGTAGGCCTAGCGCCCGCGACAGGAAACGCCCCAAAGCGCAACGTGGACACATCCAATTTTTTGAAAGAAAATAAAGGTGAATTTTGCGAAGTGCCTACCTGTAGATTTTGGCCTCTAGCTCAGCCGGCACCTAGGGAAACCTACCAAACCTGTGCATTTCTGAAAACTAGAGACCTAGGGGAATCCAAGATGGGGTGACTTGTGGGGCTCGGACCAGGTTCTGTTACCCAGAATCCTTTGCAAACCTCAAAACTTGGCTAAAAAAACACATGTTCCTCACATTTCTGTGGCAGAAAGTTCTGGAATCTGAGAGGAGCCACAAATTTCCTTCCACCCAGCGTTCCCCCAAGTCTCCCGATAAAAATGATACCTCACTTGTGTGGGTAGGCCTAGCGCCCGCGACAGGAAACGCCCCAAAGCGCAACGTGGACACATCCAATTTTTTTGAAAGAAAACAGAGGTGTTTTTTGCAAAGTGCCTACCTGTAGATTTTGGCGTCTAGCTCAGCCGGCACCTAGGGAAACCTACCAAACCTGTGCATTTCTGAAAACTAGAGACCTAGGGGAATCCAAGATGGGGTGACTTGTGGGGCTCGGACCAGGTTCTGTTACCCAGAATCCTTTGCAAACCTCAAAATTTGGCTAAAAAAACACATGTTCCTCATATTTCTGTGGCAGAAAGTTCTGGAATCTGAGAGGAGCCACAAATTTCATTCCACCCAGCGTTCCCCCAAGTCTCCCGATAAAAATGATACCTCACTTGTGTGGGTAGGCCTAGCGCCCGCGACAGGAAACGCCCCAAAGCGCAACGTGGACACATCCAATTTTTTTAAAGCAAACAGAAGTGTTTTTTGCAAAGTGCCTACCTGTAGATTTTGGCATCTAGCTCAGCCGGCACCTAGGGAAACCTACCAAACCTGTGCATTTCTGAAAACTAGAGACCTAGGGGAATCCATGATGGGGTGACTTGTGGGGCTCGGACCAGGTTCTGTTACCCAGAATCCTTTTCAAATCTCAAAATTTGGCTAAAAAAACACATGTTCCTCACATTTCTGTGGCAGAAAGTTCTGGAATCTGAGAGGAGCCACAAATTTCCTTCCACCCAGCATTCCCCCAAGTCTCCCGATAAAAATGATACCTCACTTGTGTGGGTAGGCCTAGCGCCCGCGACAGGAAACGCCCCAAAGCGCAACGTGGACACATCCAATTTTTTTAAAGAAAACAAAGGTGTTTTTTGCAAAGTGCCTACCTGTAGATTTTGGCCTCTAGCTCAGCCGGCACTTAGGGAAACCTACCAAACCTGTGCATTTCTGAAAACTAGAGACCTAGGGGAATCCATGATGGGGTGACTTGTGGGGCTCGGATCAGGTTCTGTTACCCAGAATCCTTTGCAAACCTCAAAATTTGGCTAAAGAAACACATGTTCCTCACATTTCTGTGGCAGAAAGTTCTGGAATCTGAGAGGAGCCACAAATTTCCTTCCACCCAGCGTTCCCCCAAGTCTCCCGATAAAAATGATACCTCACTTGTGTGGGTAGGCCTAGCGCCCGCGACAGGAAACGCCCCAAAGCGCAACGTGGACACATCCAATTTTTTGAAAGAAAACAGAGGTGTTTTTTGCAAAGTGCCTACCTGTAGATTTTGGCGTCTAGCTCAGCCGGCACCTAGGGAAATCTCCCAAACCTGTGCATTTCTGAAAACTAGAGACCTAGGGGAATCCAAGATGGGGTGACTTGTGGGGCTCGGACCAGGTTCTGTTACCCAGAATCCTTTGCAAACCTCAAAATTTGGCTAAAAAAACACATGTTCCTCACATTTCTGTGGGAGAAAGTTCTGGAATCTGAGAGCAGCCACAAATTTCCTTCCACCCAGCGTTCCCCCAAGTCTCCCGATAAAAATGATACCTCACTTGTGTGGGTAGGCCTAGCGCCCGCGACAGGAAACGCCCCAAAGCGCAACGTGGACACATCCAATTTTTTTAAAGAAAACAGAGGTGTTTTTTGCAAAGTGCCTACCTGTAGATTTTGGCATCTAGCTCAGCCGGCACCTAGGGAAACCTACCAAACCTGTGCATTTCTGAAAACTAGAGACCTAGGGGAATCCAAGATGGGGTGACCTGTGGGGCTCGGACCAGGTTCTGTTACCCAGAATCCTTTGCAAACCTCAAAATCTGGATAAAAAAACACATGTTCCTCACATTTCTGTGGCAGAAAGTTCTGGAATCTGAGAGGAGCCACAAATTTCCTCCCACCCAGCGTTCCCCCAAGTCTCCCGATAAAAATGATACCTCACTTGTGTGGGTAGGCCTAGCGCCCGCGACAGGAAACGCCCCAAAGCACAACGTGGACAAATACAATTTTTTGAAAGAAAATAGAGGTGATTTTTGCGAAGTGCCTACCTGTAGATTTTGGCCTCTAGCTCAGCCGGCACCTAGGGAAACCTACCAAACCTGTGCATTTCTGAAAATTACAGACCTAGGGGAATCCAAGATGGGGGGACTTGTGGGGCTCGGACCAGGTTCTGTTACCCAGAATCCTTTGCAAACCTAAAAATTTGGCTAAAAAAACACATGTTCCTCACATTTCTGTGGCAGAAAGTTCTGGAATCTGAGAGGAGCCACAAATTTCCTTCCACCCAGCGTTCCCACAAGTCTCCCAATAAAAATTATACCTCACTTGTGTGGGTAGGCCTAGCGCCCTCGACAGGAAACGCCCCAAAGCGCAACGTGGACACATCCAATTTTTTGAAAGAAAACAGAGGTGTTTTTTGCAAAGTGCCTAACTGTAGATTTTGGCGTCTAGCTCAGCCGGCACCTAGGGAAACCTACCAAACCTGTGCATTTCTGAAAACTAGAGACCTAGGGGAATCCAAGATGGGGTGACTTGTGGGGCTCGGACCAGGTTCTGTTACCCAGAATCCTTTGCAAACCTCAAAATTTGGCTAAAAAAACACATGTTCCTCACATTTCTGTGGCAGAAAGTTCTGGAATCTGAGAGGAGCCACAAATTTCATTCCACCCAGCGTTCCCCCAAGTCTCCCGATAAAAATGATACCTCACTTG
This sequence comes from Pleurodeles waltl, assembly GCF_031143425.1. NCBI lineage: Eukaryota > Metazoa > Chordata > Amphibia > Caudata > Salamandridae > Pleurodeles > Pleurodeles waltl. The sequence goes on from NC_090437.1 coordinate 154,794,995, forward strand.
TGTGGGTAGGCCTAGCGCCCGCGACAGGAAACGCCCCAAAGCGCAACGTGGACACATCCAATTTTTTTGAAAGAAAACAGAGGTGTTTTTTGCAAAGTGCCTACCTGTAGATTTTGGCGTCTAGCTCAGCCGGCACCTAGGGAAACCTACCAAACCTGTGCATTTCTGAAAACTAGAGACCTAGGGGAATCCAAGATGGGGTGACTTGTGGGGCTCGGACCAGGTTCTGTTACCCAGAATCCTTTGCAAACCTCAAAATTTGGCTAAAAAAACACATGTTCCTCATATTTCTGTGGCAGAAAGTTCTGGAATCTGAGAGGAGCCACAAATTTCATTCCACCCAGCGTTCCCCCAAGTCTCCCGATAAAAATGATACTTCACTTGTGTGGGTAGGCCTAGCGCCCGCGACAGGAAACGCCCCAAAGCGCAACGTGGACACATCCAATTTTTTGAAAGCAAACAGAAGTGTTTTTTGCAAAGTGCCTACCTGTAGATTTTGGCATCTAGCTCAGCCGGCACCTAGGGAAACCTACCAAACCTGTGCATTTCTGAAAACTAGAGACCTAGGGGAATCCATGATGGGGTGACTTGTGGGGCTCGGACCAGGTTCTGTTACCCAGAATCCTTTTCAAATCTCAAAATTTGGCTAAAAAAATACATGTTCCTCACATTTCTGTGGCAGAAAGTTCTGGAATCTGAGAGGAGCCACAAATTTCCTTCCACCCAGCGTTCCCCCAAGTCTCCCGATAAAAATGATACCTCACTTGTGTGGGTAGGCCTAGCGCCCGCGACAGGAAACGCCCCAAAGCGCAACGTGGACACATCCAATTTTTTTAAAGAAAACAGAGGTGTTTTTTGCAAAGTGCCTACCTGTAGATTTTGGCATCTAGCTCAGCCGGCACCTAGGGAAACCTACCAAACCTGTGCATTTCTGAAAACTAGAGACCTAGGGGAATCCAAGATGGGGTGACCTGTGGGGCTCGGACCAGGTTCTGTTACCCAGAATCCTTTGCAAACCTCAAAATCTGGATAAAAAAACACATGTTCCTCACATTTCTGTGGCATAAAGTTCTGGAATCTGAGAGGAGCCACAAATTTCCTCCCACCCAGCGTTCCCCCAAGTCTCCCGATAAAAATGATACCTCACTTGTGTGGGTAGGCCTAGCGCCCGCGACAGGAAACGCCCCAAAGCACAACGTGGACAAATCCAATTTTTTGAAAGAAAATAGAGGTGATTTTTGCGAAGTGCCTACCTGTAGATTTTGGCCTCTAGCTCAGCCGGCACCTAGGGAAACCTACCAAACCTGTGCATTTCTGAAAATTACAGACCTAGGGGAATCCAAGATGGGGGGACTTGTGGGGCTCGGACCAGGTTCTGTTACCCAGAATCCTTTGCAAACCTCAAAATGTGGCTAAAAAAACACATATTCCTCACATTTCTGTGGCAGAAAGTTCTGGAATCTGAGAGGAGCCACAAATTTCCTTCCACCCAGCGTTCCCCCAAGTCTCCCGATAAAAATGATACCTCACTTGTGTGGGTAGGCCTAGCGCCCGCGACAGGAAACGCCCCAAAGCGCATCGTGGACACATCCAATTTTTTTAAAGAAAACAGAGGTGTTTTTTGCAGAAGTGCCTACCTGTAGATTTGGCCTCTAGCTCAGCCGGCACCTAGGGAAACCTACCAAACCTGTGCATTTCTGAAAACTAGAGACCTAGGGGAATCCATGATGGGGTGACTTGTGGGGCTCGGACCAGGTTCTGTTACACAGAAGCCTTTTCAAATCTCAAAATTTGGCTAAAAAAACACATGTTCCTCACATTTCTGTGGCAGAAAGTTCTGGAATCTGAGAGGAGCCACAAATTTCCTGCCACCCAGCGTTCCCCCAAGTCTCCCGATAAAAATGATACCTCACTTGTGTGGGTAGGCCTAGCGCCCGCGACAGGAAACGCCCCAAAGCACAACGTGGACACATCTAATTTTTTGAAAGAAAATAGAGGTGATTTTTGCGGAGTGCCTACCTGTAGATTTCGGCCTGTAGCTCAGCCGGCACCTAGGGAAACCTACCAAACCTGTGCATTTCTGAAAACTAGAGACCTAGGGGAATCCAAGATGGGGTGACTTGTGGGGCTCGGACCAGGTTCTGTTACCCAGAATCCTTTGCAAACCTCAAAATTTGGCTAAAAAAACACATGTTCCTCACATTTCTGTGGCAGAAAGTTCTGGAATCTGAGAGGAGCCACAAATTTCCTCCCACCCAGCGTTCCCCCAAGTCTCCCGATAAAAATGATACCTCACTTGTGTGGGTAGGCCTAGCGCCCGCGACAGGAAACGCCCCAAAGCGCAACGTGGACACATCCAATTTTTTTAAAGAAAACAGAGGTGTTTTTTGCAGAAGTGCCTACCTGTAGATTTTGGCCTCTAGCTCAGCCGGCACCTAGGGAAACCTACCAAACCTGTGCATTTCTGAAAACTAGAGACCTAGGGGAATCCATGATGGGGTGACTTGTGGGGCTCGGACCAGGTTCTGTTACCCAGAATCCTTTGCAAACCTCAAAATTTGGCTAAAAAAACACATGTTCCTCACATTTCTGTGGCAGAAAGTTCTGGAATCTGAGAGGAGCCACAAATTTCCTTCCACCCAGCGTTCCCCCAAGTCTCCCGATAAAAATGATACCTCACTTGTGTGGGTAGGCATAGCGCCCGCGACAGGAAATGCCCCAAAGCGCAACGTGGACACATCCAATTTTTTGAAAGAAAACAGAGGTGTTTTTTGCAAAGTGCCTACCTGTAGATTTTGGCGTCTAGCTCAGCCGGCACCTAGGGAAACCTACCAGACCTGTGCATTTCTGAAAACTAGAGACCTAGGGGAATCCAAGATGGGGTGACTTGTGGGGCTCGGACCAGGTTCTGTTACCCAGAATCCTTTGCAAACCTCAATATTTGGCTAAAAAAACACATGTTCCTCACATTTCTGTGGCAGAAAGTTCTGGAATCTGAGAGGAGCCACAAATTTCCTTCCACCCAGCATTCCCCCAAGTCTCCCGATAAAAATGATACCTCACTTGTGTGGGTAGGCCTAGCGCCCGCGACAGGAAACGCCCCAAAGCGCAACGTGGACACATCCAATTTTTTTAAAGAAAATAGAGGTGATTTTTGCAAAGTGCCTACCTGTAGATTTTGGCCTCTAGCTCAGCCGGCACCTAGGGAAACCTACCAAACCTGTGCATTTCTGAAAACTAAAGACCTAGGGGAATCCAAGATGGGGTGACTTGTGGGGCTCGGACCAGGTTCTGTTACCCATAATCCTTTGCAAACCTCAAAATTTGGCTAAAAAAACACATGTTCCTCACATTTCTGTGGCAGAAAGTTCTGGAATCTGAGAGGAGCCACAAATTTCCTTCCACCCAGCGTTCCCCCAAGTCTCCCGATAAAAATGATACCTCACTTGTGTGGGTAGGCCTAGCGCCCGCGACAGGAAACGCCCCAAAGCGCATCGTGGACACATCCAATTTTTTTAAAGAAAACAGAGGTGTTTTTTGCAGAAGTGCCTACCTGTAGATTTGGCCTCTAGCTCAGCCGGCACCTAGGGAAACCTACCAGACCTGTGCATTTCTGAAAACTAGAGACCTAGGGGAATCCAAGATGGGGTGACTTGTGGGGCTCGGACCAGGTTCTGTTACCCAGAATCCTTTGCAAACCTCAATATTTGGCTAAAAAAACACATGTTCCTCACATTTCTGTGGCAGAAAGTTCTGGAATCTGAGAGGAGCCACAAATTTCCTTCCACCCAGCATTCCCCCAAGTCTCCCGATAAAAATGATACCTCACTTGTGTGGGTAGGCCTAGCGCCCGCGACAGGAAACGCCCCAAAGCGCAACGTGGACACATCCAATTTTTTGAAAGAAAATAGAGGTGATTTTTGCAAGGTGCCTACCTGTAGATTTTGGCCTCTAGCTCAGCCGGCACCTAGGGAAACCTACCAAACCTGTGCATTTCTGAAAACTAAAGACCTAGGGGAATCCAAGATGGGGTGACTTGTTGGGCTCGGACCAGGTTCTGTTACCCATAATCCTTTGCAAACCTCAAAATTTGGCTAAAAAAACACATGTTCCTCACATTTCTGTGGCAGAAAGTTCTGGAATCTGAGAGGAGCCACAAATTTCCTTCCACCCAGCGTTCCCCCAAGTCTCCCGATAAAAATGATACCTCACTTGTGTGGGTAGGCCTAGCGCCCGCGACAGGAAACGCCCCAAAGCGCATCGTGGACACATCCAATTTTTTTAAAGAAAACAGAGGTGTTTTTTGCAGAAGTGCCTACCTGTAGATTTGGCCTCTAGCTCAGCCGGCACCTAGGGAAACCTACCAAACCTGTGCATTTCTGAAAACTAGAGACCTAGGGGAATCCATGATGGGGTGACTTGTGGGGCTCGGACCAGGTTCTGTTACACAGAAGCCTTTTCAAATCTCAAAATTTGGCTAAAAAAACACATGTTCCTCACATTTCTGTGGCAGAAAGTTCTGGAATCTGAGAGGAGCCACAAATTTCCTGCCACCCAGCGTTCCCCCAAGTCTCCCGATAAAAATGATACCTCACTTGTGTGGGTAGGCCTAGCGCCCGCGACAGGAAACGCCCCAAAGCACAACGTGGACACATCCAATTTTTTGAAAGAAAATAGAGGTGATTTTTGCGAAGTGCCTACCTGTAGATTTCGGCCTGTCTCTCAGCCGGCACCTAAGGAAACCTACCAAACCTGTGCATTTCTGAAAACTAGAGACCTAGGGGAATCCAAGATGGGGTGACTTGTGGGGCTCGGACCAGGTTCTATTACCCAGAATCCTTTGCAAACCTCAAAATTTGGCTAAAAAAACACATGTTCCTCACATTTCTGTGGCAGAAAGTTCTGGAATCTGAGAGGAGCCACAAATTTCCTCCCACCCAGCGTTCCCCCAAGTCTCCCGATAAAAATGATACCTCACTTGTGTGGGTAGGCCTAGCGCCCGCGACAGGAAACGCCCCAAAGCGCAACGTGGACACATCCAATTTTTTTAAAGAAAACAGAGGTGTTTTTTGCAGAAGTGCCTACCTGTAGATTTTGGCCTCTAGCTCAGCCGGCACCTAGGGAAACCTACCAAACCTGTGCATTTCTGAAAACTAGAGACCTAGGGGAATCCATGATGGGGTGACTTGTGGGGCTCGGACCAGGTTCTGTTACCCAGAATCCTTTTCAAATCTCAAAATTTGGCTAAAAAAACACATGTTCCTCACATTTCTGTGGCAGAAAGTTCTGGAATCTGAGAGGAGCCACAAATTTCCTTCCACCCAGCATTCCCCCAAGTCTCCCAATAAAAATGATACCTCACTTGTGTGGGTAGGCCTAGCGCCCGCGACAGGAAACGCCCCAAAGCGCAACGTGGACACATCCAATTTTTTTAAAGAAAACAAAGGTGTTTTTTGCAAAGTGCCTACCTGTAGATTTTGGCCTCTAGCTCAGCCGGCACTTAGGGAAACCTACCAAACCTGTGCATTTCGGAAAACTAGAGACCTAGGGGAATCCATGATGGGTTGACTTGTGGGGCTCGGACCAGGTTCTGTTACCCATAATCCTTTGCAAACCTCAAAATTTGGCTAAAAAAACACATGTTCCTCACATTTCTGTGGCAGAAAGTTCTGGAATCTGAGAGGAGCCACAAATTTCCTTCCACCCAGCGTTCCCCCAAGTCTCCCGATAAAAATGATACCTCACTTGTGTGGGTAGGCCTAGCGCCCGCGACAGGAAATGCCCCAAAGCGCATCGTGGACACATCCAATTTTTTGAAAGAAAAGAGAGGTGTTTTTTGCAAAGTGCCTACCTGTAGATTTTGGCGTCTAGCTCAGCCGGCACCTAGGGAAACCTACCAGACCTGTGCATTTCTGAAAACTAGAGACCTAGGGGAATCCAAGATGGGGTGACTTGTGGGGCTCGGACCAGGTTCTGTTACCCAGAATCCTTTGCAAACCTCAATATTTGGCTAAAAAAACATGTGTTCCTCACATTTCTGTGGCAGAAAGTTCTGGAATCTGAGAGCAGCCACAAATTTCCTTCCACCCAGCGTTCCCCCAAGTCTCCCGATAAAAATGATACCTCACTTGTGTGGGTAGGCCTAGCGCCCGCGACAGGAAACGCCCCAAAGCGCAACGTGGACACATCCAATTTTTTAAAAGAAAACAGAGGTGTTTTTTGCAAAGTGCCTACCTGTAGATTTTGGCATCTAGCTCAGCCGGCACCTAGGGAAATCTACCAAACCTGTGCATTTCTGAAAACTAGAGACCTAGGGGAATCCAAGATGGGGTGACCTGTGGGGCTCGGACCAGGTTCTGTTACCCAGAATCCTTTGCAAACCTCAAAATCTGGCTAAAAAAACACATGTTCCTCACATTTCTGTGGCAGAAAGTTCTGGAATCTGAGAGGAGCCACAAATTTCCTTCCACCCAGCATTCCCCCAAGTCTCCCGATAAAAATGATACCTCACTTGTGTGGGTAGGCCTAGCGCCCGCGACAGGAAACGCCCCAAAGCGCAACGTGGACACATCCAATTTTTTGAAAGAAAATAGAGGTGATTTTTGCAAAGTGCCTACCTGTAGATTTTGGCCTCTAGCTCAGCCGGCACCTAGGGAAACCTACCAAACCTGTGCATTTCTGAAAACTAAAGACCTAGGGGAATCCAAGATGGGGTGACTTGTGGGGCTCGGACCAGGTTCTGTTACCCATAATCCTTTGCAAACCTCAAAATTTGGCTAAAAAAACACATGTTCCTCACATTTCTGTGGCAGAAAGTTCTGGAATCTGAGAGGAGCCACAAATTTCCTTCCACCCAGCGTTCCCCCAAGTCTCCCGATAAAAATGATACCTCACTTGTGTGGGTAGGCCTAGCGCCCGCGACAGGAAACGCCCCAAAGCGCATCGTGGACACATCCAATTTTTTTAAAGAAAACAGATGTGTTTTTTGCAGAAGTGCCTACCTGTAGATTTGGCCTCTAGCTCAGCCGGCACCTAGGGAAACCTACCAAACCTGTGCATTTCTGAAAACTAGAGACCTAGGGGAATCCATGATGGGGTGACTTGTGGGGCTCGGACCAGGTTCTGTTACACAGAAGCCTTTTCAAATCTCAAAATTTGGCTAAAAAAACACATGTTCCTCACATTTCTGTGGCAGAAAGTTCTGGAATCTGAGAGGAGCCACAAATTTCCTGCCACCCAGCGTTCCCCCAAGTCTCCCGATAAAAATGATACCTCACTTGTGTGGGTAGGCCAAGCGCCCGCGACAGGAAACGCCCCAAAGCACAACGTGGACACATCCAATTTTTTGAAAGAAAATAGAGGTGATTTTTGCGAAGTGCCTACCTGTAGATTTCGGCCTGTAGCTCAGCCGGCACCTAGGGAAACCTACCAAACCTGTGCATTTCTGAAAACTAGAGACCTAGGGGAATCCAAGATGGGGTGACTTGTGGGGCTCGGACCAGGTTCTATTACCCAGAATCCTTTGCAAACCTCAAAATTTGGCTAAAAAAACACATGTTCCTCACATTTCTGTGGCAGAAAGTTCTGGAATCTGAGAGGAGCCACAAATTTCCTCCCACCCAGCGTTCCCCCAAGTCTCCCGATAAAAATGATACCTCACTTGTGTGGGTAGGCCTAGCGCCCGCGACAGGAAACGCCCCAAAGCGCAACGTGGACACATCCAATTTTTTTAAAGAAAACAGAGGTGTTTTTTGCAGAAGTGCCTACCTGTAGATTTTGGCCTCTAGCTCAGCCGGCACCTAGGGAAACCTACCAAACCTGTGCATTTCTGAAAACTAGAGACCTAGGGGAATCCATGATGGGGTGACTTGTGGGGCTCGGACCAGGTTCTGTTACCCAGAATCCTTTTCAAATCTCAAAATTTGGCTAAAAAAACACATGTTCCTCACATTTCTGTGGCAGAAAGTTCTGGAATCTGAGAGGAGCCACAAATTTCCTTCCACCCAGCATTCCCCCAAGTCTCCCAATAAAAATGATACCTCACTTGTGTGGGTAGGCCTAGCGCCCGCGACAGGAAACGCCCCAAAGCGCAACGTGGACACATCCAATTTTTTTAAAGAAAACAAAGGTGTTTTTTGCAAAGTGCCTACCTGTAGATTTTGGCCTCTAGCTCAGCCGGCATTTAGGGAAACCTACCAAACCTGTGCATTTCTGAAAACTAGAGACCTAGGGGAATCCATGATGGGTTGACTTGTGGGGCTCGGACCAGGTTCTGTTACCCAGAATCCTTTGCAAACCTCAAAATTTGGCTAAAAAAACACATGTTCCTCACATTTCTGTGGCAGAAAGTTCTGGAATCTGAGAGGAGCCACAAATTTCCTTCCACCCAGCGTTCCCCCAAGTCTCCCGATAAAAATGATACCTCACTTGTGTGGGTAGGCCTAGCGCCCGCGACAGGAAATGCCCCAAAGCGCAACGTGGACACATCCAATTTTTTGAAAGAAAAGAGAGGTGTTTTTTGCAAAGTGCCTACCTGTAGATTTTGGCGTCTAGCTCAGCCGGCACCTAGGGAAACCTACCAGACCTGTGCATTTCTGAAAACTAGAGACCTAGGGGAATCCAAGATGGGGTGACTTGTGGGGCTCGGACCAGGTTCTGTTACCCAGAATCCTTTGCAAACCTCAATATTTGGCTAAAAAAACATGTGTTCCTCACATTTCTGTGGCAGAAAGTTCTGGAATCTGAGAGCAGCCACAAATTTCCTTCCACCCAGCGTTCCCCCAAGTCTCCCGATAAAAATGATACCTCACTTGTGTGGGTAGGCCTAGCGCCCGCGACAGGAAACGCCCCAAAGCGCAACGTGGACACATCCAATTTTTTAAAAGAAAACAGAGGTGTTTTTTGCAAAGTGCCTACCTGTAGATTTTGGCATCTAGCTCAGCCGGCACCTAGGGAAACCTACCAAACCTGTGCATTTCTGAAAACTAGAGACCTAGGGGAATCCAAGATGGGGTGACCTGTGGGGCTCGGACCAGGTTCTGTTACCCAGAATCCTTTGCAAACCTCAAAATCTGGCTAAAAAAACACATGTTCCTCACATTTCTGTGGCAGAAAGTTCTGGAATCTGAGAGGAGCCACAAATGTCCTCCCACCCAGCGTTCCCCCAAGTCTCCCGATAAAAATGATACCTCACTTGTGTGGGTAGGCCTAGCGCCCGCGACAGGAAACGCCCCAAAGCACAACGTGGACACATCCAATTTTTTGAAAGAAAATAGAGGTGATTTTTGCAAAGTGCCTACCTGTAGATTTTGGCATCTAGCTCAGCCGGCACCTAGGGAAACCTACCAAACCTGTGCATTTCTGAAAACTAGAGACCTAGGGGAATCCATGATGGGGTGACTTGTGGGGCTCGGACCAGGTTCTGTTACACAGAAGCCTTTTCAAATCTCAAAATTTGGCTAAAAAAACACATGTTCCTCACATTTCTGTGGCAGAAAGTTCTGGAATCTGAGAGGAGCCACAAATTTCCTTCCACCCAGCATTCCCCCAAGTCTCCCGATAAAAATGATTCCTCACTTGTGTGGGTAGGTCTAGCGCCCGCGACAGGAAACGCCCCAAAGCGCAACGTGGACACATCCAATTTTTTGAAAGAAAATAGAGGTGATTTTTGCAAAGTGCCTACCTGTAGATTTTGGCCTCTAGCTCAGCCGGTACCTAGGGAAACCTACCAAACCTGTGCATTTCTGAAAACTAAAGACCTAGGGGAATCCAAGATGGGGTGACTTGTGGGGCTCGGACCAGGTTCTGTTACCCATAATCCTTTGCAAACCTCAAAATTTGGCTAAAAAAACACATGTTCCTCACATTTCTGTGGCAGAAAGTTCTGGAATCTGAGAGGAGCCACAAATTTCCTTCCACCCAGCGTTCCCCCAAGTCTCCCGATAAAAATGATACCTCACTTGTGTGGGTAGGCCTAGCGCCCACGACAGGAAACGCCCCAAAGCGCAACGTGGACACATCCAATTTTTTTAAAGAAAACAGAGGTGTTTTTTGCAGAAGTGCCTACCTGTAGATTTTGGCCTCTAGCTCAGCCGGCACATAGGGAAACGTACCAAACCCGTGCATTTCTGAAAACTAGAGACCTAGGGGAATCCATGATGGGGTGACTTGTGGGGCTCGGACCAGGTTCTGTTATCCAGAATCCTTTTCAAATCTCAAAATTTGGCTAAAAAAACACATGTTCCTCACATTTCTGTGGCAGAAAGTTCTGGAATCTGAGAGGAGCCACAAATTTCCTTCCACCCAGCATTCCCCCAAGTCTCCCGATAAAAATGATACCTCACTTGTGTGGGTAGGCCTAGCGCCCGCGACAGGAGACGCCCCAAAGCGCAACGTGGACACATCCAATTTTTTTAAAGAAAATAAAGGTGTTTTTTGCAAAGTGCCTACCTGTAGATTTTGGCCTCTAGCTCAGCCGGCACCTAGGGAAACCTACCAAACCTGTGCATTTCTGAAAACTAGAGACCTAGGGGAATCCAAGATGGGGTGACCTGTGGGGCTCGGACCAGGTTCTGTTACCCAGAATCCTTTGCAAACCTCAAAATCTGGATAAAAAAACACATGTTCCTCACATTTCTGTGGCATAAAGTTCTGGAATCTGAGAGGAGCCACAAATTTCCTCCCACCCAGCGTTCCCCCAAGTCTCCCGATAAAAATGATACCTCACTTGTGTGGGTAGGCCTAGCGCCCGCGACAGGAAACGCCCCAAAGCACAACGTGGACAAATCCAATTTTTTGAAAGAAAATAGAGGTGATTTTTGCGAAGTGCCTACCTGTAGATTTTGGCCTCTAGCTCAGCCGGCACCTAGGGAAACCTACCAAACCTGTGCATTTCTGAAAATTACAGACCTAGGGGAATCCAAGATGGGGGGACTTGTGGGGCTCGGACCAGGTTCTGTTACCCAGAATCCTTTGCAAACCTCAAAATGTGGCTAAAAAAACACATATTCCTCACATTTCTGTGGCAGAAAGTTCTGGAATCTGAGAGGAGCCACAAATTTCCTTCCACCCAGCGTTCCCCCAAGTCTCCCGATAAAAATGATACCTCACTTGTGTGGGTAGGCCTAGCGCCCGCGACAGGAAACGCCCCAAAGCGCATCGTGGACACATCCAATTTTTTTAAAGAAAACAGAGGTGTTTTTTGCAGAAGTGCCTACCTGTAGATTTGGCCTCTAGCTCAGCCGGCACCTAGGGAAACCTACCAAACCTGTGCATTTCTGAAAACTAGAGACCTAGGGGAATCCATGATGGGGTGACTTGTGGGGCTCGGACCAGGTTCTGTTACACAGAAGCCTTTTCAAATCTCAAAATTTGGCTAAAAAAACACATGTTCCTCACATTTCTGTGGCAGAAAGTTCTGGAATCTGAGAGGAGCCACAAATTTCCTGCCACCCAGCGTTCCCCCAAGTCTCCCGATAAAAATGATACCTCACTTGTGTGGGTAGGCCTAGCGCCCGCGACAGGAAACGCCCCAAAGCACAACGTGGACACATCCAATTTTTTGAAAGAAAATAGAGGTGATTTTTGCGGAGTGCCTACCTGTAGATTTCGGCCTGTAGCTCAGCCGGCACCTAGGGAAACCTACCAAACCTGTGCATTTCTGAAAACTAGAGACCTAGGGGAATCCAAGATGGGGTGACTTGTGGGGCTCGGACCAGGTTCTGTTACCCAGAATCCTTTGCAAACCTCAAAATTTGGCTAAAAAAACACATGTTCCTCACATTTCTGTGGCAGAAAGTTCTGGAATCTGAGAGGAGCCACAAATTTCCTCCCACCCAGCGTTCCCCCAAGTCTCCCGATAAAAATGATACCTCACTTGTGTGGGTAGGCCTAGCGCCCGCGACAGGAAACGCCCCAAAGCGCAACGTGGACACATCCAATTTTTTTAAAGAAAACAGAGGTGTTTTTTGCAGAAGTGCCTACCTGTAGATTTTGGCCTCTAGCTCAGCCGGCACCTAGGGAAACCTACCAAACCTGTGCATTTCTGAAAACTAGAGACCTAGGGGAATCCATGATGGGGTGACTTGTGGGGCTCGGACCAGGTTCTGTTACCCAGAATCCTTTGCAAACCTCAAAATTTGGCTAAAAAAACACATGTTCCTCACATTTCTGTGGCAGAAAGTTCTGGAATCTGAGAGGAGCCACAAATTTCCTTCCACCCAGCGTTCCCCCAAGTCTCCCGATAAAAATGATACCTCACTTGTGTGGGTAGGCATAGCGCCCGCGACAGGAAATGCCCCAAAGCGCAACGTGGACACATCCAATTTTTTGAAAGAAAACAGAGGTGTTTTTTGCAAAGTGCCTACCTGTAGATTTTGGCGTCTAGCTCAGCCGGCACCTAGGGAAACCTACCAGACCTGTGCATTTCTGAAAACTAGAGACCTAGGGGAATCCAAGATGGGGTGACTTGTGGGGCTCGGACCAGGTTCTGTTACCCAGAATCCTTTGCAAACCTCAATATTTGGCTAAAAAAACACATGTTCCTCACATTTCTGTGGCAGAAAGTTCTGGAATCTGAGAGGAGCCACAAATTTCCTTCCACCCAGCATTCCCCCAAGTCTCCCGATAAAAATGATACCTCACTTGTGTGGGTAGGCCTAGCGCCCGCGACAGGAAACGCCCCAAAGCGCAACGTGGACACATCCAATTTTTTTAAAGAAAATAGAGGTGATTTTTGCAAAGTGCCTACCTGTAGATTTTGGCCTCTAGCTCAGCCGGCACCTAGGGAAACCTACCAAACCTGTGCATTTCTGAAAACTAAAGACCTAGGGGAATCCAAGATGGGGTGACTTGTGGGGCTCGGACCAGGTTCTGTTACCCATAATCCTTTGCAAACCTCAAAATTTGGCTAAAAAAACACATGTTCCTCACATTTCTGTGGCAGAAAGTTCTGGAATCTGAGAGGAGCCACAAATTTCCTTCCACCCAGCGTTCCCCCAAGTCTCCCGATAAAAATGATACCTCACTTGTGTGGGTAGGCCTAGCGCCCGCGACAGGAAACGCCCCAAAGCGCATCGTGGACACATCCAATTTTTTTAAAGAAAACAGAGGTGTTTTTTGCAGAAGTGCCTACCTGTAGATTTGGCCTCTAGCTCAGCCGGCACCTAGGGAAACCTACCAGACCTGTGCATTTCTGAAAACTAGAGACCTAGGGGAATCCAAGATGGGGTGACTTGTGGGGCTCAGACCAGGTTCTGTTACCCAGAATCCTTTGCAAACCTCAATATTTGGCTAAAAAAACACATGTTCCTCACATTTCTGTGGCAGAAAGTTCTGGAATCTGAGAGGAGCCACAAATTTCCTTCCACCCAGCATTCCCCCAAGTCTCCCGATAAAAATGATACCTCACTTGTGTGGGTAGGCCTAGCGCCCGCGACAGGAAACGCCCCAAAGCGCAACGTGGACACATCCAATTTTTTGAAAGAAAATAGAGGTGATTTTTGCAAGGTGCCTACCTGTAGATTTTGGCCTCTAGCTCAGCCGGCACCTAGGGAAACCTACCAAACCTGTGCATTTCTGAAAACTAAAGACCTAGGGGAATCCAAGATGGGGTGACTTGTTGGGCTCGGACCAGGTTCTGTTACCCATAATCCTTTGCAAACCTCAAAATTTGGCTAAAAAAACACATGTTCCTCACATTTCTGTGGCAGAAAGTTCTGGAATCTGAGAGGAGCCACAAATTTCCTTCCACCCAGCGTTCCCCCAAGTCTCCCGATAAAAATGATACCTCACTTGTGTGGGTAGGCCTAGCGCCCGCGACAGGAAACGCCCCAAAGCGCATCGTGGACACATCCAATTTTTTTAAAGAAAACAGAGGTGTTTTTTGCAGAAGTGCCTACCTGTAGATTTGGCCTCTAGCTCAGCCGGCACCTAGGGAAACCTACCAAACCTGTGCATTTCTGAAAACTAGAGACCTAGGGGAATCCATGATGGGGTGACTTGTGGGGCTCGGACCAGGTTCTGTTACACAGAAGCCTTTTCAAATCTCAAAATTTGGCTAAAAAAACACATGTTCCTCACATTTCTGTGGCAGAAAGTTCTGGAATCTGAGAGGAGCCACAAATTTCCTGCCACCCAGCGTTCCCCCAAGTCTCCCGATAAAAATGATACCTCACTTGTGTGGGTAGGCCTAGCGCCCGCGACAGGAAACGCCCCAAAGCACAACGTGGACACATCCAATTTTTTGAAAGAAAATAGAGGTGATTTTTGCGAAGTGCCTACCTGTAGATTTCGGCCTGTCTCTCAGCCGGCACCTAAGGAAACCTACCAAACCTGTGCATTTCTGAAAACTAGAGACCTAGGGGAATCCAAGATGGGGTGACTTGTGGGGCTCGGACCAGGTTCTATTACCCAGAATCCTTTGCAAACCTCAAAATTTGGCTAAAAAAACACATGTTCCTCACATTTCTGTGGCAGAAAGTTCTGGAATCTGAGAGGAGCCACAAATTTCCTCCCACCCAGCGTTCCCCCAAGTCTCCCGATAAAAATGATACCTCACTTGTGTGGGTAGGCCTAGCGCCCGCGACAGGAAACGCCCCAAAGCGCAACGTGGACACATCCAATTTTTTTAAAGAAAACAGAGGTGTTTTTTGCAGAAGTGCCTACCTGTAGATTTTGGCCTCTAGCTCAGCCGGCACCTAGGGAAACCTACCAAACCTGTGCATTTCTGAAAACTAGAGACCTAGGGGAATCCATGATGGGGTGACTTGTGGGGCTCGGACCAGGTTCTGTTACCCAGAATCCTTTTCAAATCTCAAAATTTGGCTAAAAAAACACATGTTCCTCACATTTCTGTGGCAGAAAGTTCTGGAATCTGAGAGGAGCCACAAATTTCCTTCCACCCAGCATTCCCCCAAGTCTCCCAATAAAAATGATACCTCACTTGTGTGGGTAGGCCTAGCGCCCGCGACAGGAAACGCCCCAAAGCGCAACGTGGACACATCCAATTTTTTTAAAGAAAACAAAGGTGTTTTTTGCAAAGTGCCTACCTGTAGATTTTGGCCTCTAGCTCAGCCGGCACTTAGGGAAACCTACCAAACCTGTGCATTTCGGAAAACTAGAGACCTAGGGGAATCCATGATGGGTTGACTTGTGGGGCTCGGACCAGGTTCTGTTACCCAGAATCCTTTGCAAACCTCAAAATTTGGCTAAAAAAACACATGTTCCTCACATTTCTGTGGCAGAAAGTTCTGGAATCTGAGAGGAGCCACAAATTTCCTTCCACCCAGCGTTCCCCCAAGTCTCCCGATAAAAATGATACCTCACTTGTGTGGGTAGGCCTAGCGCCCGCGACAGGAAATGCCCCAAAGCGCAACGTGGACACATCCAATTTTTTGAAAGAAAAGAGAGGTGTTTTTTGCAAAGTGCCTACCTGTAGATTTTGGCGTCTAGCTCAGCCGGCACCTAGGGAAACCTACCAGACCTGTGCATTTCTGAAAACTAGAGACCTAGGGGAATCCAAGATGGGGTGACTTGTGGGGCTCGGACCAGGTTCTGTTACCCAGAATCCTTTGCAAACCTCAATATTTGGCTAAAAAAACATGTGTTCCTCACATTTCTGTGGCAGAAAGTTCTGGAATCTGAGAGCAGCCACAAATTTCCTTCCACCCAGCGTTCCCCCAAGTCTCCCGATAAAAATGATACCTCACTTGTGTGGGTAGGCCTAGCGCCCGCGACAGGAAACGCCCCAAAGCGCAACGTGGACACATCCAATTTTTTAAAAGAAAACAGAGGTGTTTTTTGCAAAGTGCCTACCTGTAGATTTTGGCATCTAGCTCAGCCGGCACCTAGGGAAATCTACCAAACCTGTGCATTTCTGAAAACTAGAGACCTAGGGGAATCCAAGATGGGGTGACCTGTGGGGCTCGGACCAGGTTCTGTTACCCAGAATCCTTTGCAAACCTCAAAATCTGGCTAAAAAAACACATGTTCCTCACATTTCTGTGGCAGAAAGTTCTGGAATCTGAGAGGAGCCACAAATTTCCTTCCACCCAGCATTCCCCCAAGTCTCCCGATAAAAATGATACCTCACTTGTGTGGGTAGGCCTAGCGCCCGCGACAGGAAACGCCCCAAAGCGCAACGTGGACACATCCAATTTTTTGAAAGAAAATAGAGGTGATTTTTGCAAAGTGCCTACCTGTAGATTTTGGCCTCTAGCTCAGCCGGCACCTAGGGAAACCTACCAAACCTGTGCATTTCTGAAAACTAAAGACCTAGGGGAATCCAAGATGGGGTGACTTGTGGGGCTCGGACCAGGTTCTGTTACCCATAATCCTTTGCAAACCTCAAAATTTGGCTAAAAAAACACATGTTCCTCACATTTCTGTGGCAGAAAGTTCTGGAATCTGAGAGGAGCCACAAATTTCCTTCCACCCAGCGTTCCCCCAAGTCTCCCGATAAAAATTATACCTCACTTGTGTGGGTAGGCCTAGCGCCCGCGACAGGAAACGCCCCAAAGCGCATCGTGGACACATCCAATTTTTTTAAAGAAAACAGATGTGTTTTTTGCAGAAGTGCCTACCTGTAGATTTGGCCTCTAGCTCAGCCGGCACCTAGGGAAACCTACCAAACCTGTGCATTTCTAAAAACTAGAGACCTAGGGGAATCCATGATGGGGTGACTTGTGGGGCTCGGACCAGGTTCTGTTACACAGAAGCCTTTTCAAATCTCAAAATTTGGCTAAAAAAACACATGTTCCTCACATTTCTGTGGCAGAAAGTTCTGGAATCTGAGAGGAGCCACAAATTTCCTGCCACCCAGCGTTCCCCCAAGTCTCCCGATAAAAATGATACCTCACTTGTGTGGGTAGGCCAAGCGCCCGCGACAGGAAACGCCCCAAAGCACAACGTGGACACATCCAATTTTTTGAAAGAAAATAGAGGTGATTTTTGCGAAGTGCCTACCTGTAGATTTCGGCCTGTAGCTCAGCCGGCACCTAGGGAAACCTACCAAACCTGTGCATTTCTGAAAACTAGAGACCTAGGGGAATCCAAGATGGGGTGACTTGTGGGGCTCGGACCAGGTTCTATTACCCAGAATCCTTTGCAAACCTCAAAATTTGGCTAAAAAAACACATGTTCCTCACATTTCTGTGGCAGAAAGTTCTGGAATCTGAGAGGAGCCACAAATTTCCTCCCACCCAGCGTTCCCCCAAGTCTCCCGATAAAAATGATACCTCACTTGTGTGGGTAGGCCTAGCGCCCGCGACAGGAAACGCCCCAAAGCGCAACGTGGACACATCCAATTTTTTTAAAGAAAACAGAGGTGTTTTTTGCAGAAGTGCCTACCTGTAGATTTTGGCCTCTAGCTCAGCCGGCATTTAGGGAAACCTACCAAACCTGTGCATTTCTGAAAACTAGAGACCTAGGGGAATCCATGATGGGTTGACTTGTGGGGCTCGGACCAGGTTCTGTTACCCAGAATCCTTTGCAAACCTCAAAATTTGGCTAAAAAAACACATGTTCCTCACATTTCTGTGGCAGAAAGTTCTGGAATCTGAGAGGAGCCACAAATTTCCTTCCACCCAGCGTTCCCCCAAGTCTCCCGATAAAAATGATACCTCACTTGTGTGGGTAGGCCTAGCGCCCGCGACAGGAAATGCCCCAAAGCGCAACGTGGACACATCCAATTTTTTGAAAGAAAAGAGAGGTGTTTTTTGCAAAGTGCCTACCTGTAGATTTTGGCGTCTAGCTCAGCCGGCACCTAGGGAAACCTACCAGACCTGTGCATTTCTGAAAACTAGAGACCTAGGGGAATCCAAGATGGGGTGACTTGTGGGGCTCGGACCAGGTTCTGTTACCCAGAATCCTTTGCAAACCTCAATATTTGGCTAAAAAAACATGTGTTCCTCACATTTCTGTGGCAGAAAGTTCTGGAATCTGAGAGCAGCCACAAATTTCCTTCCACCCAGCGTTCCCCCAAGTCTCCCGATAAAAATGATACCTCACTTGTGTGGGTAGGCCTAGCGCCCGCGACAGGAAACGCCCCAAAGCGCAACGTGGACACATCCAATTTTTTAAAAGAAAACAGAGGTGTTTTTTGCAAAGTGCCTACCTGTAGATTTTGGCATCTAGCTCAGCCGGCACCTAGGGAAACCTACCAAACCTGTGCATTTCTGAAAACTAGAGACCTAGGGGAATCCAAGATGGGGTGACCTGTGGGGCTCGGACCAGGTTCTGTTACCCAGAATCCTTTGCAAACCTCAAAATCTGGCTAAAAAAACACATGTTCCTCACATTTCTGTGGCAGAAAGTTCTGGAATCTGAGAGGAGCCACAAATGTCCTCCCACCCAGCGTTCCCCCAAGTCTCCCGATAAAAATGATACCTCACTTGTGTGGGTAGGCCTAGCGCCCGCGACAGGAAACGCCCCAAAGCACAACGTGGACACATCCAATTTTTTGAAAGAAAATAGAGGTGATTTTTGCAAAGTGCCTACCTGTAGATTTTGGCATCTAGCTCAGCCGGCACCTAGGGAAACCTACCAAACCTGTGCATTTCTGAAAACTAGAGACCTAGGGGAATCCATGATGGGGTGACTTGTGGGGCTCGGACCAGGTTCTGTTACACAGAAGCCTTTTCAAATCTCAAAATTTGGCTAAAAAAACACATGTTCCTCACATTTCTGTGGCAGAAAGTTCTGGAATCTGAGAGGAGCCACAAATTTCCTTCCACCCAGCATTCCCCCAAGTCTCCCGATAAAAATGATTCCTCACTTGTGTGGGTAGGTCTAGCGCCCGCGACAGGAAACGCCCCAAAGCGCAACGTGGACACATCCAATTTTTTGAAAGAAAATAGAGGTGATTTTTGCAAAGTGCCTACCTGTAGATTTTGGCCTCTAGCTCAGCCGGTACCTAGGGAAACCTACCAAACCTGTGCATTTCTGAAAACTAAAGACCTAGGGGAATCCAAGATGGGGTGACTTGTGGGGCTCGGACCAGGTTCTGTTACCCATAATCCTTTGCAAACCTCAAAATTTGGCTAAAAAAACACATGTTCCTCACATTTCTGTGGCAGAAAGTTCTGGAATCTGAGAGGAGCCACAAATTTCCTTCCACCCAGCGTTCCCCCAAGTCTCCCGATAAAAATGATACCTCACTTGTGTGGGTAGGCCTAGCGCCCACGACAGGAAACGCCCCAAAGTGCAACGTGGACACATCCAATTTTTTTAAAGAAAACAGAGGTGTTTTTTGCAGAAGTGCCTACCTGTAGATTTTGGCCTCTAGCTCAGCCGGCACATAGGGAAACGTACCAAACCCGTGCATTTCTGAAAACTAGAGACCTAGGGGAATCCATGATGGGGTGACTTGTGGGGCTCGGACCAGGTTCTGTTATCCAGAATCCTTTTCAAATCTCAAAATTTGGCTAAAAAAACACATGTTCCTCACATTTCTGTGGCAGAAAGTTCTGGAATCTGAGAGGAGCCACAAATTTCCTTCCACCCAGCATTCCCCCAAGTCTCCCGATAAAAATGATACCTCACTTGTGTGGGTAGGCCTAGCGCCCGCGACAGGAGACGCCCCAAAGCGCAACGTGGACACATCCAATTTTTTTAAAGAAAATAAAGGTGTTTTTTGCAAAGTGCCTACCTGTAGATTTTGGCCTCTAGCTCAGCCGGCACTTAGGGAAACCTACCAAACCTGTGCATTTCTGAAAACTAGAGACCTAGGGGAATCCATGATGGGGTGACTTGTGGGGCTCGGACCAGGTTCTTTTACTCAGAATCCTTTGCAAACCTCAAAATTTGGCTAAAAAAACACATGTTCCTCACATTTCTGTGGCAGAAAGTTCTGGAATCTGAGAGGAGCCACAAATTTCCTTCCACCCAGCATTCCCCCAAGTCTCCCGATAAAAATGATACCTCACTTGTGTGGGTAGGCCTAGCGCCCGCGACAGGAAACGCCCCAAAGCGCAACGTGGACACATCCAATTTTTTGAAAGAAAATAGAGGTGATTTTTGCAAAGTGCCTACCTGTAGATTTTGGCCTCTAGCTCAGCCGGCACCTAGGGAAACCTACCAAACCTGTGCATTTCTGAAAACTAAAGACCTAGGGGAATCCAAGATGGGGTGACTTGTGGGGCTCGGACCAGGTTCTGTTACCCATAATCCTTTGCAAACCTCAAAATTTGGCTAAAAAAACACATGTTCCTCACATTTCTGTGGCAGAAAGTTCTGGAATCTGAGAGGAGCCACAAATTTCCTTCCACCCAGCGTTCCCCCAAGTCTCCCGATAAAAATGATACCTCACTTGTGTGGGTAGGCCTAGCGCCCACGACAGGAAACGCCCCAAAGCGCAACGTGGACACATCCAATTTTTTTAAAGAAAACAGAGGTGTTTTTTGCAGAAGTGCCTACCTGTAGATTTTGGCCTCTAGCTCAGCCGGCACATAGGGAAACCTACTAAACCTGTGCATTTCTGAAAACTAGAGACCTAGGGGAATCCATGATGGGGTGACTTGTGGGGCTCGGACCAGGTTCTGTTACCCAGAATCCTTTTCAAATCTCAAAATTTGGCTAAAAAAACACATGTTCCTCACATTTCTGTGGCAGAAAGTTCTGGAATCTGAGAGGAGCCACAAATTTCCTTCCACCCAGCATTCCCCCAAGTCTCCCGATAAAAATGATACCTCACTTGTGTGGGTAGGCCTAGCGCCCGCGACAGGAGACGCCCCAAAGCGCAACGTGGACACATCCAATTTTTTTAAAGAAAATAAAGGTGTTTTTTGCAAAGTGCCTACCTGTAGATTTTGGCCTCTAGCTCAGCCGGCACTTAGGGAAACCTACCAAACCTGTGCATTTCTGAAAACTAGAGACCTAGGGGAATCCATGATGGGGTGACTTGTGGGGCTCGGACCAGGTTCTTTTACTCAGAATCCTTTGCAAACCTCAAAATTTGGCTAAAAAAACACATGTTCCTCACATTTCTGTGGCAGAAAGTTCTGGAATCTGAGAGGAGCCACAAATTTCCTTCCACCCAGCATTCCCCCAAGTCTCCCGATAAAAATGATACCTCACTTGTGTGGGTAGGCCTAGCGCCCGCGACAGGAAACGCCCCAAAGCGCAACGTGGACACATCCAATTTTTTGAAAGAAAATAGAGGTGATTTTTGCAAAGTGCCTACCTGTAGATTTTGGCCTCTAGCTCAGCCGGCACCTAGGGAAACCTACCAAACCTGTGCATTTCTGAAAACTAAAGACCTAGGGGAATCCAAGATGGGGTGACTTGTGGGGCTCGGACCAGGTTCTGTTACCCATAATCCTTTGCAAACCTCAAAATTTGGCTAAAAAAACACATGTTCCTCACATTTCTGTGGCAGAAAGTTCTGGAATCTGAGAGGAGCCACAAATTTCCTTCCACCCAGCGTTCCCCCAAGTCTCCCGATAAAAATGATACCTCACTTGTGTGGGTAGGCCTAGCGCCCACGACAGGAAACGCCCCAAAGCGCAACGTGGACACATCCAATTTTTTTAAAGAAAACAGAGGTGTTTTTTGCAGAAGTGCCTACCTGTAGATTTTGGCCTCTAGCTCAGCCGGCACATAGGGAAACCTACTAAACCTGTGCATTTCTGAAAACTAGAGACCTAGGGGAATCCATGATGGGGTGACTTGTGGGGCTCGGACCAGGTTCTGTTACCCAGAATCCTTTGCAAACCTCAATATTTGGCTAAAAAAACACATGTTCCTCACATTTCTGTGGCAGAAAGTTCTGGAATCTGAGAGGAGCCACAAATTTCCTTCCACCCAGCATTCCCCCAAGTCTCCCGATAAAAATGATACCTCACTTGTGTGGGTAGGCCTAGCGCCCGCGACAGGAAACGCCCCAAAGCGCAACGTGGACACATCCAATTTTTTGAAAGAAAATAAAGGTGTTTTTTGCAAAGTGCCTACCTGTAGATTTTGGCCTCTAGCTCAGCCGGCACTTAGGGAAACCTACCAAACCTGTGCATTTCTGAAAACTAGAGACCTAGGGGAATCCATGATGGGGTGACTTGTGGGGCTCGGACCAGGTTCTGTTACCCAGAATCCTTTGCAAACCTCAAAATTTGGCTAAAAAAACACATGTTCCTCACATTTCTGTGGCAGAAAGTTCTGGAATCTGAGAGGAGCCACAAATTTCCTTCCACCCAGCGTTCCCCCAAGTCTCCCGATAAAAATGATACCTCACTTGTGTGGGTAGGCCTAGCGCCCGCGACAGGAAACGCCCCAAAGCGCAACGTGGACACATCCAATTTTTTTAAAGAAAACAGAGGTGTTTTTTGCAAAGTGCCTACCTGTAGATTTTGGCGTCTAGCTCAGCCGGCACCTAGGGAAACCTACTAAACCTGTCATTTCTGAAAACTAGAGACCTAGGGGAATCCAAGATGGGGTGACTTGTGGGGCTCGGACCAGGTTCTGTTACCCAGAATCCTTTGCAAACCTCAAAATTTGGCTAAAAAAACACATGTTCCTCACATTTCTGTGGCAGAAAGTTCTGGAATCTGAGAGCAGCCACAAATTTGCTTCCACCCAGCGTTCCCCCAAGTCTCCCGATAAAAATGATACCTCACTTGTGTGGGTAGGCCTAGCGCCCGCGACAGGAAACGCCCCAAAGCGCAACGTGGACACATCCAATTTTTTGAAAGAAAACAGAGGTGTTTTTTGCAAAGTGCCTACCTGTAGATTTTGGCATCTAGCTCAGCCGGCACCTAGGAAAACCTACCAAACCTGTGCATTTCTGAAAACTAGAGACCTAGGGGAATCCAAGATGGGGTGACCTGTGGGGCTCGGACCAGGTTCTGTTACCCAGAATCCTTTGCAAACCTCAAAATCTGGCTAAAAAAACACATGTTCCTCACATTTCTGTGGCAGAAAGTTCTGGAATCTGAGAGGAGCCACAAATTTCCTCCCACCCAGCGTTCCCCCAAGTCTCCCGATAAAAATGATACCTCACTTGTGTGGGTAGGCCTAGCGCCCGCGACAGGAAACGCCCCAAAGCGCAACGTGGACACATCCAATTTTTTGAAAGCAAACAGAAGTGTTTTTTGCAAAGTGCCTACCTGTAGATTTTGGCATCTAGCTCAGCCGGCACCTAGGGAAACCTACCAAACCTGTGCATTTCTGAAAACTAGAGACCTAGGGGAATCCATGATGGGGTGACTTGTGGGGCTCGGATCAGGTTCTGTTACCCAGAATCCTTTGCAAACCTCAAAATTTGGCTAAAAAAACACATGTTCCTCACATTTCTGTGGCAGAAAGTTCTGGAATCTGAGAGGAGCCACAAATTTCCTTCCACCCAGCGTTCCCCCAAGTCTCCCGATAAAAATGATACCTCACTTGTGTGGGTAGGCCTAGCGCCCGCGACAGGAAGCGACCCAAAGCGCAACGTGGACACATCCAATTTTTTGAAAGAAAACAGAGGTGTTTTTTGCAAAGTGCCTACCTGTAGATTTTGGCGTCTAGCTCAGCCGGCACCTAGGGAAACCTACCAAACCTGTGCATTTCTGAAAACTAGAGACCTAGGGGAATCCATGATGGGGTGACTTGTGGGGCTCGGACCAGGTTCTGTTACCCAGAATCCTTTTCAAATCTCAAAATTTGGCTAAAAAAACACATGTTCCTCACATTTCTGTGGCAGAAAGTTCTGGAATCTGAGAGGAGCCACAAATTTCCTTCCACCCAGCATTCCCCCAAGTCTCCCGATAAAAATGATACCTCACTTGTGTGGGTAGGCCTAGCGCCCGCGACAGGAAACGCCCCAAAGCGCAACGTGGACACATCCAATTTTTTGAAAGAAAACAAAGGTGTTTTTTGCAAAGTGCCTACCTGTAGATTTTGGCCTCTAGCTCAGCCGGCACTTAGGGAAACCTACCAAACCTGTGCATTTCTGAAAACTAGAGACCTAGGGGAATCCATGATGGGGTGACTTGTGGGGCTCGGATCAGGTTCTGTTACCCAGAATCCTTTGCAAACCTCAAAATTTGGCTAAAAAAACACATGTTCCTCACATTTCTGTGGCAGAAAGTTCTGGAATCTGAGAGGAGCCACAAATTTCCTTCCACCCAGCGTTCCCCCAAGTCTCCCGATAAAAATGATACCTCACTTGTGTGGGTAGGCCTAGCGCCCGCGACAGGAAACGCCCCAAAGCGCATCGTGGACACATCCAATTTTTTTAAAGAAAACAGAGGTGTTTTTTGCAGAAGTGCCTACCTGTAGATTTGGCCTCTAGCTCAGCCGGCACTTAGGGAAACCTACCAGACCTGTGCATTTCTGAAAACTAGAGACCTAGGGGAATCCAAGATGGGGTGACTTGTGGGGCTCGGACCAGGTTCTGTTACCCAGAATCCTTTGCAAACCTCAATATTTGGCTAAAAAAACACATGTTCCTCACATTTCTGTGGCAGAAAGTTCTGGAATCTGAGAGGAGCCACAAATTTCCTTCCACCCAGCATTCCCCCAAGTCTCCCGATAAAAATGATACCTCACTTGTGTGGGTAGGCCTAGCGCCCGCGTCAGGAAACGCCCCAAAGCGCAACGTGGACACATCCAATTTTTTGAAAGAAAATAGAGGTGATTTTTGCAAGGTGCCTACCTGTAGATTTTGGCCTCTAGCTCAGCCGGCACCTAGGGAAACCTACCAAACCTGTGCATTTCTGAAAACTAAAGACCTAGGGGAATCCAAGATGGGGTGACTTGTGGGGCTCGGACCAGGTTCTGTTACCCATAATCCTTTGCAAACCTCAAAATTTGGCTAAAAAAACACATGTTCCTCACATTTCTGTGGCAGAAAGTTCTGGAATCTGAGAGGAGCCACAAATTTCCTTCCACCCAGCGTTCCCCCAAGTCTCCCGATAAAAATGATACCTCACTTGTGTGGGTAGGCCTAGCGCCCGCGACAGGAAACGCCCCAAAGCGCATCGTGGACACATCCAATTTTTTTAAAGAAAACAGAGGTGTTTTTTGCAGAAGTGCCTACCTGTAGATTTGGCCTCTAGCTCAGCCGGCACCTAGGGAAACCTACCAGACCTGTGCATTTCTGAAAACTAGAGACCTAGGGGAATCCAAGATGGGGTGACTTGTGGGGCTCGGACCAGGTTCTGTTACCCAGAATCCTTTGCAAACCTCAATATTTGGCTAAAAAAACACATGTTCCTCACATTTCTGTGGCAGAAAGTTCTGGAATCTGAGAGGAGCCACAAATTTCCTTCCACCCAGCATTCCCCCAAGTCTCCCGATAAAAATGATACCTCACTTGTGTGGGTAGGCCTAGCGCCAGCGACAGGAAACGCCCCAAAGCGCAACGTGGACACATCCAATTTTTTGAAAGAAAATAGAGGTGATTTTTGCAAGGTGCCTACCTGTAGATTTTGGCCTCTAGCTCAGCCGGCACCTAGGGAAACCTACCAAACCTGTGCATTTCTGAAAACTAAAGACCTAGGGGAATCCAAGATGGGGTGACTTGTTGGGCTCGGACCAGGTTCTGTTACCCATAATCCTTTGCAAACCTCAAAATTTGGCTAAAAAAACACATGTTCCTCACATTTCTGTGGCAGAAAGTTCTGGAATCTGAGAGGAGCCACAAATTTCCTTCCACCCAGCGTTCCCCCAAGTCTCCCGATAAAAATGATACCTCACTTGTGTGGGTAGGCCTAGCGCCCGCGACAGGAAACGCCCCAAAGCGCATCGTGGACACATCCAATTTTTTTAAAGAAAACAGAGGTGTTTTTTGCAGAAGTGCCTACCTGTAGATTTGGCCTCTAGCTCAGCCGGCACCTAGGGAAACCTACCAAACCTGTGCATTTCTGAAAACTAGAGACCTAGGGGAATCCATGATGGGGTGACTTGTGGGGCTCGGACCAGGTTCTGTTACACAGAAGCCTTTTCAAATCTCAAAATTTGGCTAAAAAAACACATGTTCCTCACATTTCTGTGGCAGAAAGTTCTGGAATCTGAGAGGAGCCACAAATTTCCTGCCACCCAGCGTTCCCCCAAGTCTCCCGATAAAAATGATACCTCACTTGTGTGGGTAGGCCTAGCGCCCGCGACAGGAAACGCCCCAAAGCACAACGTGGACACATCCAATTTTTTGAAAGAAAATAGAGGTGATTTTTGCGAAGTGCCTACCTGTAGATTTCGGCCTGTCTCTCAGCCGGCACCTAAGGAAACCTACCAAACCTGTGCATTTCTGAAAACTAGAGACCTAGGGGAATCCAAGATGGGGTGACTTGTGGGGCTCGGACCAGGTTCTATTACCCAGAATCCTTTGCAAACCTCAAAATTTGGCTAAAAAAACACATGTTCCTCACATTTCTGTGGCAGAAAGTTCTGGAATCTGAGAGGAGCCACAAATTTCCTCCCACCCAGCGTTCCCCCAAGTCTCCCGATAAAAATGATACCTCACTTGTGTGGGTAGGCCTAGCGCCCGCGACAGGAAACGCCCCAAAGCGCAACGTGGACACTTCCAATTTTTTTAAAGAAAACAGAGGTGTTTTTTGCAGAAGTGCCTACCTGTAGATTTTGGCCTCTAGCTCAGCCGGCACCTAGGGAAACCTACCAAACCTGTGCATTTCTGAAAACTAGAGACCTAGGGGAATCCATGATGGGGTGACTTGTGGGGCTCGGACCAGGTTCTGTTACCCAGAATCCTTTTCAAATCTCAAAATTTGGCTAAAAAAACACATGTTCCTCACATTTCTGTGGCAGAAAGTTCTGGAATCTGAGAGGAGCCACAAATTTCCTTCCACCCAGCATTCCCCCAAGTCTCCCAATAAAAATGATACCTCACTTGTGTGGGTAGGCCTAGCGCCCGCGACAGGAAACGCCCCAAAGCGCAACGTGGACACATCCAATTTTTTTAAAGAAAACAAAGGTGTTTTTTGCAAAGTGCCTACCTGTAGATTTTGGCCTCTAGCTCAGCCGGCACTTAGGGAAACCTACCAAACCTGTGCATTTCTGAAAACTAGAGACCTAGGGGAATCCATGATGGGTTGACTTGTGGGGCTCGGACCAGGTTCTGTTACCCAGAATCCTTTGCAAACCTCAAAATTTGGCTAAAAAAACACATGTTCCTCACATTTCTGTGGCAGAAAGTTCTGGAATCTGAGAGGAGCCACAAATTTCCTTCCACCCAGCGTTCCCCCAAGTCTCCCGATAAAAATGATACCTCACTTGTGTGGGTAGGCCTAGCGCCCGCGACAGGAAATGCCCCAAAGCGCAACGTGGACACATCCAATTTTTTGAAAGAAAAGAGAGGTGTTTTTTGCAAAGTGCCTACCTGTAGATTTTGGCGTCTAGCTCAGCCGGCACCTAGGGAAACCTACCAGACCTGTGCATTTCTGAAAACTAGAGACCTAGGGGAATCCAAGATGGGGTGACTTGTGGGGCTCGGACCAGGTTCTGTTACCCAGAATCCTTTGCAAACCTCAATATTTGGCTAAAAAAACATGTGTTCCTCACATTTCTGTGGCAGAAAGTTCTGGAATCTGAGAGCAGCCACAAATTTCCTTCCACCCAGCGTTCCCCCAAGTCTCCCGATAAAAATGATACCTCACTTGTGTGGGTAGGCCTAGCGCCCGCGACAGGAAACGCCCCAAAGCGCAACGTGGACACATCCAATTTTTTAAAAGAAAACAGAGGTGTTTTTTGCAAAGTGCCTACCTGTAGATTTTGGCATCTAGCTCAGCCGGCACCTAGGGAAATCTACCAAACCTGTGCATTTCTGAAAACTAGAGACCTAGGGGAATCCAAGATGGGGTGACCTGTGGGGCTCGGACCAGGTTCTGTTACCCAGAATCCTTTGCAAACCTCAAAATCTGGCTAAAAAAACACATGTTCCTCACATTTCTGTGGCAGAAAGTTCTGGAATCTGAGAGGAGCCACAAATTTCCTTCCACCCAGCATTCCCCCAAGTCTCCCGATAAAAATGATACCTCACTTGTGTGGGTAGGCCTAGCGCCCGCGACAGGAAACGCCCCAAAGCGCAACGTGGACACATCCAATTTTTTGAAAGAAAATAGAGGTGATTTTTGCAAAGTGCCTACCTGTAGATTTTGGCCTCTAGCTCAGCCGGCACCTAGGGAAACCTACCAAACCTGTGCATTTCTGAAAACTAAAGACCTAGGGGAATCCAAGATGGGGTGACTTGTGGGGCTCGGACCAGGTTCTGTTACCCATAATCCTTTGCAAACCTCAAAATTTGGCTAAAAAAACACATGTTCCTCACATTTCTGTGGCAGAAAGTTCTGGAATCTGAGAGGAGCCACAAATTTCCTTCCACCCAGCGTTCCCCCAAGTCTCCCGATAAAAATGATACCTCACTTGTGTGGGTAGGCCTAGCGCCCGCGACAGGAAACGCCCCAAAGCGCATCGTGGACACATCCAATTTTTTTAAAGAAAACAGATGTGTTTTTTGCAGAAGTGCCTACCTGTAGATTTGGCCTCTAGCTCAGCCGGCACCTAGGGAAACCTACCAAACCTGTGCATTTCTGAAAACTAGAGACCTAGGGGAATCCATGATGGGGTGACTTGTGGGGCTCGGACCAGGTTCTGTTACACAGAAGCCTTTTCAAATCTCAAAATTTGGCTAAAAAAACACATGTTCCTCACATTTCTGTGGCAGAAAGTTCTGGAATCTGAGAGGAGCCACAAATTTCCTGCCACCCAGCGTTCCCCCAAGTCTCCCGATAAAAATGATACCTCACTTGTGTGGGTAGGCCAAGCGCCCGCGACAGGAAACGCCCCAAAGCACAACGTGGACACATCCAATTTTTTGAAAGAAAATAGAGGTGATTTTTGCGAAGTGCCTACCTGTAGATTTCGGCCTGTAGCTCAGCCGGCACCTAGGGAAACCTACCAAACCTGTGCATTTCTGAAAACTAGAGACCTAGGGGAATCCAAGATGGGGTGACTTGTGGGGCTCGGACCAGGTTCTATTACCCAGAATCCTTTGCAAACCTCAAAATTTGGCTAAAAAAACACATGTTCCTCACATTTCTGTGGCAGAAAGTTCTGGAATCTGAGAGGAGCCACAAATTTCCTCCCACCCAGCGTTCCCCCAAGTCTCCCGATAAAAATGATACCTCACTTGTGTGGGTAGGCCTAGCGCCCGCGACAGGAAACGCCCCAAAGCGCAACGTGGACACATCCAATTTTTTTAAAGAAAACAGAGGTGTTTTTTGCAGAAGTGCCTACCTGTAGATTTTGGCCTCTAGCTCAGCCGGCACCTAGGGAAACCTACCAAACCTGTGCATTTCTGAAAACTAGAGACCTAGGGGAATCCATGATGGGGTGACTTGTGGGGCTCGGACCAGGTTCTGTTACCCAGAATCCTTTTCAAATCTCAAAATTTGGCTAAAAAAACACATGTTCCTCACATTTCTGTGGCAGAAAGTTCTGGAATCTGAGAGGAGCCACAAATTTCCTTCCACCCAGCATTCCCCCAAGTCTCCCAATAAAAATGATACCTCACTTGTGTGGGTAGGCCTAGCGCCCGCGACAGGAAACGCCCCAAAGCGCAACGTGGACACATCCAATTTTTTTAAAGAAAACAAAGGTGTTTTTTGCAAAGTGCCTACCTGTAGATTTTGGCCTCTAGCTCAGCCGGCATTTAGGGAAACCTACCAAACCTGTGCATTTCTGAAAACTAGAGACCTAGGGGAATCCATGATGGGTTGACTTGTGGGGCTCGGACCAGGTTCTGTTACCCAGAATCCTTTGCAAACCTCAAAATTTGGCTAAAAAAACACATGTTCCTCACATTTCTGTGGCAGAAAGTTCTGGAATCTGAGAGGAGCCACAAATTTCCTTCCACCCAGCGTTCCCCCAAGTCTCCCGATAAAAATGATACCTCACTTGTGTGGGTAGGCCTAGCGCCCGCGACAGGAAATGCCCCAAAGCGCAACGTGGACACATCCAATTTTTTGAAAGAAAAGAGAGGTGTTTTTTGCAAAGTGCCTACCTGTAGATTTTGGCGTCTAGCTCAGCCGGCACCTAGGGAAACCTACCAGACCTGTGCATTTCTGAAAACTAGAGACCTAGGGGAATCCAAGATGGGGTGACTTGTGGGGCTCGGACCAGGTTCTGTTACCCAGAATCCTTTGCAAACCTCAATATTTGGCTAAAAAAACATGTGTTCCTCACATTTCTGTGGCAGAAAGTTCTGGAATCTGAGAGCAGCCACAAATTTCCTTCCACCCAGCGTTCCCCCAAGTCTCCCGATAAAAATGATACCTCACTTGTGTGGGTAGGCCTAGCGCCCGCGACAGGAAACGCCCCAAAGCGCAACGTGGACACATCCAATTTTTTAAAAGAAAACAGAGGTGTTTTTTGCAAAGTGCCTACCTGTAGATTTTGGCATCTAGCTCAGCCGGCACCTAGGGAAACCTACCAAACCTGTGCATTTCTGAAAACTAGAGACCTAGGGGAATCCAAGATGGGGTGACCTGTGGGGCTCGGACCAGGTTCTGTTACCCAGAATCCTTTGCAAACCTCAAAATCTGGCTAAAAAAACACATGTTCCTCACATTTCTGTGGCAGAAAGTTCTGGAATCTGAGAGGAGCCACAAATGTCCTCCCACCCAGCGTTCCCCCAAGTCTCCCGATAAAAATGATACCTCACTTGTGTGGGTAGGCCTAGCGCCCGCGACAGGAAACGCCCCAAAGCACAACGTGGACACATCCAATTTTTTGAAAGAAAATAGAGGTGATTTTTGCAAAGTGCCTACCTGTAGATTTTGGCATCTAGCTCAGCCGGCACCTAGGGAAACCTACCAAACCTGTGCATTTCTGAAAACTAGAGACCTAGGGGAATCCATGATGGGGTGACTTGTGGGGCTCGGACCAGGTTCTGTTACACAGAAGCCTTTTCAAATCTCAAAATTTGGCTAAAAAAACACATGTTCCTCACATTTCTGTGGCAGAAAGTTCTGGAATCTGAGAGGAGCCACAAATTTCCTTCCACCCAGCATTCCCCCAAGTCTCCCGATAAAAATGATTCCTCACTTGTGTGGGTAGGCCTAGCGCCCGCGACAGGAAACGCCCCAAAGCGCAACGTGGACACATCCAATTTTTTGAAAGAAAATAGAGGTGATTTTTGCAAAGTGCCTACCTGTAGATTTTGGCCTCTAGCTCAGCCGGTACCTAGGGAAACCTACCAAACCTGTGCATTTCTGAAAACTAAAGACCTAGGGGAATCCAAGATGGGGTGACTTGTGGGGCTCGGACCAGGTTCTGTTACCCATAATCCTTTGCAAACCTCAAAATTTGGCTAAAAAAACACATGTTCCTCACATTTCTGTGGCAGAAAGTTCTGGAATCTGAGAGGAGCCACAAATTTCCTTCCACCCAGCGTTCCCCCAAGTCTCCCGATAAAAATGATACCTCACTTGTGTGGGTAGGCCTAGCGCCCACGACAGGAAACGCCCCAAAGCGCAACGTGGACACATCCAATTTTTTTAAAGAAAACAGAGGTGTTTTTTGCAGAAGTGCCTACCTGTAGATTTTGGCCTCTAGCTCAGCCGGCACATAGGGAAACGTACCAAACCTGTGCATTTCTGAAAACTAGAGACCTAGGGGAATCCATGATGGGGTGACTTGTGGGGCTCGGACCAGGTTCTGTTATCCAGAATCCTTTTCAAATCTCAAAATTTGGCTAAAAAAACACATGTTCCTCACATTTCTGTGGCAGAAAGTTCTGGAATCTGAGAGGAGCCACAAATTTCCTTCCACCCAGCATTCCCCCAAGTCTCCCGATAAAAATGATACCTCACTTGTGTGGGTAGGCCTAGCGCCCGCGACAGGAGACGCCCCAAAGCGCAACGTGGACACATCCAATTTTTTTAAAGAAAATAAAGGTGTTTTTTGCAAAGTGCCTACCTGTAGATTTTGGCCTCTAGCTCAGCCGGCACTTAGGGAAACCTACCAAACCTGTGCATTTCTGAAAACTAGAGACCTAGGGGAATCCATGATGGGGTGACTTGTGGGGCTCGGACCAGGTTCTTTTACTCAGAATCCTTTGCAAACCTCAAAATTTGGCTAAAAAAACACATGTTCCTCACATTTCTGTGGCAGAAAGTTCTGGAATCTGAGAGGAGCCACAAATTTCCTTCCACCCAGCATTCCCCCAAGTCTCCCGATAAAAATGATACCTCACTTGTGTGGGTAGGCCTAGCGCCCGCGACAGGAAACGCCCCAAAGCGCAACGTGGACACATCCAATTTTTTGAAAGAAAATAGAGGTGATTTTTGCAAAGTGCCTACCTGTAGATTTTGGCCTCTAGCTCAGCCGGCACTTAGGGAAACCTACCAAACCTGTGCATTTCTGAAAACTAAAGACCTAGGGGAATCCAAGATGGGGTGACTTGTGGGGCTCGGACCAGGTTCTGTTACCCATAATCCTTTGCAAACCTCAAAATTTGGCTAAAAAAACACATGTTCCTCACATTTCTGTGGCAGAAAGTTCTGGAATCTGAGAGGAGCCACAAATTTCCTTCCACCCAGCGTTCCCCCAAGTCTCCCGATAAAAATGATACCTCACTTGTGTGGGTAGGCCTAGCGCCCACGACAGGAAACGCCCCAAAGCGCAACGTGGACACATCCAATTTTTTTAAAGAAAACAGAGGTGTTTTTTGCAGAAGTGCCTACCTGTAGATTTTGGCCTCTAGCTCAGCCGGCACATAGGGAAACCTACTAAACCTGTGCATTTCTGAAAACTAGAGACCTAGGGGAATCCATGATGGGGTGACTTGTGGGGCTCGGACCAGGTTCTGTTACCCAGAATCCTTTTCAAATCTCAAAATTTGGCTAAAAAAACACATGTTCCTCACATTTCTGTGGCAGAAAGTTCTGGAATCTGAGAGGAGCCACAAATTTCCTTCCACCCAGCATTCCCCCAAGTCTCCCGATAAAAATGATACCTCACTTGTGTGGGTAGGCCTAGCGCCCGCGACAGGAAACGCCCCAAAGCGCAACGTGGACACATCCAATTTTTTGAAAGAAAATAAAGGTGTTTTTTGCAAAGTGCCTACCTGTAGATTTTGGCCTCTAGCTCAGCCGGCACTTAGGGAAACCTACCAAACCTGTGCATTTCTGAAAACTAGAGACCTAGGGGAATCCATGATGGGGTGACTTGTGGGGCTCGGACCAGGTTCTGTTACCCAGAATCCTTTGCAAACCTCAAAATTTGGCTAAAAAAACACATGTTCCTCACATTTCTGTGGCAGAAAGTTCTGGAATCTGAGAGGAGCCACAAATTTCCTTCCACCCAGCGTTCCCCCAAGTCTCCCGATAAAAATGATACCTCACTTGTGTGGGTAGGCCTAGCGCCCGCGACAGGAAACGCCCCAAAGCGCAACGTGGACACATCCAATTTTTTTAAAGAAAACAGAGGTGTTTTTTGCAAAGTGCCTACCTGTAGATTTTGGCGTCTAGCTCAGCCGGCACCTAGGGAAACCTACTAAACCTGTCATTTCTGAAAACTAGAGACCTAGGGGAATCCAAGATGGGGTGACTTGTGGGGCTCGGACCAGGTTCTGTTACCCAGAATCCTTTGCAAACCTCAAAATTTGGCTAAAAAAACACATGTTCCTCACATTTCTGTGGCAGAAAGTTCTGGAATCTGAGAGCAGCCACAAATTTGCTTCCACCCAGCGTTCCCCCAAGTCTCCCGATAAAAATGATACCTCACTTGTGTGGGTAGGCCTAGCGCCCGCGACAGGAAACGCCCCAAAGCGCAACGTGGACACATCCAATTTTTTGAAAGAAAACAGAGGTGTTTTTTGCAAAGTGCCTACCTGTAGATTTTGGCATCTAGCTCAGCCGGCACCTAGGGAAACCTACCAAACCTGTGCATTTCTGAAAACTAGAGACCTAGGGGAATCCAAGATGGGGTGACCTGTGGGGCTCGGACCAGGTTCTGTTACCCAGAATCCTTTGCAAACCTCAAAATCTGGCTAAAAAAACACATGTTCCTCACATTTCTGTGGCAGAAAGTTCTGGAATCTGAGAGGAGCCACAAATTTCCTCCCACCCAGCGTTCCCCCAAGTCTCCCGATAAAAATGATACCTCACTTGTGTGGGTAGGCCTAGCGCCCGCGACAGGAAACGCCCCAAAGCGCAACGTGGACACATCCAATTTTTTGAAAGCAAACAGAAGTGTTTTTTGCAAAGTGCCTACCTGTAGATTTTGGCATCTAGCTCAGCCGGCACCTAGGGAAACCTACCAAACCTGTGCATTTCTGAAAACTAGAGACCTAGGGGAATCCATGATGGGGTGACTTGTGGGGCTCGGATCAGGTTCTGTTACCCAGAATCCTTTGCAAACCTCAAAATTTGGCTAAAAAAACACATGTTCCTCACATTTCTGTGGCAGAAAGTTCTGGAATCTGAGAGGAGCCACAAATTTCCTTCCACCCAGCGTTCCCCCAAGTCTCCCGATAAAAATGATACCTCACTTGTGTGGGTAGGCCTAGCGCCCGCGACAGGAAGCGACCCAAAGCGCAACGTGGACACATCCAATTTTTTGAAAGAAAACAGAGGTGTTTTTTGCAAAGTGCCTACCTGTAGATTTTGGCGTCTAGCTCAGCCGGCACCTAGGGAAACCTACCAAACCTGTGCATTTCTGAAAACTAGAGACCTAGGGGAATCCATGATGGGGTGACTTGTGGGGCTCGGACCAGGTTCTGTTACCCAGAATCCTTTTCAAATCTCAAAATTTGGCTAAAAAAACACATGTTCCTCACATTTCTGTGGCAGAAAGTTCTGGAATCTGAGAGGAGCCACAAATTTCCTTCCACCCAGCATTCCCCCAAGTCTCCCGATAAAAATGATACCTCACTTGTGTGGGTAGGCCTAGCGCCCGCGACAGGAAACGCCCCAAAGCGCAACGTGGACACATCCAATTTTTTGAAAGAAAACAAAGGTGTTTTTTGCAAAGTGCCTACCTGTAGATTTTGGCCTCTAGCTCAGCCGGCACTTAGGGAAACCTACCAAACCTGTGCATTTCTGAAAACTAGAGACCTAGGGGAATCCATGATGGGGTGACTTGTGGGGCTCGGATCAGGTTCTGTTACCCAGAATCCTTTGCAAACCTCAAAATTTGGCTAAAAAAACACATGTTCCTCACATTTCTGTGGCAGAAAGTTCTGGAATCTGAGAGGAGCCACAAATTTCCTTCCACCCAGCGTTCCCCCAAGTCTCCCGATAAAAATGATACCTCACTTGTGTGGGTAGGCCTAGCGCCCGCGACAGGAAACGCCCCAAAGCGCATCGTGGACACATCCAATTTTTTTAAAGAAAACAGAGGTGTTTTTTGCAGAAGTGCCTACCTGTAGATTTGGCCTCTAGCTCAGCCGACACCTAGGGAAACCTACCAGACCTGTGCATTTCTGAAAACTAGAGACCTAGGGGAATCCAAGATGGGGTGACTTGTGGGGCTCGGACCAGGTTCTGTTACCCAGAATCCTTTGCAAAGCTCAATATTTGGCTAAAAAAACACATGTTCCTCACATTTCTGTGGCAGAAAGTTCTGGAATCTGAGAGGAGCCACAAATTTCCTTCCACCCAGCATTCCCCCAAGTCTCCCGATAAAAATGATACCTCACTTGTGTGGGTAGGCCTAGCGCCCGCGACAGGAAACGCCCCAAAGCGCAACGTGGACACATCCAATTTTTTGAAAGAAAATAGAGGTGATTTTTGCAAGGTGCCTACCTGTAGATTTTGGCCTCTAGCTCAGCCGGCACCTAGGGAAACCTACCAAACCTGTGCATTTCTGAAAACTAAAGACCTAGGGGAATCCAAGATGGGGTGACTTGTGGGGCTCGGACCAGGTTCTGTTACCCATAATCCTTTGCAAACCTCAAAATTTGGCTAAAAAAACACATGTTCCTCACATTTCTGTGGCAGAAAGTTCTGGAATCTGAGAGGAGCCACAAATTTCCTTCCACCCAGCGTTCCCCCAAGTCTCCCGATAAAAATGATACCTCACTTGTGTGGGTAGGCCTAGCGCCCGCGACAGGAAACGCCCCAAAGCGCATCGTGGACACATCCAATTTTTTTAAAGAAAACAGAGGTGTTTTTTGCAGAAGTGCCTACCTGTAGATTTGGCCTCTAGCTCAGCCGGCACCTAGGGAAACCTACCAAACCTGTGCATTTCTGAAAACTAGAGACCTAGGGGAATCCATGATGGGGTGACTTGTGGGGCTCGGACCAGGTTCTGTTACACAGAAGCCTTTTCAAATCTCAAAATTTGGCTAAAAAAACACATGTTCCTCACATTTCTGTGGCAGAAAGTTCTGGAATCTGAGAGGAGCCACAAATTTCCTGCCACCCAGCGTTCCCCCAAGTCTCCCGATAAAAATGATACCTCACTTGTGTGGGTAGGCCTAGCGCCCGCGACAGGAAACGCCCCAAAGCACAACGTGGACACATCCAATTTTTTGAAAGAAAATAGAGGTGATTTTTGCGAAGTGCCTACCTGTAGATTTCGGCCTGTAGCTCAGCCGGCACCTAAGGAAACCTACCAAACCTGTGCATTTCTGAAAACTAGAGACCTAGGGGAATCCAAGATGGGGTGACTTGTGGGGCTCGGACCAGGTTCTATTACCCAGAATCCTTTGCAAACCTCAAAATTTGGCTAAAAAAACACATGTTCCTCACATTTCTGTGGCAGAAAGTTCTGGAATCTGAGAGGAGCCACAAATTTCCTCCCACCCAGCGTTCCCCCAAGTCTCCCGATAAAAATGATACCTCACTTGTGTGGGTAGGCCTAGCGCCCGCGACAGGAAACGCCCCAAAGCGCAACGTGGACACATCCAATTTTTTTAAAGAAAACAGAGGTGTTTTTTGCAGAAGTGCCTACCTGTAGATTTTGGCCTCTAGCTCAGCCGGCACCTAGGGAAACCTACCAAACCTGTGCATTTCTGAAAACTAGAGACTTAGGGGAATCCATGATGGGGTGACTTGTGGGGCTCGGACCAGGTTCTGTTACCCAGAATCCTTTTCAAATCTCAAAATTTGGCTAAAAAAACACATGTTCCTCACATTTCTGTGGCAGAAAGTTCTGGAATCTGAGAGGAGCCACAAATTTCCTTCCACCCAGCATTCCCCCAAGTCTCCCAATAAAAATGATACCTCACTTGTGTGGGTAGGCCTAGCGCCAGCGACAGGAAACGCCCCAAAGCGCAACGTGGACACATCCAATTTTTTTAAAGAAAACAAAGGTGTTTTTTGCAAAGTGCCTACCTGTAGATTTTGGCCTCTAGCTCAGCCGGCACTTAGGGAAACCTACCAAACCTGTGCATTTCTGAAAACTAGAGACCTAGGGGAATCCATGATGGGTTGACTTGTGGGGCTCGGACCAGGTTCTGTTACCCAGAATCCTTTGCAAACCTCAAAATTTGGCTAAAAAAACACATGTTCCTCACATTTCTGTGGCAGAAAGTTCTGGAATCTGAGAGGAGCCACAAATTTCCTTCCACCCAGCGTTCCCCCAAGTCTCCCGATAAAAATGATACCTCACTTGTGTGGGTAGGCCTAGCGCCAGCGACAGGAATGCCCCAAAGCGCAACGTGGACACATCCAATTTTTTGAAAGAAAAGAGAAGTGTTTTTTGCAAAGTGCCTACCTGTAGATTTTGGCGTCTAGCTCAGCCGGCACCTAGGGAAACCTACCAGACCTGTGCATTTCTGAAAACTAGAGACCTAGGGGAATCCAAGATGGGGTGACTTGTGGGGCTCGGACCAGGTTCTGTTACCCAGAATCCTTTGCAAACCTCAATATTTGGCTAAAAAAACATGTGTTCCTCACATTTCTGTGGCAGAAAGTTCTGGAATCTGAGAGCAGCCACAAATTTCCTTCCACCCAGCGTTCCCCCAAGTCTCCCGATAAAAATGATACCTCACTTGTGTGGGTAGGCCTAGCGCCCGCGACAGGAAACGCCCCAAAGCGCAACGTGGACACATCCAATTTTTTAAAAGAAAACAGAGGTGTTTTTTGCAAAGTGCCTACCTGTAGATTTTGGCATCTAGCTCAGCCGGCACCTAGGGAAACCTACCAAACCTGTGCATTTCTGAAAACTAGAGACCTAGGGGAATCCAAGATGGGGTGACCTGTGGGGCTCGGACCAGGTTCTGTTACCCAGAATCCTTTGCAAACCTCAAAATCTGGCTAAAAAAACACATGTTCCTCACATTTCTGTGGCAGAAAGTTCTGGAATCTGAGAGGAGCCACAAATTTCCTTCCACCCAGCATTCCCCCAAGTCTCCCGATAAAAATGATACCTCACTTGTGTGGGTAGGCCTAGCGCCCGCGACAGGAAACGCCCCAAAGCGCAACGTGGACACATCCAATTTTTTGAAAGAAAATAGAGGTGATTTTTGCAAAGTGCCTACCTGTAGATTTTGGCCTCTAGCTCAGCCGGCACCTAGGGAAACCTACCAAACCTGTGCATTTCTGAAAACTAAAGACCTAGGGGAATCCAAGATGGGGTGACTTGTGGGGCTCGGACCAGGTTCTGTTACCCATAATCCTTTGCAAACCTCAAAATTTGGCTAAAAAAACACATGTTCCTCACATTTCTGTGGCAGAAAGTTCTGGAATCTGAGAGGAGCCACAAATTTCCTTCCACCCAGCGTTCCCCCAAGTCTCCCGATAAAAATGATACCTCACTTGTGTGGGTAGGCCTAGCGCCCGCGACAGGAAACGCCCCAAAGCGCATCGTGGACACATCCAATTTTTTTAAAGAAAACAGAGGTGTTTTTTGCAGAAGTGCCTACCTGTAGATTTGGCCTCTAGCTCAGCCGGCACCTAGGGAAACCTACCAAACCTGTGCATTTCTGAAAACTAGAGACCTAGGGGAATCCATGATGGGGTGACTTGTGGGGCTCGGACCAGGTTCTGTTACACAGAAGCCTTTTCAAATCTCAAAATTTGGCTAAAAAAACACATGTTCCTCACATTTCTGTGGCAGAAAGTTCTGGAATCTGAGAGGAGCCACAAATTTCCTTCCACCCAGCATTCCCCCAAGTCTCCCGATAAAAATGATTCCTCACTTGTGTGGGTAGGCCTAGCGCCCGCGACAGGAAACGCCCCAAAGCGCAACGTGGACACATCCAATTTTTTGAAAGAAAATAGAGGTGATTTTTGCAAAGTGCCTACCTGTAGATTTTGGCCTCTAGCTCAGCCGGTACCTAGGGAAACCTACCAAACCTGTGCATTTCTGAAAACTAAAGACCTAGGGGAATCCAAGATGGGGTGACTTGTGGGGCTCGGACCAGGTTCTGTTACCCATAATCCTTTGCAAACCTCAAAATTTGGCTAAAAAAACACATGTTCCTCACATTTCTGTGGCAGAAAGTTCTGGAATCTGAGAGGAGCCACAAATTTCCTTCCACCCAGCGTTCCCCCAAGTCTCCCGATAAAAATGATACCTCACTTGTGTGGGTAGGCCTAGCGCCCACGACAGGAAACGCCCCAAAGCGCAACGTGGACACATCCAATTTTTTTAAAGAAAACAGAGGTGTTTTTTGCAGAAGTGCCTACCTGTAGATTTTGGCCTCTAGCTCAGCCGGCACTTAGGGAAACCTACCAAACCTGTGCATTTCTGAAAACTAGAGACCTAGGGGAATCCATGATGGGGTGACTTGTGGGGCTCGGACCAGGTTCTGTTATCCAGAATCCTTTTCAAATCTCAAAATTTGGCTAAAAAAACACATGTTCCTCACATTTCTGTGGCAGAAAGTTCTGGAATCTGAGAGGAGCCACAAATTTCCTTCCACCCAGCATTCCCCCAAGTCTCCCGATAAAAATGATACCTCACTTGTGTGGGTAGGCCTAGCGCCCGCGACAGGAGACGCCCCAAAGCGCAACGTGGACACATCCAATTTTTTTAAAGAAAATAAAGGTGTTTTTTGCAAAGTGCCTACCTGTAGATTTTGGCCTCTAGCTCAGCCGGCACTTAGGGAAACCTACCAAACCTGTGCATTTCTGAAAACTAGAGACCTAGGGGAATCCATGATGGGGTGACTTGTGGGGCTCGGACCAGGTTCTTTTACTCAGAATCCTTTGCAAACCTCAAAATTTGGCTAAAAAAACACATGTTCCTCACATTTCTGTGGCAGAAAGTTCTGGAATCTGAGAGGAGCCACAAATTTCCTTCCACCCAGCATTCCCCCAAGTCTCCCGATAAAAATGATACCTCACTTGTGTGGGTAGGCCTAGCGCCCGCGACAGGAAACGCCCCAAAGCGCAACGTGGACACATCCAATTTTTTGAAAGAAAATAGAGGTGATTTTTGCAAAGTGCCTACCTGTAGATTTTGGCCTCTAGCTCAGCCGGCACCTAGGGAAACCTACCAAACCTGTGCATTTCTGAAAACTAAAGACCTAGGGGAATCCAAGATGGGGTGACTTGTGGGGCTCGGACCAGGTTCTGTTACCCATAATCCTTTGCAAACCTCAAAATTTGGCTAAAAAAACACATGTTCCTCACATTTCTGTGGCAGAAAGTTCTGGAATCTGAGAGGAGCCACAAATTTCCTTCCACCCAGCGTTCCCCCAAGTCTCCCGATAAAAATGATACCTCACTTGTGTGGGTAGGCCTAGCGCCCACGACAGGAAACGCCCCAAAGCGCAACGTGGACACATCCAATTTTTTTAAAGAAAACAGAGGTGTTTTTTGCAGAAGTGCCTACCTGTAGATTTTGGCCTCTAGCTCAGCCGGCACATAGGGAAACCTACTAAACCTGTGCATTTCTGAAAACTAGAGACCTAGGGGAATCCATGATGGGGTGACTTGTGGGGCTCGGACCAGGTTCTGTTACCCAGAATCCTTTTCAAATCTCAAAATTTGGCTAAAAAAACACATGTTCCTCACATTTCTGTGGCAGAAAGTTCTGGAATCTGAGAGGACCCACAAATTTCCTTCCACCCAGCATTCCCCCAAGTCTCCCGATAAAAATGATACCTCACTTGTGTGGGTAGGCCTAGCGCCCGCGACAGGAAACGCCCCAAAGCGCAACGTGGACACATCCAATTTTTTGAAAGAAAATAAAGGTGTTTTTTGCAAAGTGCCTACCTGTAGATTTTGGCCTCTAGCTCAGCCGGCA
The DNA here is from genome assembly GCF_031143425.1 of Pleurodeles waltl. NCBI lineage: Eukaryota > Metazoa > Chordata > Amphibia > Caudata > Salamandridae > Pleurodeles > Pleurodeles waltl. Next base: position 154,836,125 of record NC_090437.1, read on the forward strand.
CTTAGGGAAACCTACCAAACCTGTGCATTTCTGAAAACTAGAGACCTAGGGGAATCCATGATGGGGTGACTTGTGGGGCTCGGACCAGGTTCTGTTACCCAGAATCCTTTGCAAACCTCAAAATTTGGCTAAAAAAACACATGTTCCTCACATTTCTGTGGCAGAAAGTTCTGGAATCTGAGAGGAGCCACAAATTTCCTTCCACCCAGCGTTCCCCCAAGTCTCCCGATAAAAATGATACCTCACTTGTGTGGGTAGGCCTAGCGCCCGCGACAGGAAACGCCCCAAAGCGCAACGTGGACACATCCAATTTTTTTAAAGAAAACAGAGGTGTTTTTTGCAAAGTGCCTACCTGTAGATTTTGGCGTCTAGCTCAGCCGGCACCTAGGGAAACCTACTAAACCTGTCATTTCTGAAAACTAGAGACCTAGGGGAATCCAAGATGGGGTGACTTGTGGGGCTCGGACCAGGTTCTGTTACCCAGAATCCTTTGCAAACCTCAAAATTTGGCTAAAAAAACACATGTTCCTCACATTTCTGTGGCAGAAAGTTCTGGAATCTGAGAGCAGCCACAAATTTGCTTCCACCCAGCGTTCCCCCAAGTCTCCCGATAAAAATGATACCTCACTTGTGTGGGTAGGCCTAGCGCCCGCGACAGGAAACGCCCCAAAGCGCAACGTGGACACATCCAATTTTTTGAAAGAAAACAGAGGTGTTTTTTGCAAAGTGCCTACCTGTAGATTTTGGCATCTAGCTCAGCCGGCACCTAGGGAAACCTACCAAACCTGTGCATTTCTGAAAACTAGAGACCTAGGGGAATCCAAGATGGGGTGACCTGTGGGGCTCGGACCAGGTTCTGTTACCCAGAATCCTTTGCAAACCTCAAAATCTGGCTAAAAAAACACATGTTCCTCACATTTCTGTGGCAGAAAGTTCTGGAATCTGAGAGGAGCCACAAATTTCCTCCCACCCAGCGTTCCCCCAAGTCTCCCGATAAAAATGATACCTCACTTGTGTGGGTAGGCCTAGCGCCCGCGACAGGAAACGCCCCAAAGCGCAACGTGGACACATCCAATTTTTTGAAAGCAAACAGAAGTGTTTTTTGCAAAGTGCCTACCTGTAGATTTTGGCATCTAGCTCAGCCGGCACCTAGGGAAACCTACCAAACCTGTGCATTTCTGAAAACTAGAGACCTAGGGGAATCCATGATGGGGTGACTTGTGGGGCTCGGATCAGGTTCTGTTACCCAGAATCCTTTGCAAACCTCAAAATTTGGCTAAAAAAACACATGTTCCTCACATTTCTGTGGCAGAAAGTTCTGGAATCTGAGAGGAGCCACAAATTTCCTTCCACCCAGCGTTCCCCCAAGTCTCCCGATAAAAATGATACCTCACTTGTGTGGGTAGGCCTAGCGCCCGCGACAGGAAGCGACCCAAAGCGCAACGTGGACACATCCAATTTTTTGAAAGAAAACAGAGGTGTTTTTTGCAAAGTGCCTACCTGTAGATTTTGGCGTCTAGCTCAGCCGGCACCTAGGGAAACCTACCAAACCTGTGCATTTCTGAAAACTAGAGACCTAGGGGAATCCATGATGGGGTGACTTGTGGG